>NC_053131.1:28922943-29287943 GCF_010015445.1 Perca fluviatilis | reverse complement strand
TTAAAGTAAGTGCTGTAGTATAACTAGCAGGAGACAAGTTATAATTGAGGTAAGTTTGGAGACATTACCTTATTTAATCATTAAATTAATAAATATTTTTGTTGCATCTCTCTTCGGTGTTGTAATTTGTAGACGGTCCTAAGCACTCTTACTGCCCGGTAGTAACAGCAGCAGCAGAGACGAGAAGCCAACAGGCAAGTGTTATTTACATACACTTCTGGTGTACTTACAAACTTTCCAATCCATCGTTTTATGAGTACATAACCTATTTGTACTAGTGTAGCTGATAACGCTACTCTACGCTAACTCTCTCAATGTTAGACCCAGGTGAAAAAAGCTTCTGGGGGGGGTGTTTGGCTCGAGGTCATGGTGCAAAGGACCCTAGGGTGAAATTACTCCGAACCATCACTTTAAGGCTCACAACTTGCTTGTAGTATTTTCAGTCACACTGCTCTTATCAACACTGTTTCCAGCTGCAGCAGCCAGCTGTTTGTCAGTAAAGTCAGTATTGATAATGTTGGTTTTTATTGGTTATGTGATGATAAAAAAACAAACCAAAACTGTGATTGACTCGCGATTGGTCGAGCGGGTGTACGGCCGGGACTTGGAAACCGTGGCTCCACCGCCCGATCACTACTGCGCAGACTCTGACGCCAAAATCACAATATGGTAGTGCTCGTATCCGGTATATTTTGGCTTCACTTTAGTACAGTGGGAGGACATCTTTTTTTTTTTTCAGTCTATAGTTGAGGGTGCAACTCTGCCGGTCAAGTTTACCGAAGTTGAACTACGCACAAATTTGCTTTGCCACCAAAAGTGAATGTTTTATTCGCCCCTTATTCGCATGGAATGGAAGTGAACGGGAGGCGGATAATTGCCAAAGCTAATTTTGTGCAGGTGTGACTGTACTTTACTTTAAATCAACAACAGGCAATCAGGTTGGATCAGCAAGAGGTAAACGGGTAAAAGGCAGACAGCATCGGCTGGCCACATCCAGTAAACTTTCCAGCAGAGAACAGCAGTTACTGATTGCTGATGAGGAGCAGCTTTGTGAGCAGGTGATGGGTCAGGAGGAATCTCTTTAGTGACAGCAACTGGGCACATGAGGAATAATACTCCACAAAACATTGCGAAAACAAGTACATTGTGTCTGACAGGTTTCTGTTTCTGCGGCTCAGGAGTAAGTAGAGGGATTCAACGTAGGATCTTCTTCTTCCTCTGAGAACCAAAAAATCATTTTTGCTAAAGCCAAAACCAAGAATCTAGAATCATAAACTGCAGAAATAAATCTTCTGGGGGCGAAAAGAAAACTGTTGCTCAATTTGTAGTATACCTTTCTCATAGCAACATGTTGTGTTCCCACTAACAACATTTAGCATGCATTCCATTTGTGTGTGTGTGTGTGTGTGTGTGTGTGTGTGTGTGTGTGTGTGTGTGTGTGTGTGTGTGTGTGTGTGTGTGTGTGTGTGTGTGTGTGTGTGTGTGTGTGTGTGTGTGTGTGTGTGTGTGTGTTCTCGTTTAACTATTCGTGGGGTCCAAAAACCGGGAATAGCGTATACTTGTGGGGTCCGGACAGCTTTGTGGGGCCAAAATGCTGGACCCCACAAGTTTAAAGGGCTGTTTGAGGGTTAAGCCTTGGTTGTAGGATTAGGGATATAATTAGGTTATGGTTAGGGTGAGGGTAAGGGTTAAGGTTAGGCATTTAGTTGGGATGGTTAAGGTTAGGGTAAGGGGCTAGGAAATGCATTATGTCAATGACGGGTCCCCACAAAGATAGTGAGATGAACCTTCATTAATGTTATCAATAACACCTTTTCCTACACTGTTGCACCACATATTCTGGCATTTTAAAAGACACAGCATGGCAAAAATGTTATGACATCTGGGTTTTTGAGTTGTGCAGTGTGCTGTGAGAGAGACGGAGATGTAGTTGACACGTGTTGATTGGTTTTGATTTTGTACGTTTTTTCTATATCTACTATTCCTGCAAACGTTCATAAAAGGAACTGCTGCACAGGCAAGCCATGGCTCACCAGAGACTAGGGGTCAGGTGGTGTGTAGAGACAGTCAACTCACTGAGGACACCTAGTGGGCAGGTCCCATCCTATCCCAGTCAAGGCCGTACTCAGACGTGAAGTCTTGTGTCCAGATGTATCCCGACTGTGCCTGGATCCAGCTGAGTTTAACTGCAGTTCACATCTGGCATTCAAATGTGTCTAAAATGGGTCTCGGGTAAAATATAAATTTGATTCAATGATTTACATTGTGTAATGTCAGTTCTGGAATTCCATACAGTTAACTTCTGTGACCAGCTGGCTCAAAGTTAGCAATGCCACAGCTGTTTAAATTTCACAAGGGACTAAGGAACAACCAAACCCAAAAGATAATGTTGAGGTATGTAAAGCGTATATATGTCAGTAGCTGGCAGTGTGTAATATACGGGTAATTTAACGTGTGGCGTGGCAACAAACAGGTATGGAGCCAAAGTAAGGGAAGACTGTCCAACAGAGAAACCCCAGCACAGATGTTACAGGATTGAACAAGCTGTAAGGCAAACGCAGCAGAACAAAAAGGCAAGCAAACAGAGTGGGTGGGTTGTCAAGAGACGTGAACTAAAGAACTAACAAGCTACTAGTGAGGTCTTCTTTATATACAGTAAATCACATAGAACATCAAGAGGGTAGAAGATAGAATTTCATCCATCATGTAAAAAAACAATAACTCAAAAAGCTTACTGAGGACATCCAGTGGATGAAAAAGGAGAAATGGTGCTGGGAATTAGTTTTAAACTTTAGTTTTTAACCCAAACTGTCTCTATCGAATCATGTTGCTCATCACAGCCACACATCTACCTGTACTATAATTAAAACTGGGGAGCTCCAGCCTCATTTAAAAAGAGATGAGGCGCGCAGGATGGAGACACCGGGTGAAAGATTGGCAGGGACCTAAGTGATTCACAATTTAGTTTTTTACACAACATGTTTGATGTGCACATATGCCCGGGGGTTCTGTGGTTAACGTTATTTCGCAACAGTCCGATGCTGGTAGCACAAAATGTAACCAGCAGATCTGCTGTGCGTAATTGTGGCTTAACAGTGACATCATCACTCCAGTTAGTACTTCTGTATAGTACTACAGAAGCATATTTCTGCCATGCCCGAAAAAGAATCAGTATTACGTAATAAGTCAATTGTAATAAGTAACGAGTTTTTCACGTTTTAACGAGATATATTCAAAATACACGTTTGGATTAAGCTCTACTTCATGCTTGGGCCGAGACATGGCGAGAGTCTTCTGATATTGAGGACGGTGGATGATATTGTTATTAGTATGCGTACACTATGAAGGATTATTAAAAGGATTGGGCTGTACAGAAGAAAGAATGATTCTCAGCCCAAGCATGAAGTAGAAGTCGTATTTCGCAATGTATCTGTCCGCACATTGTGTCTTCATTCAAACAGAAGTTTCATGTTCTAACAAGATACATTATCACGTGAAACGTTACATCACTATAAATCATCACATTATAACATGAAAAGTGTCACGTAACAATGTGATAATTTATTGTTACGTGAAACATTTCACATCAGCATAAGGCCTGGCGTTAGGCTGTGCGTTAGACCTGGCATGGCATTAGAACTGGCGTAAAGCCTGGCGTTAGGCCTTGCGTTAGGCTTGGCGATAGGCCTTGTGTTAGGCTTGGCCTGGCATTAGGCCTGGCGTGGCATTAGGACTGGCATTAGGCCTGGTATTAGGCCTGGCGTTAGGCCTGGCGTGGCATTAGGCCTGGCGTGAAATTAGGACTGGCATTAGGCCTGGAATTAGGCCTGTCGTTAGGCCTTGCGTTAGTACTGGCGTTAGGCCTGGCGTGGCATTAGGACTGGCATTAGGCCTGGTATTAGGCCTGGCGTTAGGCCTGGCGTTAGGCCTGGTGTTAGGCCTGGCGTGGCATTAGGCCTGGCGTGAAATTAGGACTGGCATTAGGCCTGGAATTAGGACTGGCATTAGGCCTGGAATTAAGCCTGGCGTTAGGCCTTGCGTTAGGACTGGCGTTAGGCCTGGCGTGGCATTAGGACTGGCATTAGGCCTGGCGTGGCATTAGGACTGGCATGGCATTAGGACTGGCGTGGAATTAGGCCTGGCGATAGGCCTGGCGTTTAGCCTACCTGGGGCTTGTGGTCTTTGCTCAGAGTCTCTTTTCTTTAAAGCAATGAGGCACAAACACCAGTAATGAAAGTGTGGAAAATGCAAGATGGTGTTTCAAGATAACAGAAAAGAGCCATCTTAAACATCCACACACACTGGTCAATATTTTAGCATTTTTTTATGCTTTTTGTCAGTAAATACTCTGGGCAGTTGTGAACCATGCTGTTATCTGTAACTCATCAGAGATGAAACAGCATCAATGACTCTTGTTTGCACTTAAATGGACTCTATTATGACCTCTATGAAATGTCGATCTGTGGTCTGTGCCTCAGAAGGTAAGGTAATCCCCTGCTGTCACACCTTGACAGCTTCTGCTGAAGCTTTAACCCTACACTCTAGAAAACGTGTGGTGTCATTTGCCAGAAATGACGTATACTCTGAACTAAATACAGGAAACAACGTTCATGGGTACAGGGAGATGGATTTTGAAATCTGTGTCTTGCCCCTGTGCCATAGTTATCAAGTATTCAAATATTCTATTTAGGACTGATTTGATATTTAGTAATAGATTTAGTAATTACTTATTACTGATAACATACTTAGCATTACTTGTGACCAAAAAAGTTTTAAATTAGAAGGTAGTTATTTTGGGATAAGGAAGAAATTAGTTATTATACAGTCTGGTTCAAATATCACATTATCATACATATTGGCTATATATACAGAATTTCACATTTTACAGCATTATTATGTAATGATTAAAAGGTTATTTTAAAAGTGTAAAATTAAGTGATATCTGCAGTGCTTTTTGAGACAAATTTTCAATTCAATTTCAGAATGACTGCTACAAAATGAAGTTTTTCAGAGACAGTTTAATCAGAAAATGCAACAGAAAAATACAATCAGATATACAAAATATTAACATAAACCTTATATATATGGTTTGAGAAAATGTGTAGACAAAAACTCTTCAGATTCTTATCTTTTTTCAGACTCAGTCAACATCATACATATGAATACAATAAAACAAGAAGTTGTTGTCATAGTCACAATTACAAGATAAAGATATCCAAATGTGTCACAATTATACATCATTGCCTCCAGATATATATTTTAAAGATAGCAACAAGCAAGTAAGACTTAAGTATTTTTTTAAACCATCAATTTGACTTTACATTTGATCATGTGTATTTATGTTACATTTTAGATCATACAAATAAAATTCATGTAGGAAGTGACTAACTCTCTAAGCTGTGCCTTTTAGAACAGTTTGGAAAAATAAGATCTCTACAATATTACAATATCTTATATTGAAGGTCATTTGCTCATGTTGGCTGAGCAGTCAATAGATTTCAAATACACTGCATGTTTTATTTAAGCACATTTTTGCACAGATGCTTTTACCTCCACTGTGGCTACAGCAAAGTAACAGCTTGGGAAAGAAAGATGAGACGCTGCTCGATTGTTGCCATTTCTTTTTTTTTTAAGATAATTTTTTGGGCATTTTTAGGCCTTTATTGAGAGAACAGCTGAAGAAATGAAAGGGGAGAGAGAGGGGGAACAACACGCAGCAAAGGGCCGCAGGTCGGAGCGGAACCCTGGACCGCCGCGCTGAGGACCAAACCCTTATATATGGGTGCCCGCCCCACCAACTGAGCTATCCGGGCACCCGATTGTTGCCATTTCTAATCAGACTCTGTAAAGGCTTTGTATCACTGCAGTGTCATGCACTGAATGATGCCACGTTGCTGGAGCCATTTACAGACATGCGGCCAGAGATGCAAACATCGGACGTCCCGCGTGACGAGCGAGCATTGTAGATGTACTTTTTGCTAAAGCACCATAAGTCCAATATTATTTGCTGGAAGTGGCTCCTGAACTTCACCCCAATGAAGGCATAGATGATGGGATTGAGACAGCAGTGCAGGTAGGCTAGGCTCCTGGAAATGGCCAGAACTTGGAGTTTAATCTTCTCTGCCTCACAACCCCGCTTCCTAAAAAGAAACAGGGTGTGGTTCAGCAGAGCCACATTGTAGGGAAGGTGGCACACGATGAAAACCACAACAACTGCCAAAATCACCCGGGCCGCCTTGTGCCTCTGGCTGCTCTGCACTCTCAGCAAGGTGAATACAATGCTGGAGTAGCTGAACACCATCACCAACAGAGGCAGCAGGAAGCCAATGGCCATTTGAAGGCTGGGAACCACCACCTTCACTAGCTTTGCGGTTTCGTTCGTGTTGAAAGACAGTTGACACATCACAGTGAAAGCCCCAGTCTGCAAATTATTCTCCTCAAAGATCTCAGTGTAGAGGAGTGTGGGCAGTGTTAAAGCCACAGCAAACAGCCAAACAGCTGAGCAGATAAGGCGGCTGTAGGTCATGGTTCGAGCGCGTGCACCGAAAGATCTTCTCGCCCAAACTATAGCAATGTAACGGTCGCCACTAATGCACGCAAGCAGGAGCATGCCACTGTAGAGGTTGACACTGTAGGCTGACCTCAGAATCTTGCAAGCCACGGTTCCCATTAACCAACTGTGCTGCTCGTTGTATATGATAAACGGCAGAGCTAACACAAAGATCAGGTCTGCCACAGCTACATTGTAGAGATAGACGTCTGTCATCGTCTTGGTTCTCTTGTAGAATATGTAGGTGAAGATTACAAGAGCATTGCCTATCAGGCCGAAGGCACAGATGATGGAATGGATGTACGTTTGGGTGATGACCTCCACGGGGTTAGGGTCCAGGTTGCAGAGCTGTTCATCTGGGTAATCTTCTGTACCATTATAATAATAGTCTGAAGTCATCCACTCCATGTTTTTGATCTGGAAAAGAAAAGATGACAATTTGAACAAATAATAAAACAATTGATAATAGGGAAGTTAATTATAATTAGGGGAATACTACAAAATGTCAACATTTCCCAAACAAATTTGGTGTCTATACAATGTTCCACTACCAGGATTGCTCCGGTGCTGCCGGAAATTCTGCCTGGTGTCACTCTATTCGGCCGGATGTCTATTACCTTCCACTTTCTTTCTGTGGGAATTTTAAACTCCGGTGGATTTCTGAGGACTATGGTTAACTGCTCCTCAGATCTCTGCAGGGTAAATCCAGACAGCTAGCTAGACTATCTGTCCAATCTGAGTTTTCTGTTGCACGACTAAAACAACCTTGGAACGTTTCACCAAAACCAGTTCCTTCCCGAAGCCATTTTGCAGCGGCACCGTGGTTCCGTCCGGAGCTTAGCCCAAGACGATTGTGATTGGTTTAAAGAAATGCCAATAAACCAGGGGACGTTTTTCTCCAGACCCTCCTCCGCAGCGCTGTGGAGGAAGGTCTGGCAATGCGAGACTACATTTTGATGCTGCTTACTTTATAAAAGGAAGTGGTGGTATATAACTAAATACATTTACTCTAAGCAGTGTACTAAAGTACAGTTTTGAGCTACTTTACTTAATTATTTTTATTTTATACTACTTTATACTTCCACTCCACTTGCTTTCAAAGGGAAATGTTGTACTTTTTACTCCCCTACATTTATCTGACTCCTATAGCTTCTAGTTAATTTTCACATTAGGATATTACACGCAGAACTTACCAGCTATGATGCAGTGCTTAGCTATAAAGTACTTTAAATTGGCTACACACTGACATTAAAACAGTAAGTAATGATATCCAATAATACCGTATATTTGTATTATTAGCCCTCTGAAAGGGTTTTGCTGTATAATGAGTACTTTCACTTCTTTTTTTTTTATGATCACTTTTTTATTCTTTTTATATTTTTGAACATACAGAACAAACAGATACAATCAAACAAGAACCAAAACCCTCCCCCACCCTCTGCGGTCTCTGGGGGAGACAAAGCAAACCAATATACAAGAAAACAAAAATCACACCTTGCCTAGTTGCTCTCCTCTAACTCCTGTGGTGTTGAGGATAATAATTCTTCTGTATCTTTACTTAGTTCCAGTGGCAGGAAAAGTACTTGGATATTTTAATTAAGTCTAAGTTGCAATACCCCAGCGCATTCATTCTTTTACTTTAGTAAAAGTACATGTACTGAAAATATTAAAAGTTAAAGTATTCGTTATGCAGAATGGCCCATTTCAGAATCAAATACAATACCGTTTATTATTGGATTATAATTATTAATGCATGAATGTGTAAACATCACTTCACTGTCAGTAAAGCTGGGGCTAATTCACTATTTTTTTTGTATACTGCCAGGTAGCTTGATCTACGATTTTACATCATTTATAAGTTGATAATTTTTTCTTTTAATAATATGAACATGCTGACCCAAAACAAAGACCAGATAAGCTCGGATTAGAACACACACTGAGGGATTGTGACTTCCTCCAATACTCCACTATATTACATAGCAAATAGTTGTTTACTGCCATATTAAGTACAGCCCCTTTAACTGCAGTACTTGTACTTAGTAAATGTACTTAGTTACTTGCCAGAAATCTTTTTTTAATACAGGAAGTTTACTTGTAATGGAGCATTTTAAATTATATTTCTATTTTTTTTACTTAAGTAAAAGATCTGAATACTCCATCCGCTACTAATAAAGGCTTTCCGAATGGTCAATAACTTGTGTAGTTGTTCCCAAACAGACCAGTAACATGTCCTCACTTGTTAACCACTAAGAAAGCCCTCAGATGGAAAGTGCTACCAAAAATCATTTTGATAGTTTAGTTTAGTGCACAATGTGCAGCCTGTATGGGCATGGGTGAATCTCACATCACAGCTTTTGTTGCCTGTCGACAGGATAAAAGCCATTGTTCTAGTTTAGCTCTTCCTCTGGGTACGAATGACCCAATTTCAGCCCCATTAGACATATGATTGAACGCACGCAATGGGTGGCTGCAGGTGCTGCACTCTGTGCTCTGTCTAAGCTTTAATCAGATAAGATCCTTATCATCAACATCGTCAAAGATGTATCAGCGAGAATCAGCAAGTGTGTAGGAAGGCTACCAATTTGTAACAAGGTCAGTGAACAGCAAAAGACGATCATCAAAAAATGTATAAGAAAATGATCAAGGACTTTCTCTGCGTGAGACTAGAACGGTAGACTTTTCCGTTTTAACACTTGTGTTGTCTTCCCGTCGACCACGCAACTTTTTGTTTTTCTGAGTCAACATTTTGACCTTTTGACACTTTTATCCAAGTTTTTTTGTCACTTTTTCAGATGTTTTTTTTTTTTTTAAATCAATTAGCAATTTTTTCTACGCCTTTTGACATTTTTGTTGGATTTTTCCTGTGTTTTTGTCACTTTTTTTCATATTTTTGTCACTTTTTTCCAACATCCTTTTATCGTCTTCTTTTTTGAAATGCTATAAAATTAAACGCCCAAATTCAATGAAAGTAGCGAACTGATCATTTATTTTACTCGTGAAGAGCGTTGTAGAGAACCATCCACGTTGCTTTTTGTTGTTGAAAATTCGGTTGAAAATGTTTTTTTTATGATATAGAAACTTTTTGAAAATGGGTCAAATTTGAACCGAGGACAACATGAAGATTATCTGATGGACATTAAATTACAGGGACACACCCGTACAGCATAGCACAGAAATAAACATGGTTTCTCCTATATGAAAATAGCAGCATGAGAGAAACTTGAGCTTCAACTTACTTCTTCAAAAACCTGATATCTCTTGTTTCAACACTTTTACTTCTCACAAACAATAGTAAGATTATTTTAGTATGGTACAGTAGCATTAAAAGATGAGGAAGGTATAAGGTTTTGCACACATCTGTGTGGGATAGATATGAGAATGAGAAAAGGGTGAGCCTTTTGTTTAGAAATGCATTTTGAGAACTTCAATTGTTCTGTAAATATTAATTACACGTTACAGAACTGATAGTTCTGTAAAAGTGTTCCTCTTGTGTGATGCATCATCTGACATACTGTGAAAATATTTATCAAATGTAAAAGTCGTCAATCTTTTTGAAGGTTGAAAACTGATCAGTCACTGCACGTACATCTTTGACAATGAGCAGTGCCGTTTCAAGCTTTAAAACAAGGACACACCGTTAAATTACAGTTCCACACATAGATGTTACCAAATAAACAATACACAGACACAGTAAAATACATCATGCAGTTGCCAAAACTGAAGAAAATCATCCAGCAGTGGATTTGGAGCTAATATTTTCTGTTCAGAACATACCTACCTTGCAGAATGATGATTCTCTCTCAGTTTATTTCTTTATCCTCGGGGGCCGATGTCTTTAAGTCAAAAGAGGGCAAAAAATATTCCTCCCGTGTACCAGAGCTTCGCCCGTGTTGAAGCAGCTTATAAAGACCGAGTTCAGTGTGGGGGCTTATATGTCACATCTAAAATATCAAAAGACGGAGATAAAGCCAAAGCCACATTCTCACAGGTTATGCGTCTGTGTGTAAGTACACACACACACACACACACACACACACACACACAGCATCACTGATCTTCCTACTTTTGATGTCACATGCAGGGACGTCCCCTTGCTTTCTCAATGCACATTCGGAGGTTAGTGTTGCTTTCCAAGCAAATGCTTTGATTTGCTGCAAGATTGCTTGATTTACCCCAATTGTTCACAGTTTCAGCAACTACCCCGCCAACTTTCATGCTTAAACGCAAATGATTAGTTTTTGTTGGCAACTACTGAGTATGCCGTCACAATTGTTGTCAATTTGAAGACAACAAGTCCAGAGATACTGTACAGGGACAAATGTCTTTCATATCATAAATAAAAGACCAAATAGAGTTAGATTAACCAGATTAACGTTTGATGGCCGACCTCACTCTCGCTTTCTGTCTGGTGCATTCGTGCAGACATCCCACACACAGAAACTATGTCTCTGTCTTCATGCCCTCAAACCTCAGTTTGGTTTTGCGGAGAATTTGTTTCCCTTATTCGAAACTTATATAAGTATATTTCAATTGCCATGTTAGGTTTTGTGTTTTATTTTCTGGTTTGATGTTATTTTAAAATAACTTTTTACATTTGTTTTTGCCTATACTGGGGTTTTCTGCTTTCAAATATGTAGCTTTAAGTTTGTATTCTATTATTCTAAACCCCTTATACATCTTTAACAACATATTTTTGGAGCATTGACTTTGTTCTGTGTCAGCCTAGTGGTTTGAAAAGAAGTAAATATGGACTACACTGTAATGTGGACAGTAATACAGACTGTAGGTGCTTTTCCTCAACATGACCAGCAGATAGAGTCATTTCAGTGGATACAAGTTAGATTTGAGAACTTTAAGAAAAAAATGTTCATCGTAACTAACAATTAGTTGATATGAACAGAATGCTAGATCTAATATGTTATTTTCAAGTCACCATTTGCAGGGATATAGTGGAGGGTAAAACGATCTCAACTTAGATTTTATTTGTACATTCAATCTTTTGGGCCTCATTTAAAGCTTAATGATATAATCTTTATGTGATATATATTTACAATATATGTCACAGATACTAATTGCTGGTTTAAGGTGTTTTGAGGAGACAAAGAAAAACGTTTTCTTAAAGTAATACACGTTTAACAGCTTATGGTGTAGGTAGGGAACTGTACGTTGAAATTGAGATAAAACCCTAATAATCATAATTTTCATCATGATTTTCGGAACGTTTCTCGCTCTCTTAAATTTAGAGCATAACTCATACATCCACACCCATAAGCAAATACAAAAGCTTTATAATTACTCAGTGTGAAAAGATGTAGTTAGAGGGCATCAGACTAAATTGGAAAGGTTGTGTTGAGAGATTCAAAAGCCTGCTGCATCAAGCAAGAAGTTGGTAGTAAAATGTTTGCTTTCAAAATAAAAGCTTTTTAGTGCAACGCCTCAAAATTGACGTGGCACGTCTTGTGTGTGAGAAAATAACACAACTCAAATCAAGATACAGCTGAATAATGTAATGGAATATATAATTGTCATGCACGGATGGCAAAAATCAGGTCTGTCACCGTAAACACTCAAAACATTGCCCCTTGCTTAACTTAAAGGGCTGTAAAATACACACTCAAACACCAAACTCAACCCCTTTAGTTACATTTTTTTTTTAAGTTGGTTTAAACCTGTTCTCATCACACACAGGACACGTAGAGCAGATGCTGGAAGGTCCTGGACTGTCAGTGGACCCAGTAAAGTCAAAACTGATAAATCCGACAAATAATGCTTTCTGTTTTAATCAATGACTGGTTTGAATATGATATGACAGTGTATTTGTGGGTACTTGAAGGGGACTTGGTACTTGTACAGCAGATACTACTGATGGCTATCAGTGGCAGCAGTGACCCATTCGAGGCCCCTATCCAATCCAGCCTTGTCTGTCTCTAAGTTTTTCTTCCTCCTTTGACCATGAAACCTCTTTTTTGACCTCATCATGCTTGCAGCTCACACTCGGTTCCTTTAATAGAAGCACCTCTTTATCTGAAACAAGTTTAACTGCATATTCATGGGGCAGTGTAGGCCCTCTTTGTGTTAATTCATTTCATGTTAAGGGAGTAGCCCGCTCAACTCTTTGAACTTTGGTTGCTTGTTCTGATTGAGTAATTGGATTTCATGCATACCATATGTAAATAGAATATTCAAGGACATTTAAATAGTCGAGGCCTGGGCATTTTAACAACCTGAGGAGAGTTATAGGCTAGTAGAGTCGGAACAAAATCCTGTGACAGAAAATTCAGCAGTAACCCTTTTGATAATTCACATGATTAAGATTTCTTTTTTTTAAAGATATTTTGGGGGGCATTTTTTGGCCTTTATTGACAGGACAGCTGAAGAAATGAAAGGGGAGAGAAAGGGGGGAATAGACCTTTATCACGGCAGTCATGTTGACATGTCATAGTAGGAAAAGCACAGGTGTATTCAAACCCATTAATGATGGCTGCATTCTACTTAGGAGAGGCCCTGGTGTTGTGCATGCTGACTCACTGACACAGCTTACTGGGACACTTGATGGAACTGAGACATCGTTAAGGTTATCAAGTTCAGCTGTGCTTCTCCTACTATGACAAGTCAAAAATGTCTGCTGTGAAAAAGGTCCATGACATGCAGCAAAGGGCCACAGGACGGAGTCGAACCCGAGTCCGCTGAGTCGAGGAGTAAACCTCAATATGGGCGCCCGCTCCACCAACTGAGCTATCCAGGCGCCCGCTCAAAAAAACTTTTATAAAATAAATCAACAATAGTAATAGTCGGATTTTATTTTGAAGGTAATAGTCGGAAGTGCAGTTTTGTTTCTTTGTTGCAGCACGTTTCTCCTACCTGATGGCGCGCGCGACCGGTGTGGGCACGTCCCAACCCCTCGCGCCTCATCGCGGCAACTCGCTCTGCAGGTTATCCCGGTGAATCACTCCTCAGTCGGCTATAAGTAGGACAACTTTCCTCATGGTTTCATTTCCTTCTCCCTCTCGCAACAGGGACTCTGTTTTCAGACACCATGAGTAAGTCCAACAGCCTGAGAGTGAAGAGCTTTTTTAAGTTAAAATCACCTGATAAAGAAAGCAAGGACCTGAAACCGTCGGACTCCCTCAAAGATGGAGTATCGACTTTACCGACGAGCCCCGGTCCTCTCAGCCCGGGACACAACGCCACATTGGCCGGTGATGTTGCACCCGCTCCCCCAAAAGAAAAGAAGGGAAGGCGGCTGTTGTCATTCAAGATGAGACGGAAGAAATCCAAGCGCAAGGAAGAAGAAGGAGAAGAGGTGTTCTTCACTGATGAACTGGGCAGCTTCAACAAAGAACTGTAAGATAAAAACAAGTTCATTCATAATACGATGTTTCCCCCCGTTTTTTAAGGCCATGGTTTAAGCGTAACATACATATTGATATTTAAATATGATTACCATACAAACTTAAGCTAGTCTACATGAACATTGTGGACTTTTAACTGTTACAATGTAATAGTTTTGAATAAGCAAACCACCATAGATATAGGCCACAATCCCCCATTTAGTAAAAAGAATGGTCTTTAGACCCCTTATCAGGGTCACTGTTGTCAAATTTGACAACAATGACCCTGATAAGGGGTCTAAAGACCATTCTTATATGATATATGGATATGTATCCAATTGTATTTTAATCATTGTTTACTCCAGAGGCTGGGTGACACGGGTGCAAAAACAAAAAACATAGGCCTCCTTTTTTTTTTTTCTGATATGTAAATGTAAGTGAATGTAATATTGAAGCTATGGGCCCTGGAAACTCCCCTGACAGTCGTTAGACCCCACTTTGGAAACCAGTGCACCATATATCACAAGCTGACAACTGAAGGCAGCACTGATGCTGAGTTTTCCCCCCCTGGCATTTTTGAAAACGAACCACTGTGGAACTGAGCTGTGGTTGAGCTAGATTAGTCAAGTTTGTAAGTTGCAGAGAGGTAAACGGATACAGTGAGGTGAGCGTGCACTTGAGCTGTAACGCAGAACACCAGATGCTGTTGTGTTGCTCCTCCTAATGAAGTTCAAATATTTAATTTGGCATATTAGGTCTTCTTCACTCTGTAGGAAGTTGTTGAAAGTGAATGTGAAAGCAGCACAGACTGACCCTATTCTGTTTTGGTGTCCTTGGGCAAGGCACTTGAACCCCCCCACGCCCCCACCCCCCCACCCCTTCAATCCCTGTTCATTGGCCAACAGTGCAAGACTGTGGCAGCTTCTTCTTGGGAATGGGGGGGGAACTGTGTCACTGTGAAGCAGTAAATATACATGCTGAGTCACTCTTCCCTGGATAAATTCAAGATTTAAAAAAAACTGGTTAACCTCAATTGGTCACAATGACAGAGACATTTCCAGTACTTTATGTAACCAAGATATTTCCAGTTCTTTTTTTCTTCTTCTATTTCTCCTTCTTCTATTTAGATCCAAATGCTCTGCATCTGAGCCAGTTTGTTGATGAATTGAGATTGATTACCTGGTCTGACTCAGGTGTTATTGTCACCTGTCAGGTTAACGCACACTGACGTTGTGATATGAGGAGGGCAAGCATTGCATATCATTGAATGCCGAAGTGAAAAACCTGCGGTGCAGGTGTTACGCATTTCCCTGTTCAGTCCAATTATATGTGGCTCAATGAAGTTGATGTTGTGTCTGAGCTGGTCTGGCACTGAGAGGTAAATGACTAATACAGAAGACAGAGTGGGGACAAAACATGTACACATCGCAAAAACATAAACGTCTGACTCATATCAATTAGCATGCACTATTAATTATATGTCTTACCCACTTAGCTTAATCCGTGTATAATTTTGAAATACTGACGCTGTTGTGCATCAGATTAATGTTCTCTGTTTACTTATAGAGATGCACCGATTACAACTTTCTAGGCCGATTCCGATTTTCTTTGAGTTAGGCCAGCCGATACCGATTTTAGCCGATTCCGATTTACATGCAAATATTTATTTTCTATCTTTTCTTTAATAGAACATTTTGCACAGAACATAGAACATTTTTTGAACAGATAATGGATCACTATAAAATAGAACTATATAAATTACTCCTGGTGTGGGACATTCACACACATCTAAAGTGCAATGTTAGAACCATTTCCTTCTTTTCACATCCAATATCCAGCTAAAAAAATGTAATTTTGGTTTTTTGTGTCGTCAATCCATGCCCTACTTTCTCCTTGCAGGTGTTGCATATTGCAAACTTGTTATCTTCTGCACACACGCTGAAGAATTTCCAAACAGCTGACATGTTGCAGGTTAATTCACGAGGTTCCCTACATGTGCGAGAACAATGCGGACACGCGCTTCACACCGCGAGCGGAAAAGTTGAGAGAAAGGAAAAAGAGGCGGTGCTGTCGCGTCCGTGTGTGCGTGCGTCCTTGAGAACTGTAACTCGTATGTTGTCAGTTAATTGTAGTGTTGAGCGGCATGAAATCGGCATATGTCAGACTGACCTGCCGGTCGCCGGTCATGGTCGATCACGTGAAAACCGGCCAATTCCGGTCACTGGCCGGTCTATCGGTGCATCTCTACTTTTTTATAAACTCATCATTGGTTTGAAAGCTGCTGTGATTTATATACTTCCCAAACATCTGCAGGCAAGCACATTTCCATTGCATTGGGAACTTTCAGGTGCAATTTGACTTTTTATAGTTAAAAAAACATTTTCTTTTTAACAACTTGCTGAGGTGGCTAAGGATGCTAGGACTAGAATTAGAATTGAAGACTAGAATTGTAAAACAAGCTAAAAGACATAATTATGACTACTTACATATCCAAGAGATTTGGAGAAACATTATCATCACGTTGCAGTTGTGCTTCTGGGCACCTGATGTGCATTTCCACAGTTCAACAGAAATGATTAAATGTATAACCAGTTTGCCACAAACATTTAAATATAAGATTTTCACTAGAGCTGAAAAAAGCTATTCAAAGAATGGATTTTAATCGCCAAATCTCAAAATCATTTTTCAAGCAAAAATACCAAACATTCGCTGTTTCCTGCTCATGTAAAGTGAGAATTATTACTCTCATACAGTATATTGATGATGTAAATTTGTCTACTGTCAAATATTTTGCCAATGCTGTATATACCCTAAAGCGCTCCCTTAAATACTGTATTTCTGTGTTATAGCAGAGCTTTTGAATCTAGGGGGTGATCGGGGGCCCAGTTTGTCATCACGGCTGGTGTGATCCCATTGCAAGATGGTATCTAGTAGGGCTGCTCGATTATGGAAAAAATAATAATCATGATTATTTTGTTGCATTTATTGAAAACAGTTAAACAAATCAACAGTGGGAACACTTTGAACTGTGAAATTTCCCTTAATACTTTTCCCGTTTGAACTCCCCATTCAGAACACAAGACAAAATAAGAGTTTACTTGCAAAACGTAATGTGCAAAAGAATTGTTTTTCTCCATAATTTTTATTTTTTTGTGATCGTTAAAGGTGCCGTAGGTAGGATTGTGAAGATCCAGGATTTAGCCAAAGATTTTGAACATCGACAACTTCTCAGTCCCTCCCCCCTTTCTGCTAAAGACCAAAACGGTCTCCTAAGCCCCTCCCCGCCATGAGGGAGAATAAATGCGTGTGCCTGAGCAGTGATTGATACGCAGTTAGACACCCCCCCCTGGCCCTGATTGGTGCATCTGAACAGGGAGCGGTCGATTTTTGCAAATCACACTACAGGCTGTAGATGGAGAAGAGCCAGATTTTTTTTTTAATTACCTGCTTCATGTAGTTCTACTGGAACATAGGGTCAGTTTCAGCAAATATGACAGAAAGTTACTTTTATAAGTCTTACCTATTGCACCTTTAAGAGCCAAAATCATAATTGCAATAAAAATTTTGATTAACAGCCCTAGTCTCTAGTTTTAGATTGCAGTTCTTATCTTTCCCTTAATAGTTGAGATTAATAGACTCTATAATGACCACTAATACAGAAACATCAAGTGTGCACGCGCAAGTGTTACACTTTTGTAACTGATACACCAGTCTTTTGACATTCAACCTGTGGTGTTTATTGACACCAGTAGTTCAGTAACATAAGCTCAACTGCATATGATACTTCCAATAATATAAACAAAATGGTGTTGGTTTTCACGTGTCCTTCAAAGACTCATTCAGCCACACTTTGCTTCATTCACACTTAATACCACTGTGTGTTTCAAAGGTCCCATGGCATGAAAATGTCACTTTATGAGGTTTTTTAATATTAATGAGTTCCCCCAGCCTGCCTATGGTCCTCCAGTAGCTAGAAATGGCGATAGGTGTAAACAGAGTCTGGGTATCCTGCTCTGTCTTTGAGAAAATGAAAGCTCAGATGGACCGATCTGGAATCTTCTCCTTATGAGGTCATAAGGAGCAAGGTTACCTCCCCTTTCTCTGCTTTGCCCACCCAGAGAATTTGGCCCACCCATGAGAAAGAGAGAGACATCATGGCTTTCAAACGAGCAAAGTGGCAGTTGGTCAAGGCCACACCCCCACCCTCCAACTTGCCCCCCTACCCAAACTACAACACAAACACATCCTAAAACATTGTATCTCGTCTGTAATCTGCACCAAGCTGAATTTGGAAAGAACAGATACAGTATATACTAAGTATATAAAAGAACTCAGATACAGTATGAACAAGGTATATAAAGAACTAGATACAGTATTAGGGACACAAAGCTATAAAGCATCAAAGAGCACCATGTCATGGGACCTTTAACCGACTGTTAATACTATTCCATCTTCTGAGCTCCTAAACATTTTATCCATGCATTTCAAGACAGGATTGTACAATTTTAGAATACGTCTTCAAGACCGTAAACCTCTCTATCTCTTCTCTATTACCGAGTTGCATAGCCTGCTGAGTTAGTTTGTACAGGATTGAAGAAACAAACACACCTGAACCATTCAGGCATTTGCCCTACATTCTGTACCAAAACAAATACAACATGCTATAGCTTATCAGTGAAAAAGGCTGTTTTGCAACAGAATGACATCACTTTAGTTTGAGGCATGTTTCTTCTGTCTTGTCAAAATGACACATGTGACTTATGTCACAGCGCTTTTATATTTCCAGGCCTGTGTCTTGCTGGAATCAGACCAGTATAACACTTGAAATAGTTGATGTACTCAGGGAAAGTACAGCCTGTTCAAACTCACTGATAATACTGAGGGATTAGAAAAAGTTTGTTTGTGGACTGCTTGTTTGAGTGCCTAGGTGCGAGGATACATGCTTTCTCCTTTCTTCATGTTACTGCAACAATATTAAAATGTCTGGTGGGGTATGTGAAAAAGAGAACTATTTCACTGGATGGCTTTAACCAAAGTGTTTGAACAGTAGGTGAAAGCTCTCATGCAGTCTTCCAAAATAATCTAATCTAGCAGACTAGATCAGCCTGTCACACCCTTCAGCACAGGCTGCAAATTCCTGCCCTGGCAATTTCTAGACAATTCCTTGGTTCAGGGTGTGGAATTTGAAAGCCAAAATGAACAAGTTAACCTTTTTGTGCACAAAACCAGTGGTCCCATAGCAATGCAGGAATTAACAAGTAAATCAAGCTTAATGCAATCACTAATACCTTGCTTTTTCATTGGTTTAAACATGAATTATGAATGTGGTAATCATGACTCAGGTTTGCGGGGTACAATAGATGCGTATGTATTATAGCCCAGTTTTACCAAGATTATCTCATTTTTTCTTTAACCCATATTCATTTAAGATTATTCTCGTTATTAGTCTCCGAAGGCCCTGACATTTCATGCTGTTGATATAGGGATAGCTATCCTACATGGTTTTCCCTGGGTTTTTAGAGCGCTCAGGTGCAAATGACGTCATTGCACAATTATTTCTCAACTTCTCAGATGGTTCTGTGTGAACAAACAATCTGGCCCGTCAGGGAGGTTAGTGTTGTTGTTGTGCAGACGGGGAAAGCCGAGTTTTGGCCTGTAACATCAGAATGTACCCCATGATCTCCTTTGTGAGCTGTCACTAATGAGGTGGCATTTCATGCAATGGTGGGAAATGGCCAAACCGGTTCTGGTTCTAACCGTGAACAAGACTTTTGACGTGTTTACATATAAATGTACAGTTGCTCTTCCACTAGATCGAGGAGCAGGAGGAAAGTTTACCTTCACCTTGAACAGAGGCGTCTGAATGCGCTACAGGCTAGTAATGCGCCATTGCAGCCAGGTTGCCATCTGGTAGTAGCTCTTTTTCACGCCAATCTTCTTCTTCTTCTTCTTCTTCTTCTTCTTCTTAGCGTGATAAGCCAACATGGCTTTAGGGCTAGACTATAGGATAGGCTCATATTGCTGCCTGTTAGTTTGGTATGCTCTGACAACGCATCAATGTTTTAGCGTTTTCATTGGACAGGGATTTTTTTTTTTTTAAAACAGTGCTTGTGTGGACAAGAATGTTTTTTTATTTATTTTTTTTGAACGAAAGAGGGGAAAACCCTGTTTTGGATTACTGTAGACCTGAGACACATGACACAAATTATGTACAGTAGGTTTCTGGCAAACCTGTGTAGTTGGCACATTGGCTGTTTGGGGTTTACAAACACGGACTGCATTAAAGGTCCAGTGGCCAAATTTGTGCGAACAATATGAGGTGAAAATTCGCTTTGCATTCTTTCTGAACACAGCTTCATTAAATGAAAGAAGCCAAAGTTCACAAGACCGTTGTCTGAGCAAACTACAACTGGCAAAATTATCATTTAAAAAAACTGTCAGATCAAAAAAGACCTCAAGAAAAATCTGTGGAAGCCCTTGATGCCTTTTAATTTTTGATAATCTAAATACACATTTTAGTTAACTCTGTCACTTCCTTAACAAAAAAATCACATTGAACGAATTCGAAAAAAATTTTACGTTATCAACCCCATTCCACATTTCTGAACTACACTGTACAATTAATGTTGTTCCATTCATTTCCATCCATTCATCGAACGGGGAGGGGCGGAACCAAATAAACCCAACCGGGGCAAAAAAAAAAAAAAAACACCCAACACGCAAAAAAAAAAAACACTAAAAGTGGATTTGGACACAACCTGAACGCACCTGCGCCATGTGCTTCACGCCGTGCGCTTGGATCGTTAAAATAGGGCCCTCAGTGTTTTAGCTCGTTCAGTCCCAGTGGGCTCGGCTGCCGACTCAGTTTTTAGTGCCACACCATCCCTGGCCTCAAGTTACCTAACATAACATAATCCCAATGAGTTTGATGCAAAGGAAACAGAAAGTACTGCGGCTGCAAAACCAGCCCTGTTTGGAATGATATTTTCTTATTTAATTTGGTAAATCTATGCCATTTAGACATGAGTTCATATAGTAGCAGCAACGAGACAAATGGAAGTGTTTGTCCTCGAGAATTTTTTGAAATTAGATCATACATAATCTTAAACAACTTCTCAACTAGAGCTGGGTAATATATCGATATTATATCGATATCGTGATATGAGACTAGATATATCGTCTTAGATTTTGGATATGGTAATATCGTAATATGGCATAAGTGTTGTCTTTTCCTGGTTTTAAAGGCTGCATTACAGTAAAGTGATGTCATTTTCTGAACTTACCAGACTGTTGTAACTATTCTGTTATTTGCCTTTACCCACTTATTCATTATAGCCACATTACTGATGATTATTTATCAAAAATCTCATTGTGTAAATATTTTGTGAAAGCACCAATAGTCAACACTAAAATATCGCTTCGATATCGATATCGAGGTATTTGGTCAAAAATATCGTGATATTTGATCGCCCAGCCCTATTCTCAACTATCAACTTCTCATCACAGTAACATTAGAGATAGAACTGACTAAGGATGCAGTAACCTACAAACATTACGACAGCTGAATCCACCAGATGGGTGTTGTCGGATGTGGAGGAGACTGTATTTGAAAATGAAAGTGCTGGTGTGCATAACATGTTCTGAGAAGCTGTTGACTGGCTGACCTGAGCTGGGGCTCAGCGATATATATATATATATATATATTATTTATATATACTCTATGTACACCTGTTCACACCTGCTCATTCACATGCAAACAAAGACGCGACAGGTATTCATAAAAGAAGACCGAGCGAGAGCGCTGGTCGCCACACAGGCCATGCTGAGAGCCTAACTGTGGATTTTCTTGACTTGACTTCTAGTTCTAATGTTTGGTTCTAGTCGAGACATTAGTGTTGTATATAAAGCCAGTATTAGGGCCGGGAATTGGTAGTCAACACCTTTTTTTAGGGTACTGTATCAACTGAAATAACCCAGTACCAAGTAGTATTGAAACTTCTTCAGTCGCACAATACCTGCATTCAATCCTTTTTGTACCCACATTTAGCAAAAAAAAGGACAGTTTGTATGGTTGTTGTTATATTATCCAATCAAGTGTTAGATTAATATTTTATTTATATATATATATATATATACACATTTTTTTAAGCGTTCAAACTAAACTAACTAATTAATGCAGTGTTAATTAAATTAAGTAAAAAAAAAAAAAAGGTATCAAATGAGGTATTCTATAGGTATCTGTTTCACTTTAATGGTACTGGTAAAGGTATTGGTGCTGGTATTGTAATTTAGTAAACGATACCCTGCCCTAGCTAGTATAGACACACACTGGATCTTACATGAACGAAAAGTGTGGTATGCCGTTCTTCACTTCTCAACAGATCTACCTTTGCTTGTGATCCAGTTCGTCCCTCTACCTGTTCTCTGCTGTTCTTTTTTTTTTTTGCTGGTTTAGTAGTGAGTAAGCCAGCAAAACATTTGACTAATAGAATTTTCTCGAAGATCAGATGATAAGTAGGATGATTCACTGCTAATTCTCGGGTTGCTGTTTATGGTAACTACTTGAACAACACGGCCAAACCTTTGGGAGCCTTAAACAGGTTCTGTCTTCTTGAAAAAAAAAAAAGCTTTTTAAACAAGGGAATTTCTGTCACATGTTCAACCAACCAGCCACAGTTACAGATGTTTGTTAAGGGTAATCATATCTGGTATTGAACATTGCTATGTTAGGTGCTGTCTAGATAAGTCCTGAGATAGACTGATGTTGCGGAAGGACAGGTCAGTTGAAGAAGGGCATGCTGCGGGGTAAAGAAGGCATTTGGCGTTAGGCATGGGCCAATTCTGACGATATGATAACCTTCAGCAAAAATATCACGGTTTCATGGTATTGCGGTATTGCAGTTACAGCTTTAAAATGTATTGTTTTTGACATGTCTGGGTAAAAATTTAACACACTGTTTTTTATTTTTAACACATCGCACACTGGAAGGGAGAGGGATTTCTGAAGTGCACTTTCTGTATACCTTGAAACCGGTAACCGGCTTATTTGGCGTAGGGAGGGTTGGGAGAGGAAACGACTGAATTCCATCACATGTAAAGGCGGTTGCTCCAGGGAGCAGGTTGTGAAATGTGGTGTTTCAACTGTTGAGAGGGAATTTCTTTCCATAAAGTTTGAAACAGGTTTGTAGGTTAAAGCTCCATTGTGTAATGTTTTGAGTTGATTCTTAGCAAAAATCCCTTTTTTCTTTCACAAATATGTGCTCATTCATGTGTAGTTACTTCCACCGACTAATCAATTTATTATATAATATTATATAAACGTAAAACTATTATTACCCTTGAAGGAACACTCACGGACGAAGTCGTACTTCTTGGAATAATACGGTCACCGTAGGAGTTAAAACGCGCTCGGGAATGGGAGGGGCTCGAAAGTAATATTCAGTTGGTTGTCATATACAATTTCACCGCGAGATGGGAGGAATTCTTACACAGTGTAGCTTTAAGAAGGGGTGGTTCTTTTTACGGAAATGGTTGACAAAAAACCCAAAAGAATAGCTGTGTGTTATGCTCCTGCATCTGTGATGTTCACATTTTGCTGTTCAGTCTTATCATGTTCTGAAACACATGATCTGTTGTGATATATAACCACTTGCACAACCACTTATTGACTAGTAAAATTTGTAGAGGCTGCAACCTTTGTTCTGGCTTAATGAGCAGAAGGTTTCTCAAGGATTGTCTCTTGTCTTGTTGCCACCCTCCGTAGTGATTGACAGGTAAATAAGATCCTCTGCCCTAACGTCTTCTTTCCTCTACTTGATTATAACTGACAGCTCTGCCTACAGCTAGATGAGGATTAGGCACTCAAGGTATTTAAACCCAACCGTTTGTGGACCAGGGGTTTGTGCTCACTCCTTAAGCTTGATTTATACTTCTGCGTAAAATCTACGCCGTGGCTACGTACGTACGTACGTGGAGATACGGACTAGGGCTGGGCAATATATCGATGCTATATCGATATCGATATATGAGTCTTAAATTTTGGATAGCGTAATATCCTGATATGACACAAGTGTTGTCTTTTCCTGGTTTTAAAGGCTGCATTACAGTAGAGTGATGTAATTTTTTTTGAACACACCAGACTGTTCAAGCTGTTCTATTATTGGCCTTTACCCACATAGTTATTATATCAACATAACTGATGATTATTTATCACAAATCTCATTGTGTGCATATTTTGTGAAAGCACCAATTGTCAACCCTACAATATTGCCACAATATCGATATCGAGGTATTTGGTCAAAAATATCGGGATATTTGATTTTCTTCATATCGCCCAGCCCTAATACTGGATTTGATTTATGGTTGTGCGGAGGCTCCACGCAGAGCTTTCGCCGTAGCCTACGTAAGTGGCCTGATGTTTATATACTTGTGCGTCAAGCCGGCATGTAACTACGCGTCGCAGTGACGCACGTCCTTCGGCCGTGGTTGGGTAGCGTTGCATTTCCCCCTGACTCATTTCCTGGTTCTCCTTCTCCATAAAAAACATGAAATCAAGGAGAGGGTTCACTTTTCCTGCTACCGATGTCCCACCGTGGTCAGAAAGCAGACACTTTGTTTCTCTTACTATGTCGCTCGTTCTCTCACTACTAGAGTCGCTACTCGCTCCGAACCTTGCTTTACCCCCCCCACACACACACACACACACACACACACACACACTCACACGCTGGCTCGACGCACACACCAACGCACAAGTATAAACTTCGGGCCATTTACGTAGGCGACGGCGAAAGCTCTGCGTGGAGCCTCCGCAGAACCATAAATCAAGCTTTAGCCCTCTGCTTAAGGGAAGAATTCCTCACTTTAACAATGCACCGTGCATTTATGTGTTTTTCGTGTGTCGATATCTCATATACCAAAGCAACTATGGTTAAGTTAAGAGCAGCCATTTTGCTCCAATGCTCAGAAAACATACTGTACAGGCAGGAATCTATTGACTAAGACGCAGGTGAGGTAAGAAGTAAGTTATCATTAATTGTCCATCGATTTGTCAGGTTATCAACGTGGTCAGCAGTTGCAGCAGTGGCTGTGACACACAGCTCAGCACCCAACTGCCACAATTTGTGTAAAAAAAAAAATACATAAAATAAAGTCATAACTCAGTCAAATCTGAACACACAAACATGAAATACATATTTTTAGATTCAGTGAAACTTACAGGATATCATCTTTGATGTCCATCACGTGTACTGTAAACATCCATTAATCTGCTTTGAAATCATAGAAGAAAATGCTCTCAGTTATCTTGATTTTTGTCTGAGTGGGGTCAGTACTCCTATCATAATGAAAACTGTTCTGGAAAGCTGGACTCTGGCTATGTGAGGCCACATTTAACTAGGGTTTGGAGAAAATTAGACCAGACTCTGATTATCTACCTGAACTTAAATAACTCAAGTCATTAGATTTGTGTGCACATATACATGTGTTTATTCTGCTATTTGATGAACCAGGACTGACTGGAACAAATGAATGTCACCTGATAAGTTGGATCAGTCTTCATGTCCAATGACAAAGCTAGAGTTAAATAATAATAATAATAATAATAATAATAATAGGTGGATTTTAAAATAGCAGCTACCACAAGTTGTTCTCCAACAACAACAGCTAACACCACTTGTACAGCTGCAACTGAGCCAGCTTCTCACAAGCTTATTAAATATGTGTTACTACTGTGAGGACAAAGTAGAGCTATTTCTCCTGCCTTGATGTTACGTGTGGGTTGATAATGTTATAATGGCTGGATAAATCCGGTGATGTTTATGGCCTAAAATATAAAATAGACAGGAGAATGTTTAAGTTTCTAACTGGGGATGGAGTGATCATTTTTTTTCTGACTAATATTTTCAAATGTTGGCATTCAGACCCTCAGTTGTGACTTTTAAACGGGTTTCATGCTTCTTGTCGTCGGAGCGGTCTGTAAAAGCGGTCAGAGCGGGCCCCAAGAACAGACTTTTCTTTTGTAGACAATCATTGCAACCGCGTTGTTTACAAAAATTGCTCTGCGCTCAGAACCTCCGCAGACCCTTCCTTGCGCAGTCGCCCCGGCCACAGTTGCGTAATACCGCCGTCCACAGCACCCCGACCGCGCCAACGGCAAGAAGCCTGAACCACCTGTACCTGGAGTCGTTGGTTTGTTGCTTAAATACATGACCTGTACTCTGATGGCTTTTAAGCCACTGTGTTTGCTTTTATTCTGTGGAAGGGAGTGTTTCCATTAGAGCCATTTTAGCTGCAGTTGAATGCAGAAGTTGAATAATGCTTGTTCATATGCACATGTGCATATTTTAGTTTTTTATTGCATGAATGTCAATGTCTATTTCTGTCAGTCAGTATTTGCATGCTGAATACAATTTGACATGCGATGGTCGCTGGGTGTTAACTCCAGCATACACTCCCCATTGTTACTCTTTTATGCCGAAATAGGCCTTCAGACACAGCCATCAAACTCAAGATGAGGGAGCAGCAAACAGACAGGTGTTCCTAAAGTAAACATGACCTGGCTTTGGTCCTGAAACTCTCTGAAAACTTGTTATTGAAGCTGTATGCATGTATTCATTGGTGGGTTTTAGACACAGACGCTAATATACAACAAACTGTACACACAAGCCCACTTTCATGCAGCCACACAGTCTTCACACAAACAAGCCTCCAGCACTGGAAAAGGAGTGTTTTCTTTTTTTAAGCGCTGTCCAGTTGGGATTAGGCAAGAACTGTGGGCTGACTTAAGTTTTTCCATGGTAAAGAAAGTTCTTATTGTTAAAGGAATTCAAAGGATATTGGAGTTCATCATTATTGCAGCACACTGAGCACAGTAGTCAGCTTTGGTTAAAAACATGCTTATCTGCCTTGCTGTTTTGTTGTGCATCAAAGTTCTACTCTTCCCGCTCTTTTATTTCTGCATGAAAACACAAAACGGTGCCTAAGGCATGAATACATCTGGTATTTTTATTCATCTGTGAGGAAGTATCATCTTATTACTTGAAGAAACAAGTTATGCATTCTGAACATATAGAGAAAACATAGAAACGTTGTGCCACATTATTGCATTACAATCCTCTTCAGAGTTTCTACATATGGAAGCCCAATGCAGTCAGGAAAGAAATGTTAAGTATTAGAGATGAGGCGCTCTGGTAGCTCACCTGGTTGAGTGTGCGCCCCGTGTACTAAGGGTCAGTCCTTAACGCAGCGGCCTGGGTTCAAGTCTGACCCGCTGCCCTTTGCTGCATGTCCCTAGTCTCTCTAGCCCCTCTCGTGTTTTAATCTGTCCTATCAAAAAAGGCCAAAAAAAGCCTAACAAATTTATCATTAAATCATTAAAAAAATTAGGGGTTAGAAAAGTTTGAGTATAATACTTATAGTGAGTCGAAATGTTGACTTAGTAAGTCAAAATTATGAGAATTACTAAGTCAAAAGTATTAGATTTCTTTACATCTTGTAAAATACAGTATCTATATGAGCTTAAAAAGTCCATATTTGACTTGGTATCTCATCATTTTGACTTACCATGAGTATTATCTTTGATTATTTTGTTTTGACAAATTGGTTTCCATACAAATGAGAAGTAATTAAGCGAGTATGAAATAGAACATGGGAAAGAGAGAGTGAGACAGAGAAAATGGAAGATGGCTTCCGCCTCCCCTTCCAAAGTCAACATGTCAGCATTATGAGCTGCCATTGTAACATTGTCATCCATTTGTACTTGTGGCAAGATCCCAACTCCCTTCCCCAAGGAGATTGTAACAATGATATCCTGTATACATTTTATTACTTCCACTGCACTCTGCTTTCTGCATGCTGGAGTGCACATGCAGTTGGCTCTATACTGCAAGTACAATATAGTTTGCAAGTTTTTCAAAAGATGCATCATGTCTGCACTTGGCATTTGAGGGAAACACTTGAAAGTACTCCCAAACATGTTGGCTTGGTTTCCGTTGCACACCATCATGCCAGTTATTGGAGTGGAAGTGTAGTGGCTGCAGCCTACTGGTTGTTGCAGACCCGCCCAGCATCTGGCAAACACTCGGCCCTGCAGCAGTATTTCCAGGCACTCCCAAATGCACAGTCACTCCCACAAACAACGGCTGTTTTCGATTCATAGTGTGAAGCCACATTAGAGCCTATTTACATCTTGTCATTTGCACTTCAGGGTATTGATTATAACTGTATCATTCGTTGCTTCGCATAACATCAGGCTTATTTCAACACTTGAGCACAATTGAAACTGCTGTGTTGTCTGAGCATGAAAAGGGGAAAAAAATAGACCCATTGCAGAGCATGAGCCTCTACATTTTGTTGCATTGTACCTCAGTTCCAAGTTTCCTATTGGGAAACTTGACCTTACGTAAGGCAGCAGTCTATTGTGTACAGAAGTCAGATCCAGTGCCCTTCTTCAGTGTGATCTGGATTTATAGTATTCTTACAACAAGATGTATTCCATCAACAGCCTCTAGTGTTTCATTATACCCCTCATAAGCCCAACAAAGGGGAGGCGGTAGTTGAATCCTTTACATCCCTTGTTTGAGTTTATTCAGTTGTTCTACACAGGTCTGCAGGTTTGCCAAGCTCAATGAAATCTGTTAGTTTTATTTGCCTGTTTGTTCCTGAGAAATGAACGCTGAGTGTGCTTTGATAACCTTTTCTTGGCACCAACATGTTGTATCTGTGTGGTGTTATTCTCTGGGTTGGCTGAAAACCTGCAGTGGATTAAGTTCATGGAGGTTTGGGCATGCATATTCCTGGGTAATGTCCTCTTAGGTAGTAGTTAATTTAGCTTACATAGCTACAGTTTAAGGCTGCAGCTATGAATTATTTTAGTAGTAGTAGTAGTAGTAGTAGTAGGTCTACCGATTGTTCCACTGATTGATTGAGACTTACTAAGATAAGGTGACCGCTAAGATGAAGCTTAAAAACAGTCAGCCAACTCAGCTTTCCTAAAAACCTTTTTTTGTCACACCTACCTTTCCATCTATACAACCAATATGAGATTCTCTAAAAGATCAACTTTTACCTCCAGAAATAGTTGAGGAATGATGTCAGTTGCCATGGTGTAAAGCCATAACATCAAACATTCCTTGTTAAATTTTCTTAAATTCTGCACTTACAACAGTGGAGCTTTTGTCTGCGTTGCAACACAGAGAAGGTTCAGACAAGTTGGAGCTGGTTTGTGCCTGCATGTTGACAGGATGCTGGGGAGACTTGCAATTGATTCTGCAACTTTTCTTTAACAGGGTCAGGGGTTATTCCCAAAGGCTCTTTCAAATAACGATGTATAGGTCGCAATGCTCTCACAGTGAACTATCACCGTTTTTAAGATGGCACCTGGCTGGGTGCCCAGAAAGCTCAGTTGGTCCGACTCCGACCCTTTGCTGCATGTCATTCCCCCTCTCTCTCCTGTCAAAAGTAAAGGCCGAAAAAATACCCAAAAAATTATCTTAAAGATTGCACCTGGCCTTCAACCACTTGGGCTTTCAGGCATTCTAAAACTTTAGAAATACACCCTAAATGTGTTTTGGGGGTCAAAGGTTACAGAGTGCAGCAGCCACTTTTTCCCTTCACGGAAAGCCGTGAAGTCCAGATTTAAAACCCAGCCCTTACTGTTTATTGGTTTGTGTTTATTATATATATTTTTGTTCACTTTTATTCGACTCTAAAGTTCAGGTGCTTACAAAGCAGTGCAGCAGAAACATGGGCAACCCCTTTTGTAAAACAAAGCATCGGCAGGTTGTCTTTCTAATTGCACCAATATCCTTTGAACTAAAGTTGACAGCAGCTCTTTCACTTGTAGGCCTCTGTGGCATGTGCAAAGTACCGCAAAAACAAAAGTACATTTAAATAGGTATAGATTATCGGGCCCTTTGTTGGCAGTTTGCAGATTATCTGTATTGGCATTTTATTTGCCTGATAACCGATAAAGTTAATTATTAAAAAGTGCTCTACTTTGGCTCGGCTACAGCTCTGTGTCTGTCCCTCTGTGACTTTGACTTTTACTGTGTATTATGTTGAGAGTTTATAATTACTAAATAATTGCTTAAAGCATTTAAACAAACTTTTCTGTTGGATTTTGTGATTCCAAAATCTTAATTTTGTCTTAAAGATTTTCATTTTCAATGTACATGCATATCTCAGTCCTTCCAGAGTTTTTTTGTGATTGTTGCGGGCAAAAATCCTTGATTATGCGGCACGTTTTCTTAAAATTACGGGAACTTGCACAAACTGCGGGAACTTGCAAAAACTGCAGTTTGATGAAAAAGGAAAAAAAAAGTGATTTCCCCCAACACCCTGCTTTTCGATGATGTTCACGTCGTGTAATTACTTCACTTCATAACGTTCCCATGGCAGCAGGGGAAAATGGCTGCTCTTGTGTGAAGTAAACTCAAAATTTTTACAACTTTCTGCTAAGATATGTGACTTTTGCAGGGATTTTGAAATCATGCAAGCCCCACATATTTTGCCCGGAAATCGGCAATTTATGCGGCGAAAGTGCGGCGTATTTGTATAAATGCGGCCCCCGCATAAATATGCAGACTTTGGCTGATTATGCATTGAATTATGCGATCGCATAATCGCCTTTTTCTGGAGGGACTGAAATCTGTTCCAAATATCAGTTATCGGTTTCACTAACTACTGATAATCGGTATCAGCCTAGAAAAAAACCGTATCGGTTGATCCCTAGTAGGATACAGTGAATATATAACCGATATTTGGAACAGATATGCATATACAATGAAAATCTTTAAGACAAAATTAAGATTTTTCAATGTTACAAACTCCAACACAAAACTTTGTTTTAAACAATCATTTAATGATTTAAGCAATTATTAAATAAATGAGAAACTTTCAACATAACACACAGTAACAGTCAGATAGTGTTGTGGGGGGGCGGGACATTAAGTCAGACTCAGCGGTGGGTGAAACTGAAGCAGAGGGACGGACACAGAGCTGTAGCCGAGCCAAAATACCACACTTTTTATTTATTTCACTTTATCGGTTATCAGGCAAATAAAACGCCGATACAGATAATCTACAAACTGCCAAAAAAGGATCGGTCTATCACTAATCCTGACATTTAAACTACTTTTCTTAGTCTTACTACAAAAAGTACACAAATACCATTTTCACTAACTGTATCCTTATTAGGGCTGCATGATATGAGGAAAATATGTGATATCCAACCTTAGGCCGGCTACGCACAGGATGCGTGGGGTGAGCCTGTCAGCTGCGTGGCGTGTCCGTTTTTATTTTGGCTCCCATGTTGACAGATTAGAGCTTGCACACTGCCTGCGTGACACGCACGTAGGGCCGGGCGATAGGGAGAAAATCCGATATCACGATATTCTTGACCAAATACCTCTATCGATATTGCGGCGATATTCTAGGGTTGACAATTGGTGCTTTAATAAAATATCTTCACACTTAAATTTTAGATAAATAATCATCAGTAATGTGGACATAATGTCTAAGTGGGGAAAAGGCAAATAATAGAACAGCTACAACAGGCTGGTAAGTTCAGAAAAGTACATCCCTTTACTGTAATGCAGCCTTTAAAACCAGGAAAAGACAACACGTATGTCATATCACGATATTATGATATCCAAAATCTGAGACGATATCTATTCTCATATCACGATATCAATATAATATCGATATATTGCCCAGCCCTACACATAAGTCTCAGGCGAGAGATAAAGAGAAACGTAGTATGTAATTTTGACATTTATTGTGCAAAACTGTAATTATACAACGTAATGTTGCAGATAAATAAAATTAAGGAACAGACACTGTACTGAAAATACTTTCAGTATTAGGCAAAGATGCACAGATACTTTACTTAAACACACACACACACACACACACACACACACACACACACACACACACACACACACACACACACACACACACACACACACACACACACACACACACACACACATGGCCGTATGTTCAGCGGGGAAGTACGGCGTCTGCAAACACCGGCTGCCAAGATTCCAATCGTCCGTTAAATAGTGAATGGTCAGGCTGGTGAAAGGCTCCATGGTACGGCTCAGGTCCGTTGTAGCTGCTTAAACTCGAACCAAGTCCAAATAATGGATGTTGCACCGGTGTTTTTCACCGGCTCCTCGTTTCGCTTTCAGCCATTTTTACTCAAGATGACGATGATGCGTTGCAGCCGGTTGCAGCTCAGAGCTCTAAACTTCACGGGTAGATTGCGTCATCAACATGCATTATCGCGATAGTGCAATATAATTCAAATCTCTATCGTAGGCCAATTTTATATCGTTTATATTGCATATGGTCTCTATCGCCCATCCATACACATTTGTATACATTAGACACAGAAGTATATAATAATGTCACTTCCTTGCAATTCCAAAGCACTGACTGTCAAAATACCACACCTGTGATCCAATCTGTGGAACACAGCCTTCAGGTGCACAAACACATCATTGCTTAATTGTAGACACACCAATCAGGTTTAAGCACTATAAAATTGCAGCAGGTAAGTCTAGTATTTTCTGTATTGTATTGTTTATGCACGATATGAGGAAAATATGCGATAACGTTGTTAAATATTGCGATGACCATATTTCTTGCAATAAATAAAAAGATATTAAAGTGTACTCAGTTCTGGATTTCTGCTGCTTTCAGTATTCTTCTAAAATGCAACAAATTTGCTTGTTGAACTTAAAACAAACGAACATAAATAATTTCCAACATTCTTTTATTGAACAAATTGAAAATGATAATGAATAAAAAAAAGGCACCACTAAAGAAAGGATGACAGATGACATTTTAAAGTGCAGTTTTCTACTGATATTTTCACACAAAAATCGGTTTACTGTAGTGTCTATCGCGATGTGTATATGACGATAAAAAAACAATATATTGTGTAATCCTAATCCTTGTTAGACTGCAATGGTGGGGGATATATATATATATATATATATATATATATATATATATATATATATAAATATTTAAGATGGTTTTATATTGCATATATATATATACTCAATATATGGAATACTTAGTAACAACTAGGCTGGTTTTTTTCCAAGTTGTGGTGCTAGAAAACATGGATCAGAAAAACACCACGCAAGTCCTTCTTTTCAACCCGTCACACTTTTGTGATCTGGCAAAACCACCAAGTGAAAACATGACACAGCCCGAGACTGTCACGGTGTCTACTGTACTGATATCAAACGGCAGACTATAAATCAGTTCACGTGCTGGGGGCCTCTACGCGGGAACTGTAACATTTGATGATACAGCATTAATCCAGGGTAAGAGTTGTGGATGCTGTTGCCTGTTACTCGTTTCACCTACATGTATCAGCATGATCAGGCTCTGGTGTAATATGAATTCCCATATGGCCATATTTGATTGAAAGCAACAGGTTTATGCTTGTTCCTTGGAGGATGTTAAGAAAAAAAAAGGAACTCTAGATAGACAGGATAAAGCATGTCCATCAAAAAATAATTGTATCACTTCTAATACATTGAATGTTTTTTTTAATTGATTTTACTCAGAAGGACATATAAGCCATTTCTTCCTATGTGATTACCAGCAGTGACAGCGACGCTTGTAATGTTTCACCATGTGACCGTGTGTGGGGGTGCGTTTCATTATGGCAAAATGTGGTCCTGGAGACACCTACTGTCACGGAAACTACCACAGAGGCAGTTTTGAGTTCATTGTCAGGTATCAATATATTCTGTCTGCCTGCGGACAGATTTTGTTACCTTTTTATAGAGTCACAAAACTGTGCAGGTGTGAAGTTGAGATCAAAATGAATGAAAGTTCCAAGATAGGTGTGGTTTGAGCAAGGAAGCTGTAACACACACACACACACACACACACACGTACGTGCAATGGCTGGTGTGATCTCAAGATGGTCTCTATTATTTCTTTACTCTTTACACTTTATGCAAAAACAAAGCCCTCATCCTCTGTTTACTATAATCCTTGTCTTAGTGAATGCATGTAGGGTCTGTCGATGTTAAAGCAATCATTTTTTGGAAAAAATTACGTATAGCAAAAGAACACCACAACCTCATTAATAAATTCAAGTGTACCAATGAACAAGACTATGATACACTGCACATATCTCTATCAGCCCATGCAAATATCATTATGAGGTTTTAATAGCTCCAGCAAAGAGACCCAATCAGATGTTCAGCCTATTGCATCAGGCGTAAACACAAAAACTACTGAGGGTCATATCAGGTGAGGCGTGGAGTTGGGTATGGCCGGTGTGGCCGATTGATCACACACAGCTGCACAAAGAATGTAAACATGGTAGAAAAGTTAGGTACAAGTCCTCTGGATCAACTGTTTGAACTCTAAAAGCATATATTCAATAGCCACATACTCACAAAGTACACTACCCTATCTGTTTTTACACCAAACGACGCATGTTAGTGAGAATATCTTCCTCCGTCAGTACACCAGGCAGTCATCAACTGCACAGCCTCACCTCAAAGTCTTGAAAACAGCATTCCTTGAAAACCGATCTAGCTCTGCCCCCTTGTGGGGAACCACTGCATTGCAAAGTTGTGGCTGGGGACATGGTGCTGCTGAATGGAATACTGCCAAATGAGTGTCACAGCTGGCAATACTATGCTATCATATTGCTGTTATGTCTTACAGTTTTTGCAGATTGCCTACACACTGAAATCAAAAGAATTACACAGTTATCAAAACCTTACACTCACGGAGCAAAACATTGGCCCATATGTGCACCACTATAAGCACAATGTCAGCCTCCCACTGTTTTTGCAAAACAATACACACAGTGATTTGCAAAACACTAAACACGCTTGTATACATTAGACACAGAATTATATCATAATGTCACTTCCTTGCAATTCCAAAGCACTGACTGTCAAAATACCACAACTATGAGCCAGTCTGTGGAACACATCCATCAGATACACAAACACATGACACACCAATCAGGTTTAAGCACTATATAAAAATGCAGCAGGTAAGTCTAGTATTTTCTGTACTGTATTTTCAGTTCAGTTCTTCTTTTTTTTTACTGTAATTGTAACCTGTACTGGATACAGTATTTTATGTTTGTCTGTTGTTTGCTGAGCTAACCGCGTTATGCACGCTCGATGGTGTTTTAAGCCCCCAACGACTTCAAGGCACCTAACCCTAACCTTAACCATTGCCTAATCCTAGTGCCTTCCAGGCAGCGCTGCCTGGAAGACGACATTGGGGGGCTTAAAACACCAAACACCGTTATGCACACTACTAGCTGTATGAAAACTGGGACTGTGGTGATTCTCCACATTGACATATTGACTGATTTTGGCTATATGGAGAGAAATAAATTATATTTTCCTCAGTCTGCAGCATTGGTCTCATGTAGTGTTTGGTGAACTTATTGTACCGTATATTTGCACTTTCTCTGTGTACTTCATTTACAGTACTCTAATCACAGTGAAGTAGAATTGCTAAAAGTGTTTTAGGTTAGCAACAGCGGTGTATAACTGGTTCAGACTGAATTAAGTCATAGGAAACGTGTGTGTGTGTTTCATATGGTAACAAAATATATATATTTTTTAAATTAGTGTATAGTTTTTGCAAGAGTGTTTTTATTTTGCAAAAGGGTCTGAGGCGTTCTGCTAATTGTGTGTAGTCTTTTGAAAAACCAGTCCCTTTCAAAATAGTGCTTAAGCTATCGGAAATAAACTAAAACTACCGTATGCTGAATAAGTACTCTCTTACCTTTTTATGTACTTTGGGAGAATTGGTGACATCACACCTGGAGGCTGCCATATTCGTGCAGCTGAACCCATGAGTGTCATGTGACAGTATCTTGTAGACACAGTTCAGACAGTACAGCATTGCTTAATGTTCAAATTTAGCACCTCTGTTGTTTAAGGTGGAATGTTGTCTATCCTTCTGTCATTGTATTAGACTGCTGGCTGCTCAGAGGACTCTTTTGGTTCCAGACTGGGTGTGATTCGTCTCTAAATAATTTGCGGCAACTGATTAACTTCAGCTGCAGAAAAAAAAGACACTCCTTTTTAAAATAGATGCACCTCCTCATACCTCACACGTGTTCTAGAATCCTCGATGGCACTCTAATTGCTCAGCGTGCGTGGTTTGCCGCTGGGGAGTGAATGTTGTCCGTCAAGTGTCACATTGTCCGTCTCCAGCTCTTGTTTTCCAACTCAACGCAAAGGCAGAATGGGAAACATCACTGCAGCTAAGAGCAATTAGAAGAGCCAGTGCACCTAACTGGGGACTAGACCAACACTGCACCTTAATGTTTGAATAGGTGCAAAATCTAGTACACATTCAGAGAGATCAAAACCGGCATAATTGTTGTCATGACAAGGAATATTGTTGAAAACATAGTACAGTAGAAACATAAGCACTGTACATTGAGAGGAGAAACAAAGGCCAATGACATAACATCTCTCTCTCTCTCTCTCTCTCTCTCTCTCTCTCTCTCTCTCTCTCTCTGTCTGTTTCCTGCCTCTCTTCACCAGGAGCTACGACCAGATGAGTGTTTCCACAGAGTGCAGTTTCCGGACTGAATCAGACTGGGACCCTTATTCTGAGTCTACCTCCATGATCAGCTTCGACATGACTCAGCCACACGGGCCCACTTCCCCCTCAAAATTCTTTAAGGTGGGTTTTAGCAACACATTTTGACATTTATTTTCAGCCTTGGATGTTACAGGTTGTTGTTGTTGTTGTTGTTGTTGTTGGTACAGAAGGACGGGACATGAGCATGGCTATGTTTGTAACTGACACGACACCTCTCTGTGTGTGTGTGTGTGTGTGTGTGTGTGTGTGTGTGTGTGTGTGTGTGTGTGTGATAGTTATTTATAGCAAGCAACGGTAAAATGCTTTCAAATCATTACTCATTTCACGATAAAAGCATTGCTTTTAAGGACCTTCCCCTCGTGGGAAAAAAAGAGAAAAGTGCTATATAAATGCAGACCATGTGTTACTTTTCTAGAGCTAACTTTTTTCAATGTTGGAATGTGACTAAGTATTCTCAAGTACCTGTTAGTACAATTTTGAGGTACTTGTGCTTTACTCCATTTTATGCTACATTATACTTATACTACTACATTTCAGAGGGAAATAGTGTAGCTGTAGCCTACTCTTCACTTCACTTTAGTTACTAGTTAGTGATACAGATTCTATGTACAAAACATATGAAGAGCTTAAAAAAATGTGATGCACAGTTATACAATAAAAATATATTGTTTAGTTTAAGTTCTCTCCCTATTAACCAACTACAACAGTAAAATGCTTCTTTCACATTAATGCATCAGCAATAATAAACCAATGATATAATTAACAATAAAGTCTTCTGCATTTTGAATATTTTTTGTACATTTAATACTTTAAGTACATGTAGCTAATAATACTTTTAGTGAAAATGTCAATGCAGGACTTTAATATTGCAGTATGGGTTTTAGAATCTGAACACTTCCTCCATCACTGCTTTTTTCTGTCAGATTCCAATTTTTAATAAACCAAAATAAAAAAAAAATAAAAAAATGATTTGATCAGTGAAGCTTTTGGGTAGGGCTGTATATTTTGCTGTTACAGCTATTCTTCTCATCAATTTATGTACATACTAATAATTTGATAAGCAAGACAGAGAAAACACTGGGTTATAGCTTCACTACAATTTTTTTTTTTGTTATTTTTTTATTGTATGTTTTGCTGTTTGCTAGCTCAAGGATGTGGCTAGTTTACTCTCCAAACAGCTGCACAAGTCCATGACCTCACCAGTTTCAGACTGTTTTTCTTTTCTTTCATTTCTGCCTGCAGGGGACAGTGCTAAATACTCAGTGACCAGTTAGCCTGTCGTAGGTGATTCAAATAAGACATTTAGGGACTGTGAAAGTGTGCTTCCCCTTTGAGATAAAATACATATAATCCTATGGGATTCCATTATCCCTGGGCTATTTCCTTAGACTCAAACCTGTCAAACCTGCTCTCAGTAATATTTGTGTCAGTGGGAGTCGTTAGGAAGTGATACTGGAGTTTGTTTAAATATGACGGGCTTAAACTCCTGTAAATCTTTAATAGAGTGTATATAAAACCAAGACTAATTTCTTTGCGTCGAAAGCTGAAAAAACTAAAAGTTCAACCGGCTTTGTTGACACTTTGGCATGGAGTCTGAAAAATGGTGTAATTAAGACCAACATCATTGTTCCTGTGTGTGCCTTTTATTATCATTACCTGCGGCTGAGATCAGATAATGAAGCAGAGCTTTGGTTGACAGATAAGGAAGTTTCCCATAATGCACACACTTGGTATTAGAGCTCTACCTACCTGGCATTTGTCATTGCCATGAGTAAATATAAGAGGAAATTCTTAGTGGAGAGCTAATTGGTTAAAGCTTTGCTAAGAGGGACGACAGGTAACCATTCAAGACTTCAACATACACTGGACACAGGATACAGAATTGTATGTATGCCTTTTTTTATATTTATTTACTCTGCTTCAACACAGTGGATTTGTGAATGAGTCTAAACGACCTTGAGGTACAGTATCCCTGCTTCTACTTCACGTTAAAGCGAAAACAATCCTTGATCCGAGCGAGGCTGCTCAGTTAGGTTTCTGCGTTTCATACTATTTAGACCTGAACTGGAAAACCCGACCACAGGCTGTTTTCAGCTGCTGTTTGCTCAGTGATATAATGTAAATGTTTGACAACACTTGAGTGTGTCGAAACAGGTTTTTAAGTTATATAAAACGTACTGAAAGTACTTACATTTAAACTATCAGAGCAGCTAAGATCAATACAGTCACCCAGCACTGGATCAGGGCACCGTTGACCCATTTCTCTGTTCAGTTTCTCTGCCTAGATGATAGGTTTAATGACTCTTAACTGATAAAAACCGAATTCTGCTTGAAGAAAGGCGCAGCAGATAACCAATGTCCTATTGATTTACCCAGCTTTAGAATGAGGAAGGGTGGGGTTTTCTCCAGCAGGCCTATAGTATCCACACCCTTTCACTATCACCGGATTGTGAATTCCTTTTGCTTTTTTTGCCGTCTGAAACATCTTTCTGTACTGTAGTTGTGATGCAAATGGCCATGCCCTCAAGTCAGACACTTTGTTCAGAGCTGGGACATTTAAAGTGTATATACACACACCCACACACACATCAGTACTGCTTGTCTGCTTACAAGAGAGGACTCATTTATTGTCTATGTAATCTGCTGAAGAAGTAGGACACTGGCTTTCATATTTAACTTTACGATCTGAGCATTAATTAGACACAGCGCATCAGAGGAATTTCACAGTTTAGACTTCAGGAAGTCAAAATGGTATGTAACTGCCGCTTTTTTACACTGTGGTTCATGCTCTTGTCCTAACATGTGCTCTTTATACTGTGACTACAGTTAGCTAAGTATCGCAGGGTGTGTTTCACGTCGGCATGGTGTTTTCTTCTTCTTGGCTGTGATAGAAATCCTGTTAAAAAGTGCCATGGCAGCACTGCCATGTGATTTGTAACCGACTACCAAAACACTTGGAAGTCACTGTGGCTGTTTCACACCGCACTTTAATATTAAATAATCAGACGTGTATAAAGTACTAGAGACCCATACTTGAGTAAAAGTACAAGTGCTCTATCAAAAAAGTGACTTAAGTAGAAGTGCACTTTAAGCACCACACTTAAGTAGAAGTACTAAAGTATTCAAATTTATTGTACTTAAGTATTGCAAGTAGTTTATTTTAAAATGTACTACTCAAGTACTGAAAGTAAAAGTACAAGTATTGTGTTATTTAGTTATTAAAGAAAGCAGTCAAAAGTTTGAATATTATATTGTTTATATTTTGTCAAATGTTGAGCCTAAGGCTGTAGCCAAAGGAATTAACAAATATTAAATATATTATATAAAGAATAACAAATATTAACAAATACTGAAATAAAATGTACAGTTATCACACTGTGCAAGTAAAATGAACATCCTCTCCTGCACAGTAACGATTAAAGCCCCCCAAAAAGTATAACACACTAGCTAGTAACATGTGTGATGTACAGGAAAGTTAGCAAGCTAGCAACATCCAGATAAACTAGCAGCTTCACATCACAGGGTCAAACGGTTAACATTCAGGACTCACTGCAGACTGAAACAACTCAGGAATAGCTTCATCTGCTGCAACAATAGCTAAATAGAAAGAGTACAAACTTACATCGTCTCTGCCTTCTGAACGGGCAACCGTAATGAAAAGAAACATGACGCGATCTCGGGGATTTCTTACGTAAATTACGTTATTATCGTACGTAACTAACGTAGCCGTAACTACACACACTGTAACCTAGACAGTCTCCGTAGCGTGAGGAATTCACAACAGTAACGAGTAAAAAAATTTATCTGAGTAAAAGTATTTCATTCATCGAAAATATGTACTTAAGTAAAAGTGGAAGTGGGAGAAAAAAATAATACTCCAGTAGAGTACAGATACAGCCTTTTAGTACTTAAGTAGAGTAGTGAAGTAGTTCTACTTCTTTACTATACAGCTCTGTAAATAATACTATACCATTACTTTTTGTTCGACTTGTCTTTTATTGTTTAATTACAGTTGGTAGCTGTGATAACTTAAGTGACCCTTGAACTGAGCATCAGATGTTTTTTTTTTTTTTATCTGTCTAGTTAGTCATTGGTTGTTTTACCAGTGTGGTGTTATTTGCACCAGGGTGTCTGCATTCAACTTGCTCAGCTTGGTCTAGTTTTGGGCTCTGTACCATGTAACTGTTTTGATAGACATCAGAAAATACATCTTTCAACAACTTAAAGTGCTCATATTATGCTCATTTTCAGGTTCATAATTGTATTTAGAGGTGATATCAGAATAGGTTTACAGGGTTTAATTTTCAGAAAACACCATATATTTGTTGTACTGCACATTGCTGCAGCGCCTCTTTTCACCCTATGTGTTGAGCTGTCTGTTTTAGCTACAGAGTGAGGCATCACACTTATATTCCATCTTTGTTGGGAGTCGCACATGCGCAGTAGCTAGGTAAGGACTACTAGCCAGTCATAAACAGAGTATGAGGGCGTGCCGCGCTAGCAGCTAGGCGAGCATTATAACGTGTGTTACAAAGTGATGCACGTTTGTCACGGTAGTAAAGTAACTCTCTTTTTCTAACTTAGCTGTTGGCTAGATATCTGTTGAAGAATATACCTTAAGTTTTTTTTTCTTCTTTTTTTGCAAAGCCAAGGAAAAAAGTGTGCCAGCTGCTCTCTCCACCTCAGTATTTATCTTCCTATCTATCTCTAAGTTTCTTTTGTGTCCTCTTTCAGAGTTCGGAGGACAAGAGGGGAGTGTTGGATCGCCTCAGCAATTTCTTCAACCCCAGGAGAAAAAAGAGCAGCAGCAGTAGGCGGCATTCGGAGGCCTCCGATTCAATTTCCCCAACGTCCCCCCTGTCTCCACATTCACTCCAGTCTTTACAGGAGGATGGCCTAAAGACACCAACTTCTTCTCGAAAAGACAGTGAACTAACCGGGTTTTCTTATGGAGAAGAAAGAACGGGAGCAGAGCATGTTGACACCCTCAGCCCCAGTCCCAGCGCCTTAAGTGTGGCTTCTCTGTCGACAGACGGAGCAGAGCTCCCGTTCGCAGATAGTAACAGCAGTGGCCGAAGCAGCGTGAGGGAGGTGCACGTGTGCAGGGTTAGCACAGCCAGCAATGGAAGTAATTCTGGGAATTTGACTCCCACCACTCTGGATCTTGCTACTACCACTCATCCAAGTGCTGATTCGAGCTCAACACTAGGCTTTGCAGAGTCACTGATGGAGGAAGTGAGCAAGAGGCTGCAGGTCAGTTTGGATGAAAGTGTCCTGAAGAATACCGGGACTTCCAGTGAGGATAATGCAGTTGGTCGGACCACACTGTTGGCGTTGAACATCCCCCTTTCCAAGGCAGCTGAGACCCCAAAGTCACCTAACTTGACTTCTATAAGCTTAGCGTCAAATAAAACATCAGTGAAGGTTGGAGAGAAGGGGCACAGTACTGTGCTGAGAGGAATAACTTTAGGCTCTCAGTCGTCCACCCCACACCTCATCTCGACCCAACAGGAAGATGACAACTCCCCGGACATGGTGAGGGAAAACAAGAGGAGGGGTCAGGTATTCTCTTGGGACACTGCAGCCGAGGCATTTAGCGCGTCACCTGAGGAGGAGCAAGTGCCCAGAGGAGATTCTCCTGTCCAACTCCACAAAGCCATATGGGTGGAAACATACCTGGGAGCTGAAGAGGAAGGGGAGAGGGAGGGGGAGAAAGAGAAGGATATAATTCAACGAGGGGAGGAAGTCTTCAGAGCGGACTCTCCTCCCGTGCTGGCTATACATGTCACAGTAATTGCTGAGGACGACTCATTCCCCCAGTGCGCTGCAGAAAGAAGGGCTTCTACCCCCTCCGAGACTTTGACGTCCAGTGGCAGCTTGCCAGAATCGGCCATCTCCTTGGCACCGACTACAGGGGAGTTCCAAACAACCTTGACACAGCCAGAGGAGCCTGACACTGGCATAGACTCAAAGCAAAGTTCACAACCGGAGAAACGCAGATCGAGAGAAATTCGCGTTACGCGCAAGACTGTAAATCTGCCTTCGAAGCACAAGGTATTTGCCCACAAGGTCCACGTTAGCCCGGAGCCAAGTTTGGATGGGAACGAACCAGCGGGAGAAAAGCTCGGCAGAGTTTCGACTACAAAGACTTCAGAAACAACAGAAAGGAAACTGTGAGTACCTTTTCTATTTAATTTTTTTCTGTGGTTACTGTTTAATATTCCCCTTTGATCCTGGAGGAAACAGAAAGCAGGGCAGCTTAAGAGAGCTAAGCCTGCATGCAACCTGAGATCTGAGTTCCCAAGCTCACTTGTATCAGGGGAGAACAATAAAGGGCTGAACCTGCACTGAAATATTCATGTACAGTACATGTAATCATACAAAAACGGTAAAATTTTTGTGTAAAGTACCATAGCTTACCCTGCAAATTCCAAAAAAGCATATTGTTACTTAATAAACAATACATGCAGAAATAATGAAGTCAGGATTACTTTTCTTATTGTCAACTTTCAATTGAAATTAAGGTCACCTTTGCCGTGTTTACCTATGGTGTATATTCACTACCTGATTGAGTAAGTCATTACAATGTGACGGGCAACTGGCGACTGCCTGCACACTTATGTTTGACTTACATCGTTACACTTAGACACATGCCTATGGGAAAAAAAAGGCATGGCATTCATACAGATACGGCTCTCAAAAGAATGAATAGTGGTGTGACTACAGTACACCACAGAGACTTGAATTTACAGTTTCAGAACTACTGCAGGGGGGTTATTCATAAAGGTCAATAAGTTGCGAGGGATTGTAGACTTGATGTAAGGACTGGTGGAACCAAAACCGAAACTTGTATGTTTAAATTTTCATTTGTATAAAATATTCACAAGTGAGCTGAATCTGAAGTCACAGAAGAAAATATTCACAAATGTGTAAATTGATATTTACATAAGTACAATGACAGCTGCAAACTTTAAAAAAAAAAAAATTCATTTTCCAGTACAACCACAACTCTGTAATTGCAGTCTCTCGTATCGGTAACTGCAACTTCACAAATGTGCTCTCTCGCATCACAAAGTGACAAATCTGCGCCTTGACTTTTGCGCACTTTTTGCGATAAATGTGGTGCAAAAAAAACTTGTAGCTGTGGAAGTGAGAGAGCAGAGCAGGGGGTAGGAAAAGGTGACAAGTGACAATCTTCAACATTTTGCAACATATTTACCTTCATAATTATTTTACATAACTGTAGTTTCACCACACACAGTTTTAACAGTAGTTTCTCTTCACCGTTTGAGTTAGAAATGGAATAAAGCCTCAATTTAAACTTTCTTTAAAGACACCAAAAACTTAATAATAGTCTTTTTTTTGACATTTTGAAAATTAGGTTACATATTTTTTTTTTGTACAGACGTGAAAGCGGTATCAATCCTCTCATCTAACAGAGCAAGAAAGCAAAGAAGCATTTCTCAGTGTCAAACTTTTCATTTAAGTTATTTTACTTGCATGAATATACTTTACCATTCCAACAGGAGAATGAAATTAAATGGACTATTCATTGTTCCTTATTTAAAGGCTCATGCAGTATAAGGTTACTCTAAAATATGTTTCTCTCTCTCTCTCTCTCTCTCTCTCTCTCTCTCTCTCTCTCTCTCTCTCTCTCTCTCTCTCTCTCTCTCTCTCTCTTTTCCCTTTAGACTTCAAAACATTTTGAAAATTAGGTTACATATTTTTTTTTTGTACAGATGTGAAAGCGGTATCAATCCTCTCATCTAACAGAGCAAGAAAGCAAAGAAGCATTTCTCAGTGTCAAACTTTTCATTTAAGTTATTTTACTTGCATGAATATACTTTACCATTCCAACAGGAGAATGAAATGAAATGGACTATTCATTGTTCCTTATTTAAAGGCTCATGCAGTATAAGGTTACTCTAAAATGTTTCTCTCTCTCTCTCTCTCTCTCTCTCTCTCTCTCTCTCTCTCTCTCTCTTTTCCCTTTAGACTTCAAAACAACAACAATGTGGAACTCAAGGAAGCCAACCTTGAGCCATTTCCAACAACATATGAGACTACACACTCTGACACACATACTCCTGAACCCCTAGTTAAAGAAAAAACAGACTGTGAGGCCTCTGACTTTGAAAATACCTCGGCAACCTTAGACATGTCCCGAGCGGTGGGATCTGGGGTAAGAGACCCAGGGACTAACCAGGCTACACCCTATAAACAAGGGGTTAAAGCTGCAGCAGAAAGTCGGCATACCACGGCAAGTGGAGCAAAGACCCCATCCTCAGCAGCTGGCAGCAAGGCCAAAATTGTGACAACAAAGGCTAAGGCCTCCACAGAGAGTACACAAGTGGGGACACCCAGTGATTTGCCACCAAAGAGGGAACATAGCAATGATAAAACAGTTTCTGTGTTACCGAAATTAAAAGATCAAAGCACCAGTGGTCCCTCAAGTCCAACAGGTTCAAAGTCTAAAATCCCCAAAAGGTCAGCATCAGATGCTGATGTGAAATCACCAGTGACACCAGATAAAACATCAGTGACTGATGCCTCCGGGCCAGTGTTCACTGCTAAACTGCAGAAACAACCCAAAACCAAAGAAGCTTTGAAATCTCCAGTCACTACAACCAAAGCTGGCAGGAAACACAGTTTTGAAGAAGCCAAGGGAGGGAAAGCTCCGTCAGGAGGCATTTCTCCCACAAAAACATTACACAAGACGGGAACAAAGCTTATTAAAGAAAAGTCAGATGAGGACAGTGACTCTATAAACCTGTTCAATGGTGTGGAGAAAGACCACGAGGAGAATAGTACTAAAACAGGACACCCAACTGGCAGGGAGGGCCTGGATGTAAAAAAACAAGGGCAAAACCGTCTGGAGAATAATGCCTCCCTGACATCAAAGAGTCGGTTGCCCATTTCATCTCCAACAAGAAAGAATAACGATGAGATAACTAAAACAAGTGGCACCAACTATAAAAAAATGACATCTGGTCAGATGGATTCAGACCGATCCAAGACCGTCCAAAAGCTGCAAGAAGTAACTCCTGGTGAGAGACCTGGTAGTGAGACACCACCTCCGCTCCCTGAAAGTCCCAAAAAAGGTAAGACAGTACGATCACAACATGTTGTATGCCAGATAGGAAATCACTCGTTCTAGTACTGTTTACACTTCATCATCATTATATCAAATTTATTGGGCCCCTCTGTTGACAGTGAACGAAAGATCAACATTGAAAGTTCACCTTGAGGTTTAACAATTGCTCGTGTTTTAAAGGAATTGTTAGACATTTTGAGAAATGTGCCAATTTACTAAAAGATAAGATTGATATGACTCTGATATCTGGGCAGTGAATATGTAGCTACTGCAGACAGCTGGTTAGCTTAGCTTAGCACAAAGACTGGAGACAGGCAAACAGCTAGCCTGGCTTCATCCACTTAAAGGTCCTATGACATGCTACTTTTTGGATGCTTTTATATAGGCCTTAGTATCTGTAGTCTCTTTCCCGAAATTCAGCCTTGGTGCAGAATTACAGCCACTAGAGCCAGTCCCACAATGAGCTTTCCTTAGTATGTGCCATTTCTGTGTCTGTAGCTATTGAGGAGGAGAGAGGAGGGAGGGGGGGGGTGGCCTTGACCAACTGACACTTTGCTCGTTTGAAAGCCATGATGTCTCTCTCATGGGTGGGCCAAATTCTCTGGGCGGGCAAAGCAGAGAAAGGGGAGGTAACCTTGCTCCTTATGACCTCATAAGGAGAAGATTCCAGATCGGCTCATCTGAGCTTTCATTTTCTCAAAGGCAGAGCAGGATACCCAGGGCTCGGTTTACACCTATCGCCATTTCTAGCCACTGGGGGACCATAGGCAGGCTGGGGGAATGCATATTAATCTTAAAAAACCTCATAAAGTGACATTTTCATGCCATGGGACCTTTAACATTATTGCCTACCAGCACCTCTTCAGCTTACTAATTAACACGTTATATCTTGTAACACGTTATAACATGTTGTTTTTAAACTTAAACAAGGTAGATATAATGTGTTAATTAATGAGCTTTAAAGTTGCTGGTACGCAGATTTTGTTCCCTTTGGAGAGAGCAAGGCTTTTTTGTCCTGTTTTTCAGTTTTCATGCTAAGCTAATCATCTTCCAGCACCAGCTTCATATTTACCTCAGATATAGGAGTGGCATCAATCTTTTCATCTAACTCTTGGCAAGAAAGCAAATAAGCAACTACTATGGAAATACTCTTTAAGGCGAGGACATTTTTCGTCATTCAAGAAAGATTGTTTTGTTGTTGTATTAAAACTGTGTGCATGCGTGTTTCCAACAGGAAGCATGCTGTCGACCAGACTATCCAAACACCTCTCTAAAAGAAGCATTAGCCAAGAAGAGAGTGACTTTTGTGTCTCTCCACCTCCTACCAAGCAAGAGGAAACAGTCTCATCGAGGCTCTCCAAACAGAGCGACATGAAACACCAAAAAAGTCCGGTAAAGGATTCAGCTGATCCCTTGTCATCTGTAAGCAAGCTTCCTACAAGGAGTCAAATAGTAAAATCCAGAAAACATTCACCAACTGGGAATTCTGCAAGCACATCCACATCTAAACAGGACTCAAATCAGAACACTAACACAGAGACAGCTGTCAAAGCATCGAAGAGCGTCATAGCAGATGTCAAAGAAAATACTAGTGGCGACAGATTAAAATTCAAGTTTCCGTCTACAGAGGAACAACAGCATATCATTAAACTCCCAGGCAATCAGTCCAATACCAGTGAAAACAAACTGAAAGGAAAAGAGAACAAGGAATTAGAGGAGAGCATAACCAGCCCTGCAGCTGAGGAGATTTTAAAAATCCATCAAATACAAAGAAAAGATGTGATTATTTCAGAAAACACTCTAGTAAAAGTTACAGCAGTTACAGGCCCAGGGACTGTGGTATTGCCTTGCAGAGAAGTTGCCAAGGCAAATTCATCTCAGTCGCAAGTTACCGATACTAATACTGAGAGTGATTGCCAGGGAGGGCAGCATGAGACCAAACAACAAGTTAAGTCTACATCTAAGAAATCTCAAATTCAAAGTGACAGCACCACACAAGAACAGAAAACACAGTTTTCACAAAAGATTTGTCCAGAAGAAGTAAAAGAGAAAGACATTTTAGAGACCAAGCTAATGAGTAAGACCAAACCAGATTTAATCCAGGAGAGACGCCTTCCAGAGCCAAATTCTTCAGTTTTGGCTCAGGACACAATACCAGCTCATGAGAATGAAATTGATATGTCAACCAAACCTGTTGTGTTTGGCAGCACTCACTGTGACGCAATCACCCACTCTGGTGTTTCCCTTGAAGAAACAAATAAGGTCACTTCTAAAGAAAATAATAGAAATAGTCTTCCTGCTAAATTGGCCTCAAAAGACCAAGATGCTGAGCCAAAAGATGTACTTTTAGCTACTTCCATTGCTGTTTCAGTTGATGACCTGGCCCGTAAAGAGCAGCACAAACAGTTATTGAAGGATCAAACCACAAATATCATTCTTAGAAATGATAGATTGCCCACATTAAGCAGAGATTTTGTTAACGATTTTGAGGTAGAGGAGAAAAGTAAAGAGGAGGCTGGCAGGAAACCAGCAAAGGCTTTGGACATTCAAACAGAGGCTGTTTGTGAAATGCCCAAGAATGTTGAAAATCAGCTGGACAAAGAGCCTCTTTTACTGGCAGGAGAATTTGAAAGTCAGGAGAAAGACTCAAAACCAAATGAAAAGCTGAATGATGCAGCAGTGGAAAGCGCTGACTCACAGAACAGTTGCAAAAAGGAGCTTAAGGGCATAACTATCGAGAATGAAGCAGAGAAAGACATTACAAAAACACAGAAGCCAACAGATCTATCATCAGAGGAGAAATGTTTACAGCCTGACTCAGAGGGACCAAAGACTGTAGTTAGGGTTGCCCTGGAAGAGAAAATGACAGAAGCAGAGCAAGCAAGAAGTGCACTCCATGAAAATACAGCCAGTGTGATTGATACAAAGCAGAAATGTCAGATCGTCTTAAAAGAAAATGCAGACAGTGGTGATAAGGACAAAGATCAGCAGATGAAGACCTCAACAGAGAAAAATGAACAGGAACCCAAAGTTCTTCTAGCCAAAGATGAGAAGGTCAGGGATAAGGAAGCAAATCAGGGGGACAAACACGCTGTTGTTGTTAAGAAGAGTCAAACTCCAGAACTAAACTCCATAAGCTCTGGAACTAATACTACCAAAGAAGATAGCCAAACAAAGGATTTATCAAAGAAGAATTTACCGAATGAGATTTCAAATAAGACCGCTGACTCCAAAGGTAGGAGGCACAAGGAAGAGAAGACTTTAATTGCTAGAGACCAAGATGACGACATTGAAAAAACAGAGGAACATGCTTCTAGATCAGCAGAATCCAAATGTCCAAATGCTGACCTAAAACAGGACCTGGAAATGGTAAGAACAGAAGCTCCAGAGAAGATATCAGAAAGCCAAACTCAGAGTGTTGCCGGTATCAAAGAAAATACTGAAGCAAAGGATTCATCAGATAAGAGTTTGGTGGATGAAACAACAATAAGAACAGAAGCTCCAAAGAAGGTATCAGAAAGCCAAACTCAAAAACTAAAGGTTGTAAGCACCAAAAGTCAGAGTGCTGATGGAACCAAGAAACAGAAGACTTTAATTGCTAGCGACCAAGATGAGGACATTAGAAAAACAAAGGAAAATACTTCTAGATCAGCAGAATCCAAATGTCCAAATGCTAACCAAGAACAGCAACCTGAGACAGAAATGGCTCCAGAGAAGACCACAGAAAGCCAAGTTTTACAAATGGATACAAGTCAAGAACTAAAAGCAGTAAGGAGTAAAACCAAGAGTGCTGAAGGTATTAAAAGGAAGACCGAAACAAAGGATCCAACAATAAAGAGTTTGGCGAATGAGACTGCAATTACATGCGTTAAGAGTGAGGTTAGTGTACAAGACCAGTTGTCCATAGTTGTTACAGATCAACATGCAGACATAACCAAACCAGATATAAGAAAATCAAAGGAATCCAAACGACCAAATACTTACCTAAAACAGGAACTGGAAATGGTAAGAACAGAAGCTCCAGAGAAGAAATCAGAAAGCCAAACTCAAGAAATAAAGGTTGTAAGCACCAAAACCCAGAGTGCTGCCGGTATCGAGGAAAATACAGAAGCAAAGGATTCATCAGATAAGAGTTTGATGGATGAAACAACAATGAGAGCAGAAGTTCCACATAAGGTATCAGAAAGCCAAACTCAAAAACTTAAGGTTGTAAGCACCAAAACTCAGAGTGCTGATGGCGCCAAGGAACAGAAGACTTTAATTGCTAGCGCAAGATGAGGAAATAAAAGACAAAGGAATGGAATGCTGAGGAATGAGAACACAAAGCAAACAAATATGAAATAAGAACTAAAAGAGAATGAAACCGACTGCTGAAGGTACTAAAACAAAAAAAAAGGATCGAACAATATAAGAGTCGACTGCAATTATGCATGCTGACAGTGATGTTGGTGTACAAGACCAGTTGTCCATAGTTGTTAGAGATCAACATGCAGACATAACCAAACCAGATATACGAAAATCAAAGGAATCCAAACGACCAAATACTGACCTAAAACAGGAACTGGAAATGGTAAGAACAGAAGCTCCAGAGAAGAAATCAGAAAGCCAAACTCAAGAAATAAAGGTTGTAAGCACCAAAACCCAGAGTGCTGCCGGTATCAAGGAAAATACCGAAGCAAAGGATTCATCAGATAAGATTTTGGTGGATGAGACAACAATCAAACCAGAAGCTCCAAAGAAGATGTCAGAAAGCCAAACTCAAAAACTGAAAGTTGTAAGCAGCAAAACTCAGAGTGCTGATGGAGCTAAAGAGAAGACTGAAACAAAGGATTCACCTATAAAGAGTCGGGTGAATGAGATTGTAATTGAGAATGCTAACTCTGAAGTTAGCACCCAAAAGGACCAGAAGCCCACAGTTGTCAAAGATGAAGATGTGAAGATTAAGAAACCCGAGAAAAACTCTGAACAATCCGCAGATCTCAAAGCCCCAACTGCTAACCCAGTTGTTTTCACAACTGAAAAAGCCGCTAGTCAGACTGATAATAAACAGAAGGAAAGAAAAGAAATCAAAGAGGATGTTGAAGTTAACAAAGTGACAAAGCAGGAGGATCAGCAGATGAAAGCATCAAAGATAGATGCCGAGCAAGAGTCGGAACGCATTATTGTAAAAGACGCATCCAGCAGAGAAGGTGGTGAAGAACAAAAAGACAAGCCCACTGTCGTTCCAGATAAAGTACTTAATAGCCCTGATGCTCAGAAGAATGATGAAGAAAAAACAAAAACACATGGTGATCTGAAACAGAAACTGCAGACTTTAAGAGAAGAGAGAACCATAAACCTCAGTGATCAACAAAAGCCTTCAAAGCCGACACTCGATGGCAGTCTGTCTCTTTCTGCGACAGCGGAACCACCTTCAAAATCTCAAAGGATTCAGCAAAAGAAGGAATCTCCATCGAGCTGGTTAGATGTGATGCATCAAAAACAGAAGAAGGAACATAAGAGAACACTAAATGCCTCAGCCAGTGAGGATAAATCTCTGGAGCCTGACGACTTTGATAATTTTATCAGGAGCATTAAGGAGGGCAGCATTCCGTTCTCACTGCCTCCAAAGAGGCACGTTCGTAATAAGTCCCCATCTGCACCTTTTGCCCTGCCAGCCATCAAGGAGGACCATTTTGAGAGAACGTTTGATCCAGAGGAATTCCAGTTTGGCTTAAGAAAAAATGGCAAAAGTTTTAGGGATCCTTCCCCAGCTATGGTGCTTAAACAAAAAGCAGCTGATAGGAAAGGACGGACCCTAGAACAATGCGCAGAAGATAACGCCATGCACACATCAGGAGACCCTATTAAATCACTTGATGAGGTGGAAGGAAAAGATGGCGTCAACGAGGGGACACCCGTTGAAGCAGGAAAAGAAGAGGGACAAAACAATGGAGAAGAGCCTGGGAAGCTGACGTCACGACTTGGAAGGATGTCCATCCTCTCCAGCTTACTGAGTTCCCCTCGTTCCTCCAGGAAGACCAAAGAGGAAGCTACCTCCGCCTCAAATAACACACATTCGAACCAACAACAGGGCCTGCTCTCACTTGCAAAGCAGGACGTTATTGATTCACCTCTGCCTGCTGTTGAAGCAGATAAGAAGGGTGTGAGAGGTGTAGATCAAGGCCCACTCGTGGGTGGTGGTATAGGTACAGGTAGTGAGTCAGCACCCAACCACTCCTCTCCTCCTCTGCCCGTGTGCTCGGAGATAAAGCTGCCTGTTCATTTGGAGAAATACCTCAAGAAGAACGAATCAGAACCTGAGGCCTCCCAGGGCTCTACACAGACAACTAAAACTAAAATGAATCCTGAGGGTTCCGTGATAGGCCAGGCCTCGACAGCAGGAGTACCCAATGTGGATGTGAGCCTGAAGGGCCCTGCAGGAGTGCCTCCAACCAGCAACAACAGCCAGCAGACTTCTAGAAATGGACGTACTACTTCTACGACTAAGGTAGGAATTTCACTATTTTATTTTATTCTGGCTTCAGTTAGTTTTTTCCCCCCCGAATTATTACTAACATTCTTTAGCGAAAAGAAATAACATTCATTCAGAACCATTCAGGCTTTGGGCTGCTAGGCTTTTACACAACACATTGATATTTCCCAGTTCATTTCCATGGTGACATGTCTCCGTTCCATAAACTGTTCTTTTGTTTTTTTGCTGCTGTTGCAACGAAGTCATGAATCATTTGCAAGTGAGGACAGGTCAAAGGAGCACGTCCTCCGTCTGGAATTTTACACAGGGAATCTTTGCCTAGATCAGCTCAAAGCGCAACTGCAACGTCACAATAGGATATTTGCACTAATATGCAAATAAAGGAGAACTATGCAAAAACCATGTTTGTGTTAAGATGAACACAGTGTGCATGGATGATACCTACTGCACAACAAACGTTCATGTCTCTCCCTTTAGAACTTTGGTATTACAACTGTTGGACAATTATTTAAGTTTCTTCCAATCATAATGTGTATTCTCCTCAGGGATTCCCAAACAAGTTGTACCCCAGTGGGTACTTCTGCAGTTGCTATGGGATACGCGAAAAGATTGTTAAAGTAGCTCAACTAATTTGATAAAATAGAAATTACTATTTGCTTTAAAAAAAAAATCCATATATTGAGTAAGCTTTAACACCTGAACACAGTGTAATAGATAAATGGTTGAAATATATAGTAAAAAGTAATGAATGGTTTAAATAGTTTGCTTAAAGTAATAGATACATGGTTGAAATAGTTTGCTAAAAGATTCAAATGAACACATATGGAACATGACGGGTGGTGATAAGAAATGGTTCTTATGCCTAGAAGTGATTCGGCTCTAAAGAGGCTAACAAATAAAGTTAGATCCACTGTTTGAGGACTAAAGTATATTTTTTTAAAGCAAAGGATCAAGTTCATAATCAAAATGTTATATGTTCTTTCAGATACCTGCAGTAAGAGGGTTTCACAAAAGGCCTGGAAAGGTATCATTAAATGTTAATTACTTGCATTTTTATAATTCTCTTTGTCAATAACACATTGTTTGCTGCTATATACTGTATTTTAATGTCATATATGTATTTCCTCATCCAGATTGTGATACATGAACATGCTCAGTTTGGAGGGCAGCCGTTTGAACTCTACTGTGATCTAGAGGATGCCACCGCAATTAAGCTTTCCCCTGTCATCTCCGTCAGAGTAATCAGAGGATGGTAAGGGTCTTTGGTAAACCTGCAGCTGTAATATGAATGCTGATGATCATAAATATAGTTCCCTAAAACCTGCTTATACAGTATAATGTAGATGACTATCTAGGTGTTATGTCTGCACTTGGCACTTTTGCACTGGCCATGTTTAAGAGCCTTCCTACGAGATCCTTTCCACTTGTTTTCTGTGTTTCTCTTTGTCCCTGTAAGCTTGTATATAATGGCGCAATCCTCGAGTCTGTTTATTGTTTCCTTAAGCGATCCATAAACTAACACATTCTCAGATTTTTGATGACGTAATGATGCAGTTCTCTTTTTCTTCAGCTGGCTCCTCTTTGAAAAACCTGGCTTCCAGGGTCGTATCATCGCACTTGAGGAAGGTCCCACAGAGCACTTAGTGAATATGTGGGCAGAGGAGGGAACGCCACCGACACTAGACCAGATGGGTCAGCCTGTACCAACGGCACCTATGGTCATAGGTTCTATTCAGTTGGCAGTTAGAGTAAGTTAACCTGTTCATTTGTCAGTCTGTCATGCTGTTTCCATATTGTTATTGTAACTATTTGGCCTGTTATGTTGTTTTCCACCTCATATAATCCCTGTGGGATTTGTAAATAGGGCTAGGTATCAAACACTATAAAATACTTTTTTGGTATCGACCTAAAAGGAAATGTGGCAGTATTGAAAAATGTCTAGTACAAAAAGCTGGCATCGAATGCTTGCTCAGATTTGTGCACTCTTCTCCAGTTATTCTTTGATCAGACAGTTTCTGATTTAATTCCAATTTTGCATTTCATAAAGGTGCAGTTTTTATATTTAGATTCAATATAAGGGAAGTTTGGCTTTTTTTGTTAAGTAAAAAAAGTTTTAACTTTTTTTGTATTATATAAAGTACAGCATCAAACAAATGATATCTTACTCAGACACTTTGGTAATGTATTGGCACTAAACATTTCAAATTATCTGTTACCAGGCCTTTTTTGTAATGAAATTCTCTCACACTTTAATTTTTGTGTTTTTATAGGACTATAGCATACCCCAAATCGACCTGTTTGCAGAGGTAAACGGGTTGGGGAGGATGTCATCTTACTGTGACGACATTGTAGAGATTGGCTCCTATAGCATTCCACAGACCACCGGCTCCATTAAGGTTCATTCTGGAGTGTAAGTTCAGCTGACAGCCAAAGGCTCTATTGTGTCACTCATTTAAAGTAACGGGGAATGTAGGTATGTATGTAAATGGGGTTGTTGCATTATGGAAACATCTTTCCATAATTTTTTTGTTTGTATAGCCCCTTTCACACATCAACAAAAATACATTAAACACAAAACTTTTATTTTCCACCTTAATTGTGAATCAAATTGTTATCAAAATGGTAACACTGCTCACTCAGAGTAACATTGATAAAACTGGTTGTGCTTTTGGATAGGGGTGCGCCAGTCAGATACTCAGGATTGGTATCAGTCCCAACTTTGAAAGTTAACAAAAAAAGAGAAACCTTTTTGCCACAAAATGGACATATTATGAATAATAAATAGATAAACAAATGACATTGTGTACAGGCTAATATTGAACTAAAATGCAAAGGAATGTAAACTACAAAGACTTTTTAGGTCAAACTGCATAATGACACAAACCTTTAACAATAAACTTGGTGACTGCCCTGTTGTCAACATTGAACTAATGGAGAACTAACTTAAGTGCAAAGGAATGTCATTGAATTTCCTTGTTGCTGAAAGGTGCTGTAGAAGTAAAGTTGCCTTGCCTTACAACCTCAGCCTGTCAGCTAGTCATCAGGGCACAGAAACCACCGTTGTGCCTGCTTGTCTCACAGGAAGTGTAAAACAACAGCACAGCGACCGCTTTCGGCTCGCCATTAATATCATATCGCAGCAAACGCTGTCTGCGTGAAGTTTGGTAAAACTGTAACCACACTTGAAACCACTTTATCGGCATTGCCGTGTCACTGTGACTTCAACAAAACTGCAGAGCCGACGTAGTTTGCTCCGTCCGCACCTCTGCACGCGTGTGTGTCGGTCGGAGCTCCACTCTCTGTCAATATGCAGAGAGGACCGATAAGCTTGGGCTTATGCGCTCAGACGCATTTGGAACCGAAATTTGGTACTGAAAGAAATCATTTTTCGATACTCGTAGGATTTTTCCGGTGCCATAAAAGTATCGACGTTCGGTGCCCAGCCCTACTGCTGTACCTTTAAGTCGCCTCACCGTCTGTGTAAAAGTTACAAAGATGGAATGAGGGGACAGAGTTCTTTGCGCATTTAAGCCAGCGGAGGCAGTCACAGCCGAGCAGAGTCTGTGTAAGGAACTGCTGCCATGGCGAGACTACATGCAGTATGATGCATGAGTTGAACCACAGGCAGCGTTCCTAGTAGCCAAAGTTATTAATAACTTACAGAAACATACCATGCAAATAGTCCACCTTCTTTTCCACTCGCTCTCTGACATATACTCACACACGCGGGCGCTGCGTCTTTGTCCTTCTCACTAGTGACAATTGTGCTACTATAATGCATTAAGTTGGTGGTTTGTGGGTCTGGTAGGGTTTGCGTGGTTAATAACAGTGCAGTGCGGCTCGGCTCACACACACTAGGAGCCGACGCTGGTGTGTTACAAGTCACGCTTTTTTGTTTTTCTCCCGGAATGCCGGCATGCTATGTGATATCGCACACTGGGGCGGCATTATTCGGCCTTTGCTTGGTTTCTCTGTGAATAAACATAGCCGGCATAACGGCAGACCTTCATTGCGGCGCTTTTGCGGAATCTCTGTGTGAAAGGGGCTGCTGTTGTTGGTGGCAACCCTGCTACTAAAGTTTTAGTTTTAAAGATCACAACGATGCAAGCTTTCTGGGGCTGTATGGGAAATCTGTTCTCAATCTACGAAGAAATGCAATCTGCAGGATAAAGCTTGTGCTTGTCAAAGTCTTAACTGCTGCTGATTATTGATTGTTAGCACTCACATTTTTTTAGCTGGTGTAGAGATAAAGTACTGTATTAAGACCCTTCATTGTGTAACAGGATAAGACAGGTTTGCCTATCACTAAAGTCCCTAAATACCCCTCAGGCCCCAAAAAGCAAAAACCCCCCCCCTCCCCCCCCCCCCCCCCCCCCCCCCTCACCTCTTAACCTAACAAAAATAAAATAAAGAGATTTTGTTTTTTTTGGTTTGGCCCCCCGCGCGTCCCCGTCCCCGCCCCCCCCCCCCCCCCCCCCCCCCACCCCCCCGACAGAGAGAGACAAAACCATGAAAAACCCCAAAAAAAACCCAATACTTATGTCCGATATGTTTGTCCTCTATACTGTCGTTTGTGTACAGTTATTATCGATGGTTCTTGCGTTGACAAAAATGGTGAGCATCCGACCGTGAACAAGACGCCTAAAAAAAAAAAATAGGTTCAATTAAAAAAAAAAAAAAAAAAAAAAAAAAAAAAAAAAAAAAAAAAAAAAAAAAAAAAAAAAAAAAAAAAAAAAAAAAAAAAAAAAAAAAACAAAAATACTATTTTTTTTCTTTTTTATTGTGATCTGTAAAAAAAAAAAAAAAAAGCATTTGAGTACCTAGAAAAGAGCTATATAAAGTTGATGTATTGTCGCCATCTTGGTTTTTTTAAACCAGATGTGGCGATTTTTGGACGAGAGGGTGGAGCTGGGGAGGATGACACGGCCAAGCCGGTGTCCTCACATGAGGCATTGGAACTCTTCTCTTTCTCTACCTTGGGATGAAAAATAAAATCAAAATGGGATGTTCCCAAAATCTCCTCTTATGTCGAGTGAGGAGGAGGAGATCAAGTTCGTCGTCCCTGGATGAGGAGCTGGCGCAAATCTTTTCAAACTTTTTTATTGCGTTGCAACTGTCGCAAATTCGCATCGCTACCTGGTACAAAAAGGTTTAGGTACGAAAACTTTGCAGTCAAGTTTTTTCCGCATTTTCGTGTTGTTTATTCGTCACGCAGCCGGTGTGTAAAAGCATTAAGGCCTCTCCTTTACAACTAAAGCTCATCTTTAACTTCTTTTACCCAGGCCTTAGTGTTTGAGAAGCCCAACTTCGATGGAGAGTGCCTAGAGGTCGACAGTGATGCGTACAACTTGCAAGAAGAGCTGGAAGAGGAGGATACGGGCAAACCAGAGAAGAACAAGAAGACATTGTCTACAGTGGGGTCTTTAAAGATACTTGGTGGTCTGTAAGTATCTGTTGAGATAATAGATGCAGGGCAGTGGTCATCGTCATCAGGCAGCCAACCATTAGGATATTTTATCTTCTTAAATTCAAATAAGATTAAGATAAAAGCCACACTGGGAATACTATTTTAAATGTATTTTTAAGACGTTTTTTTGAACTACAGTTACAGTGGAGCGGGTTGGTTGGAAACTTAGATGTAATTCATATTTTTTAAATCTCCAGTCAGCTTTTAGCACTGACTTAATGTAGGGCCCTATGGAAACGGTTGTATAGCTTTTTTAAATTCTCAATTTTGCGATTCCTTCAATGATTCTGGTATTACAGAAACTCTAGGGCCGTCAGTCTGTGACTGGCCTTGTTAAAAAAAATTAAAAATAATATGAAATAAAAAATAAAATAAAAAAACCTTACCACCGGGCTTAACACATTTTCTGGGGGGAACCATGAGATGGCTTTAACTAATTGTGACATTTCAGTGATATGTTTTTGTCTTGTCCTTGCAGCTGGGTGGGCTATCAAGAGGCAGACCTGGAAGGCCAGCAGTACATCCTGGAGGAGGGGGAGTATCCTCACTGCAGTGACTGGGGAGGATCTGAGGATGGGCTCCTGTCACTTCGGCCTGTATGCACAGTGAGTATCTCCCGCATTATTATTACTGACACATTGAAATGATGATCTGCAAGATTTGTTGTTTGATCTTGTTTCTTTGGCACTAAGCACTGATTGCTGTGTTGTTTCTGCACACCACCTTCGAGAGTTCACTGGTCCTTAAAACAGTGCCCGCTCTGCCCCTCTCGATTCTTAATGAACTGGAAACCTAAAAGTTTGTTTCCGGTGTGGAAGGGTTTTGTCCTGGACAGTGAGAACTTGAAATGAAAGAAGTTGCTTTTTACTTTCTAATAATTTCACCGAATCGTCTTCCCTAGGACTTCCTTTCCCCTCACGTTAAACTGTTCAGCGAGCGGCACTTTGATGAACTGGGGCGCAACGTGGACTTGCTGGGTCCCGTCCTCAGCATGGAGGACGTCGGCCATAGCGGCAAAACTCAGTCTGTCAACGTCATGGGTGGAGTGTAAGTCAAGCACACAAACGAAAAAAGATGACTCACAAAGTTAAAACGCATAAAGATGGAGTGGAAACATTTTGACGGTGTGTTGTCCACGCCCTTATAGTGTTTGGGCGTGTGGCCCTCGCCTTCTATACATGAGTATAGCTTTAAGCGTTCTGTCACTGTACACACACACACAGCCCTAGAGGATACAATTATGAATAATCTCGTATGACATAAAGTTTTGTAATTGTAAAAACGTCTGACAAAGCATGACAAAAGCTTCCTTCTCTCGAGGGTAAGGATTTAAACTGATGATGTGAATAAGAAGAGTGAATCTTTCAGAGCTGCAAAGATTAATCGATTAGTTGTCAACTCTTAAATTAATCGGCAACTATTTTAATAATCGATTAGTCGGTTTGAGTAATTTTTTAAGACAAAAGTAAAAATTCTCTGATTCCAGTTTCTTAAATGTGAATATTTTCTAGTTTCTTCTCTCCTCTGTGACAGTAAACTGAATATCTTTGAGGTATGGACAAAACAAGACATTTGAGGACGTCATCTTGGGCTTTTGGGGAACACTGATCCACATTTTCACCATTTTCTGACATTTTATAGACCAAACAACTAATCGAATAATCGAGAAAATAATCAACAGATTAATTAGACTATGAAAATATTCGTTAGTTGCAGCCCTACAATCTTTGGTTTACTATTGAAGGTATGCATTACAAGCTTATTTTCGAAGTTTCTGCAAAAAACAAAAGAGGCAGGTACAGGTACACTACTGTGCAGCTTGTTTTATGTTGATTATGTTAGTTAATTATTGACAATGGTTTGAACACATTTTAAGTCAGTTATTTATATTAAATAATACCTTTAAAACATATGACACAAGTTTTTTTAGTTAACAGATTTTTGTCAGTCAGCCAGATGAATGTTTGAGCTGAGTGAGTTTGTTTAACCTTTATCAACGTTCTACTGTTTGCTTTACATCTGCCTCGCCAGCTGAATGGTTTTACAACCTCTTTAGAAGCATGGACTTCCTCTTTTTATAATGGTAGCACAGAATACAGCCCAAGTCAGTGATTTAATGAGAGAACTAATCAGATTATGAAGAGACCGCTTTACCAGTATCTGTCTCTAATAAAAGACTTCTGTCACTGTGGGGTTCTTTTTGTGTGTTTCCCTGGCAGGTGGGTGGCATTTGAGAAGCCTGGATTCAGTGGAGAGCTCTACGTTCTAGAGAGAGGCCTGTATGCAAGCCCAGAGGACTGGGGGGCCCAGAACTTCAAGATCTCATCCATACAGCCGGTCTTCCATGTAAGAAAAGATGTGTAGGATCGGTTAAAAGCGGGGTGTGGCTAATTTATTTCACACTGGAAATGGAGTCTGCCTTTGTGATGTTTTAAGTAAATGTCATTTTTAATGAAAAGTTTAAGCTTTTTGAAATAAGTCTTAGCAACAGCCAAAGGAGCATTTTATTAACAACTGTTAGCGCAAAGTTGTTCAAGTATGTTAAAACCTCCCTACTGTCTGTTTTATAGGACCCACTGATGGTAACAACCAGATTCAAGGTATCATCCCTCCAATTAATACTTTATATCAAACAGATTAACCCATTTTCCCGTCTTTTTTTCTGTGCTGGCCGGGTCGCTTAGTTCCGTTATTATGTGTGTGTTACAGATGCAGCTGTATTCTGAGCCAGACTTCCAGGGAAGGCTGGTGACTCAGGAGGACAGCGCAGCAGCTCTGGATGAGGACTTCATACCCAAGTCCTGTAAGGTGCTGGCCGGCAGGTAGGCACCAAACGCTACCCGGAACTGTCAGTGACTCTCTGGGTATTAGAGATTTGACATGGCTGGCTGAAGATTGGATGCTGTATTTATTTGGCACCAAACTAAATGACTTTTGCCAGATGAAAACGTTTTTTTGTTGTTGTTGTTTTTTTCCAAGTTTATATTCCACATGCATCTCTTTAGTTAGACAATTTTGGAATCATGGAATACACTTAGCAACATTTGGGGGACCCAAGTTCCACCTGAGAGTGACAATAACAAACAACCTAATGATAGAATGGTAGAAAACACTGAGTGTATACAGTTGTGTTATGATGAGAATAGATTTGAAAGATGATAGAGTTATTTGAAAAATTGAACAACAATATGACAACAATAATGTGTGCGCGTACCTGTGTCTTTCTGTGTCAGATTTGTGGCATATGAAGGAGCTCAGTTCACAGAGAACATGTATGTGTTGGAGGAGGGAGAATACCCCAACACAGAGGCCATGGGCTTCCTGTCCTCAGACTCTACCATCCGCTCCATACAGACCCTTGGACATGTGAGTATTATCTATCAGCTTGTATGAAAAACTATATGTGGGCCCTTTGTGACGCTCACTCTGCGTTGTTGGTGATAAAGGAAGAATTCTTGGGCGCCCAGATAGCTCAGTTGGTAGAGCGGGCGCCTATATATAGAGGTTTACTCCTCGACGCAGCGGGCCCGGGTTCGACTCCGACCTGCGGCCCTTTGCTGCATGTCATTCCCCCCTCTCTCTCCCCTTTCATGTCTGCAGCTGTCTTCTCAAAAATAAAGGCAGAAAATAACCCCAAAAAATAATCTTAAAAAAAAAGGAAGAATTTTTAGTTATTGTGTTATGAGACTAATAAGAAATGTTCTGATCTTCTTCTCCAGGAGTTTTCTCTGCCCTCCATCGTCTTGTTCAGTAAGGTGGGCTGTAGGGGGCGCAGGGCGGTGTTGACTAATGGAGCTGTGAACCTGCTGCAGGCAGGCATGGACACGCGCATACGCTCCCTGGTGGTGGAGGGAGGAATGTATGTCACTTTTTAAACCTTTCCACCATTATGTTTTTGGTATCTTTTTAAAGGCACAGTTAATCAAAATGGCTACCTTTTATATTAATTAATTATGTATTTATATTATTGTTTTTTCACCCAACCCTATCACTCAGAACACAGTCAAAACCTGCTTTTAAACCCAACGTGATTGGCAGGTCATAACATAGTCATACTAACTGAACAAAATTTAACTTTGGAATGTTTTAATAGTTATATTAAGTTGATTTAAAACACTATGGTATTTATTATTTAAGCACACAAATGTTGATTTTCAAAAACTTCTGCTCTTCAGTTGTGTATATGAGTATACCTTTAATGTAAGTAAACTAGTCAACCTTGTTATGTTTGGCGATTTACATGTTTAAATTAGCTAAGTTTTTACCTAAGCTCTTCAGCCTTTAACCACTGTAGTGTTGAAGAAATGCAAAAGGATCAGTGGAAAAACATTTAAATGTTCATATTCCTGCAGAAGGTTTGACAGGGACACATGCAATTTCTTTAAATAGTGTTAGCTTAGCTTTTTGAACTGGACTCATTAAGAACAGTAAACATGTTAAGGGTGTGAGGAAGCCGCCCAGTCGATAAGATATGTCACAAATGTATCATAAATCATGAAGCTCAGCTTGAAATGTAAATATAGACTGTTCGTGTGTGATTTTTTTTTTATTTTTTTTTTCTATGCATCTTCGTGAAACTGAACTAATGGCTAGCCCATGGCTGTCCTCTCCCTAGGTGGGTGTTGTATGAAGGCAGTAACTACCGCGGTCGACAGCTGCTTCTCCAGCCAAGTGAAGTGGCTGATTTGTGGAAGTTCAGCGGCAGGCAGCCATTAGGATCCCTACGTCCATTACTCCAGGTATGGCGGGAGGGATAGGAGTCCGTCAGAAAATAGTATATTAGACTATTAGTAATAATAAACTAAGTCTTGTACATCAAGTTAGTGTCTGTTTTCTTTATTTTCAGTTCTCACATGGATAAGAAGTACAAAATAAGGAATAAATAAAATACCAAATAAAAACACTGTCTCTGTTAATCAAGTCAGATCAAAAAACTAGTCCTACATCTAGTTGTAAAATACTGTGACATATGTGTTCATAAATGAAATCTAACCATGTGGTTTTGCATGTTTTTTTCCTCCAACAGAAGCAGATGTACTTCCGTCTGCGGAACAGCGAGACCGGATGTGTGATGTCCCTGACAGGAACTGTGGAGGACATCAAGCTGATGAGGGTTCAGGCTGTGGAGGAGACAGGAGGGTTAGAGCAGGTCTGGCTCTATCGGGACGGGCTGCTTACCTGCAAGGTACAACATTATACCCACGCCACACAAAACTGCAAAACCACTTGTCAGGGGTGACACCAAATCACCCACACCGTCTGTGGACGCTCTAGTGAAGCCCACGGGGACAACAGACGGAGATACATTTGCTTTAAAAAGTTCAAGGGTAGCTCACCTGGTAGAGCGCACGCCCATATACAGAGGTTTAGTCCTCGACGCAGCGGCTGTGTGTTGGGTTCTGACCCACAGCGATTTGCCCGACGTCATTCCCCCCCTCTCTCTCTCCCCCCTTTCATGTCTAAGCTGTCCTGTCAAAAATAAAGGCCTAAAAATGCCCAAAACACTAATCTTTAATAAAAAAAAAAAGGGCAAACAACTTCTTCAAACAGCACATTCAGGATATACAGAAGTGTTTAGTTTACAACTAATTTTAGTATGACCTTAAAAGTCTAATATTCACCTTATTATCTTTAGTATTTTGCTCTCCGACAGTCTTATGGTTGCGCTCCCTCTCCCTACAGTAACTGTGTCAGTGCCGCACATGATCCCTAAATATTACATTTTTGCACAAAAAGTGTGATCAATTTGTTAACAGATGTTACTTTCTGTAGGAACCGTTCCAGTAGTTGGCTGTCGTGATGAAAAAACTCTGGCACAGTTATTTTAAGCTAACTGTGTACCTGAAAACAAGGGCGTGATCAAGAGAATATGCAAAGCAGGAAAAAACATGTATTCCCAACAGACGTTATTCATTCCAGTGGTTACCTCTACCAAAGAGGTTATTAGGTTTTTATTCCAGTTTGTTGTCTGTCTGTTAGCAGGATATCTCAAACTTCTCAACAGGTTTCAAGTTTGGTGGAAAGTTAAACCTACATTGTCTAAGTTTTTGAGTTGATTCTTAGCAAAAAAAAATCCTTTTTCTTTAACAAATATGTACTCATTCATGTGTAATTACTTCCACCAACTAATTAAAGTACTCTCGTAAGCGAAGAATCTGACATTCAGAATCACTGAATTCAGAAAAACTGTTTTAAGCAGCTCAATTACTCAATGCATCTCCATCCTTAACCACCATGCCCTCTGTATGTCTCCAGCTGGTGGACGACTGTTGCCTGGAGACCACAGGCAGTGTGGTGATGGAGGGCAGCAGGCTTTGTGTTGCCCCGGAGCGAGGCAAAGGCAACCACCTGTGGAACATCACCCCAGATGGCCGAGTGCGCTGCCACCTCAACCCTAGCCTGGTCCTGGAGGTCAAAGGTCAGATAGCTCAGTCTTAACTTCAAGCGTGTATTTGTTGAGTAACGTTTTAATGGAACAAATGAAAATGTCCAACTCTGTCCGTATGTGATCGAGATGCAGCTAGCCCTGAACCAACAGCTCCATCTCCTGGTGTATTGAAGAGGTGCAACGATAGAAAATACCAAGCACCCTCACTAAACTTCTCTTTAGTCAAATAATTGCTGCTTTAACCACATTTTATACTAAATAACTGGGTTTCATTATTTTGATTCCTTAATGACCGACTTGTCACTGGTGTCAACAGTCTAAAATGGGTTTTTTTAAGTTTAAAAAAAAACAAAAAAAAAAACTGACTTGTGTTTTATTGTTTTTGCTTGTTAGGTGGTCATCAGTATGACAGGAACCAGGTGATCCTAAACACATGCGATGAGAGAAAATTGAACCAAATTTGGACCTTGGATATCCTGTGATCTGATGAGCCTCGACTTGCCAACTCATCATGAACCCTGTGGAACACACACACACACACACACACACACACACACACACACACACACACACACACACACACACACACACACACACACACACACACACACACACACACACACACACACACACACACACACACACCTGTGGGCCTGGGAGGGGTTTTGCGCAATCACTCCACCTTTTTGTATGTTGACCCTTCTTGAGGAGGGTAACCATTGACTGGATCAACATTTAAACTAATATCATAGTGTTAGTTGAATGAATAAGTAGTGTAAAAAATATTGCTTATTTTTAGCCACCGATTTCAAACACTATATACCAAAGACTCCCCTCTCTGTTTTCACTGCATGTAGTGAGAACTCAGCCCTGTTTCAATGCTGCATACCTTTCTTCACTTTATGGTACTTTTCGACTACATGGCTCCGATGTCAGTTTTCTGATCACGATGTTGGCCAATATGAATGTATAGTGTTTGACAGCTGCAATATGAAGTCTGATGTGTCCACAATCCAAAGATTTCTGTAGACTTAACCCTTGTGTTGTCTTCCCATCAACCTTGAAAAAAACACTTTTTCCAACATTTTTGACACCTTTTTTGTTTGTTTTTGCTCTAACGTTTTAAATTGTAAAAATTTTCTTCTACACATTTTCAGCGCTTATTTCTACATCCCATATTTTCTGATATAAAACAAAAATTGAAAATGGGTCAATGTGACCCGAAGTCAACACAAGGGTTAAGAGGTTTAATTTGTATTGTTGTAGATCAAAAATGATCTATCGTAAAGTTTGAATATCTTTTTAGGACTTGATAGGTTTTTACATTTTTACACAAATTGTACTTTGCTGCATTAGGTTGTACATAAGCATCACCTGTATAGATTTGGGATTACATTTTAAAGCAGAACTGCAATGACAATGCCGCACACTGTTGATTGTAAATATGTGAATGTATGAGAAAAGAAAAAAAACAACTGTTACACATGGAAATAAGAATGTGATTTTCTTTTCATCTTTTTTAGAAAATAAAACATTGTCTTTCTTTAGATTGAAATTACCTGTTTCTGTGAAAGCTGTAGTCTGTAGTTTCTGTTTCCTGCATGAGGAATTCTAAGGAATGACAACAAAACTTTCGGCGCGTCCACGTGATACAAGCCTTCCGTGATTGCGCACCGCCCCCACCCCTCCTCCACGCAGTTGCTAGTAGTCAAGGAGGACACGGAGGATTAAAAAAACATGATGGACTCTTCAGAAGAGGTACTTATCTGAATACAGCCATACTGATAAATCCAGAGAGAGTTGTGTGGAGCTGATAGTCTTAATTAGCTTTGTAGCAACTCATTTGGCAATGGCTTGAACGTAACGGACGTTCATTAATATCAAAAAGTTTCTAAAGCTTTAAATTCACTGTAATGTTTTGGCTTTTAACTGGCCTATTCTATCTACTGTGGATTTGGGGTTGAATTGCTTTCACCAGAGCAAGCAAACCATGTGGTATGAGCCACTGGTGCATAGAAATAGACAAATGTATATTTAGATTTTTGGCACAAAATAACATGATTGCCCATCACATTGTAAAATTAAGCAAACGTGTAAAAAACTAACAAACAACAAAACTAAAGCAGAATTTAAAAAAAGAACTTTCTCTTAGTCTAGTCTCCAACATCTGAATTAACATGGGACAAAATAAAATGAACCCATGGTAAAATACATTTCACAACAGTTACACTTGCACATACTGTTTCCTTAGAAACAACCATAGAGAATTAGCAGCATCATGCAGGGCTTTAGTAATGGAATGCACGATTTTGGCAGGTGTTAGTGTTGTTTTGTCCAGCCTCCAGTGACTGACTGGCCATCTGGAATTTGGGCAAATGTCAGAAGGGACACCCCCCTATGGACCTCTACGGGCCACTACTGATAATTTGTCTTTGGTTCATTTTGATAAGTTATTTAATGCATGCAGCCACAAATATTCAAGATTGTACTGCGGCAAAGTGCGTGGAAAGATACCCTCGAAAGGCAGAGTTACTAATTTCCAAGCTAGGTCATTGACAAAAATGGGGCCGGTGTGTTGCAAATGCTAGTGCCGTTTTTTGATCCCAGTCCATCACTGCCAGCTTCTATACTGTATATAATATGGAGCCCCAATTTCATTATGTTAACTGACACAAAAGCTGTACACACATTTACACTATGGAGGACACGCTGTAACCAGTCAAACTATTTCTCAAATGTCAGCAATGTGATACCAAACGGAAGCAGCAGCCACATTCACTCACAGGTTATCAAGGCCATCATTAGCAATAGTGTATGAAAGAGTAACCTCAGAATGATCCTACAGTTGAATCAGCACCTCTCACAAAAACTGCACATTAAAACCATTATAAAGGTAGGTCTTTCTTTCTTTTTTTTGCAGGGCTGTTGTGTTAGACTGCATTAGTTTTAGGAAGGTGTACCTAATAAACTGGCAACTGAGTGTAGGTGGAAATACTTACATGTTACAGTCAAACATAACTAAACACTCTTTAATTGAATTGAGAGTATAAAAAATACATTTTAAAGCATACACCAGCAGCTATAATGCTTACATACACACTTGTAGCTTCAAAGCCCCCAGAAACGAGAAGCAATAGCCTTGTTCTTGTACCTTGTTTGCAGCTGTGGATACAATAAGCTAACCTAACCTTGCATTTCAATGCCTTTAATTCAGTTTGTTTCAGGATTGTGCAAAATAAAAAAAACGTCGCCAAGAGTCGGCGCTATACGTCCTCTCCCCCTTTGCTGATCTGGACCACGGTCTTTCCACGAGCGTGCCCTTTCTCCACCTTCTCGAAGGCCTGAGGAACCTCGGAGAAGCTGAACGTCTCCTCCACCACTGGCCGAATCTGACAGAGGGCAGAGAGAGGAAGCCAGCGGTCAGGCCTTGTGTAATATCAGTGGGGTAAGCAGCTGATGCAATTTCCTTCAATGATAAAATAAAAAAATAAAAATGATGTTCAGGCATGTTTGTGAATGTGCATGCTCAAGTGAGAAACATAAGATACTGTAGACAGCGAGGTGTTATCTGCACAGGGAGGAAGATAAACCCAGCAGAACTGCATATATCACAATGTCATCTATTCAATCAATGTCACCCATGGTACTTTTGTGACCCATGCAAGTCATTAATGCGCTCTATCTGTAAAGTGTCCTAAGATAACTTCTGTTATGATTTGACGCTATAAATAAAATTGAATTAAATGAATGACTTATTATCGACATGCCGTTGCAGAACATGTTTCAACATGTAGTTTTTTTATGAGAATGTAACGTGCACTAGGAGATAAATTGGGATTAATGATGAGTGGTAGCTTTTATCCAATGAGGTGGTGGTGGTGGTGGTTGGGGTTCCTTCTCAATTTGGAATTTGGAGACGCACGCATCAATCCTGCTGCTGTGTGATGACCACAGCTAATTAATGGAGTCAAAGAAAAGGAGCCTATAGCACACATTCTACATTTGTTTGGTCGGCATGTGACATTGTCTAAAAAAAAAAAGAAAAGATGTTTCAACCCAAAAGTGTGAGAGTTGGCAACGCTGTGATACTGAAGGTGGGCTCTGGGCCCAATTTAACCCCTGATGTGCACACAATAATAAGCTAACTGGACGAAGCAGAATTCTGTCCTGTGTCAGTCCCTGAACAGTTAAATCTGATTACCGTACCTTTCCTGCATCCACTAATTCCCTTATTTCATCCAGTGCAGGACCACTAGGTGCAAAGAATCCCCAGCGGTAGTGAACTCCTTTGACTAGGTGCTACAAGAAAACAGAATGAGAGAACAGGTATGAAGCATGATTAAAACTGTTGTGTGCATTGCAGAAACTCTACTGATGATGATTTTAACATTACAGTGAAGAAAAACAAGTCATGTTGAACTGAACACGTTACTGCGCAACATCTAAAAACTTCCTCTTCTCGCCATTTGTTTTATTAACTTGCTACTTTCCAGCATTGCACCTGGCTTCATGGTCACAGTGCTGTTAGTTCCTGTCATAATAGAAACATTAATAGCAGTTATAACTACAGGCATGGATCTCCAGCTAGTGGACTTTTCAATGTGTGTCAAGAACATTCTGATTGACAGGTCTTCACAAATGTTAATTAATCTTACTTTGCATACAAAATGACATTACTCAACCTAGGCCTGTATCCAAAGAGTCTCATGGGTGGAGATGAAGCACATTCTCCTTTACACCTTTAACAGCGGGGATTTCCTGCAACTGTGGAAATGTGTATTTGTGTGTGTGTTTGTGGGGGACTTTTCGATATAAAAAGGAGTTACTTAACACGTTTCCTTTAGGCTTAGTTAAAAATGAGGACATTGTGAAAACCAAGCCAGCTGTCGGCGCTCTAGTTTTCCTTTAATGTACAAAGTGCACAGAGTGTGTGCATGGGGGAACAAGGATGTGTAAGACCTGGAGGTGTACAGTATTGTTTGCTTCCTGTCTATGAAACCACAAGGTACATCCCTCTCCCATTATTTTTAATTGTTTTGAGTTTCTTCATTCTGCTGTATGTGTCTTTCCACATCAGCTCTATGAGAGAACTGCGTGTCACTTCCAAATAAAAACCGTCATCAACAATGGAACAATGCATCAGCAACTGGAAAAGTCTGGTCAGTCTGAGTAATTTGTTCTGATTGGAGGGATAGTGTGAGTGCGAATGACAGCCAATGTTGTTGTAAATGATCCTCCCTGTGGAGCGCATCTCTCCTAGTCTTACTTATGTTACATTGTCTGAAGCACAAGGTGTGAACGTGAAAAACAAAAATCAGCTGATCCCTTTCACGAGTCTACTGACAGTTGAAGTGTAAGAGGGGCAATGTGGGCTACATGGCTGTTTATTCTATTTCTATTTTCATAGAAATTGAATTGACAGGCATGTGGCATTTCTAACGCGCCATTAAGGTGTGGCACTACATTAACATTATCTGGTTACACACACAGCAAGAAGAAGAAGAAGAAGGGGAAAAGGGTTTAGGATGAGTAGAAGAGGAACACTTTCCTTATATGCTGGAAAGGAAGTGAAGAAATTTAGACGCATTTAAATTGAAATTTTGCATTAAAATGGTATTGTGTGGAAAGCAACAAACAGCCAATTCCTCCCCCAAGATGTGCATTTACAGTCTGTTTCATGTCCTACCTCTGTCAACCTCGGGGGCAAACCCCTCGGTTTTACAAAATCACATAATTCTAAGAAAGAAAAGGGCAGATTTCTCTGGGGCTGTCCCGGCCCGTTATAATCCTTCATCCAAACTCCTTTTCTTAAGTTTCGAGTTCATGAGTATTTCAAGTCCAGCGGCTCTGTGAGGTTGCACTTAGGCAGAGTGCTACTGTACTTTGAGCTAAATGCTAATGTCACCATGCCATCGTGATACTCACTTGCCAATGCTCAAAACACAACACTGACTTTATCACCTCATAAAGTTGGCATGTACATGTTAGCCAGCATTAGTTAAAGCTTTAGTGCGTAACTCTTTGATATTAATGAACGTCCGTTACGTTCTAGCCATTGCCAAATGAGTTGCTACCAAGCTAATTAAGACTCAGCTCCACACAACTCTCTCTGGATTTCTCAGTATGGATATGTTCAGAAACTGGTGTCGTCTGGCGACTTTTGCGTTCAGAAAATCGAGTGAAGATAATGACCTCTTCTGAAGAGTCAGTCATGTTTTTTTAATCCTCCGTGTCCTCCTAGGCTACTAGCAACTGCGTGGAGGAGGGGTGGGGGCGGTGCACGGTCACTGACTGCTACTTAGAATTCCCCATGGGGGAGACAGAAACTACGCACTATAGCTTTAAGTTCAATATTCTCTCTCCTTCCAGCTCTGTTTTGGTCTCCACCAACTCCTGAGAAAGTGCTTCATATTATGTTCACCTGCTAGACGCTAACTTTGTCCATCTGCCGTTTGGTGCTGGGCAAGGTAACATACAGTACGTTTATCAGAGCTTTTAAGCTTAAAACAGATGTGGCTAGAAGCAGGGTTGAAGGGGAGCGGATTAATAAGCTAAAAGACACTAAAACGCTCCTTAGAGGTAAGGCCATTTTTCTCTGAATTTGTCACCACAAGTGACACATTTTACATTACACATAATCATTTGATCCACTTGTAAAGATAGTGGTGAGCAGCTTTTAAAAAAAAAAAAAAATCATTTATTTTGGCTCTTAAAACAACTAAAACCATTTTAAATTGTCATATATGGTGTTGAATCTGATAATCCTGTTTCCCTTTCCACTGGTTCCAATACCTATTCCACTTTGGCTAGATTTCAATACATTTCAAGACTACAGAACAGCTAAATATTACGAGCAAAGCCTTTAGAAACTTTGAACACTTTTTTTAAACACTTTGGAACAACTGAAGTTCCCCGCATTACTTCCACCTCACATCCTGTTTTCAGGTAGAAATGTGCCAAGACACAGTTTCCTTGTTACTGAGTGTAATGTAATGGAAATAAATTGCATTAAGCTCTAATCTTTTGGATTTACCACATAACACTTGTTACTCAGTGACTTAACCATAGATAAAAATGTATAAAGATCTAAGGATTTAACTCCCAAATAGCGTGTGTTCCATCCACAGAACTACAGGTAGACGAACTTTCCTTTACATTATTACATCTATAATAAGTACTTCTTCTCCAGGTCATTCATGTAAAACATCATCCTAAAAAGGGAAAACAAATTGAGCTTTAGGTGTAACCAATCACTGAAGTAGAGGTGTTCTGACTTGGAACATAAGCTACACACATTTGAGGCAGTTCATGCTGTGGATTGTGTGGTTAACACTTGAGTGGAAAGAGGTGGTGAAGCCACAAATGCACTCCATGCAAGCATTGCTCTACATGATGTTCTCCGTAGCATGCTGCACTGACAGGATGCCACTAACACACTCCTGGAGCCTAGTGCGTTCAGTGTATGCATAGGGTAAATTGTCTCATGTTCTAAATGTGTCCTGACTGTAACACTATATACAGTATGTACTGCATTGATAATGTTAATGTTGGAAATACATCACAATGTCTCTGGTATTGCTAATGAACGGTTTCCTCCCTGAGCTGAAGGGAAATCAGGATCTGTAGCGTTTTTTTCACACAGTTTGTCTCAATGCACGACAGCTGCTATTCAGATCAGATTACTGGACTATGTGGCCAGCTAATCACAACTGAGTTATCTGGCTGTGCTGTTTGTGTTGGAAGTTTATCTAGCTACTACACAATATTTTCAGCTATAAAAAAAAACAAAAAACAAATCTGAGTGCTCTTGGCATGAGGACCTGGGAGAAATGGCTGTGGGCTGCTTCCTTTAAAGGAACACTTTGGGCATGTTACAACATAACTATGTAAACAACAATTCCCCCGTGCACAAATCGCAATCAAAAAACGCGGCGCAGCCAGAACGCACTCGCAGCCAGAACGAACGCGGCGCAGCCAGAACGAACGCGGCTCAGCCAGAACGAACGCGGCGCAGCCAGAACGAACGTGGCGCAGCCAGAACGAACGCGGCTCAGCCAGAACGAACGCGGCTCAGCCAGAACGAACGCAGCGCAGCCAGAACGAACGCGGCTCAGCCAGAACGAACGCGGCGCAGCCAGAACGAACGCGGCTCAGCCAGAACGAACGCGGCGCAGCCAGAGCGCCCTCTCAGCCAGAACGAACGCGGCTCAGCCAGAACGAACGCGGCTCAGCCAGAGCGCCCTCTCAGCCAGAACGAACGCGGCTCAGCCAGAACGAACGCGGCGCAGCCAGAGCGCCCTCTCAGCCAGAACGAACGCGGCTCAGCCAGAACGAACGCGGCGCAGCCAGAGCGCCCTCTCAGCCAGAACGAACTCGGTGCAGCTGCACCTGGTGCAATCCAGGTCTGCACATTCTAGCAGCCTCTGAACGCTAACAGAATATGGAATAATAGAATGACAAAATCCAAATGACCTGCTTTAACAAATTATTTTGGTTTATACAACGAAAAATTATCAGATATCACTTCCATGAGCCCGTTGTCAGCAGACAGATCACCGGCAATTAACTTGGCATTTCATATTCCTTGCAGCTATGGTGAAGCGCTGCATGCAAAGTTTGTGTTATTTTCATTCTAAATGTTGATTAACATAAATGGTGTTCTGGGAACCCATAAGTTTATGCATATTTCTTCTTGTTGAATTTAGTGATGCTTGAAATATGTGCAATGCGTTTTGACTGTAGCTAAAGTTATACCTTAAAAACAAGTCAATTTCCCGGGATTCTGAGGATAGTGTGCTTCTGAAGAGAAAATGTTCATTTATGGGAAAAGTATCAATCCCCACTAGAGTAGCTAGGGCGTAATCTGCAAGTGTCCAAATTCGTTTGGCAACGTACTGTACTGAACGGAATCATCTGATGTTGTCATGTGTTTGTTTTTGCAGGGGCATTTTTAGACCAAGACTGTTGATAGAAGCATGACAAAAATGCTTACCCAAAATTCCAAGTTTTTTAAAAATATGTACAACCAATTATATTATAATACTCCTCTTCTTACAACACTTGCTAGCAGCAACAATGAGCATTGATGCATCCTTGCAAAATGCACAATGTGATCAACATGTTGCATTTGGATCAATTCAGGTTAAAAAGGACACAATCGATCCATTCTTCAATAAATATGTAATTAATCAAACTGCATCTGTGTAATTCTAGTAGGATTACCTTGAGGGCTTTGGTGGCCACTGTGGCAGCAGTCTGCATCATGCCATCAGCAATGCCAAGCCTGTCAGTGTTCTGGAGGAACGGTGTTACGAGGGTGACATACTTGGCGCCACACCAAGGCTTAAGCAGATTCAGCGCCCAACGCTCCGTGTCCCCCCCAATATTATCCAGGATCAGGTCAAATCTGGAGGTGGAGAGGGTTAGTGAAAACGAGAGACACAAGCAAAGATATACTACCGGTCAAGAGTTTGGGGTCACTTAGAAATTTCCATTCCACTCCATTATAGACATAATACCAGCTGATCTGAGTGGGTGGCTGATCTTTAATGCAATATCTACATTGCCCATTATCAGCAAACATTCATCCAATGTTCCAAAGGCCCATTCTGTTTACTAATCTGATATCATTTTAAAAGGCTAACTGAGAAAACATTGGAGAACCCTTTTGCAATTATGTAAGCACATAAAGTAATCTGAAAACGGCTAGCCTGGTTAAAAAAAAACACTGCAACTGATCTCAGCTGGTATTCTGTCTATAATGGAGTGGAATGGAAATTTCTAAGTGACCCCAAACTTTTGACCGGTAGTGTACATATGTGTGGCGTCGTTGGGCATAAAAGACAAACTAAAGTTAAATGGAGAATTAGTAGGTGTGGAAAGAAAAAGGATAACTGTGCAGATGACAGAAATGGGGAGCAAGAAAGAGATTACAATGTGTGATTAAGTTCTAAATGTATTGTTTTCACACACTGATATGCCGACCGCAGTTAGAGGGACTGGGTTGCCTTGGTAACAAGGGCAAGTCATGATACATGATGATACATACACAGAACAAAACTAATTAAATACCAACATAAATGATAAATGACTGTAGATGTGGGTGTGGGATTCTCTCACTTCTCCAAAGCACTGAGCGGCTCCTCGACAGGTCCGGCAGTGTAGTCCACCACATGGTCTGCCCCCAGACCCCTTACAAACCGCTCTGCATTCTGGGAGCAGGTAACAGTCACATGGGCTCCCCAAGCCTTCAGCATCTGGACACAAATGATAGCATCAGCTGTTGTTTGTATCATTTATGTCTAACTACCAAACAACTACATGAACGAATAAATACATTGTTGGGCTATTGTAGGGAGCAGATTGTTACCTAATGTTTGAGAAGCGCACAGAATTTTTAATTAATGAGATCAAGCGTCACTTCTGTGTAATGTGAGCTACAGTATTCAGGTCACCAAACAAGGTGTGTGGCACAGTCTGAAACATGACAGGCCAAACAGACTCTTATAATAACACCGTTTACGTCATGATTAGTGTTCGTGTTTATTTCTACACTGCTGCCACAGAGTATGAATATATGTTTGTATTTAGAGCAGCCTGTTCTGAGCTTGATGCACTTAAAAATGCTACATGATGTGTACAATGTGCAGCCTCACATATCATCATGCTCCTTTTGATCCATACCTGTATAGCAAATGTTCCCACTCCCCCGGATCCCCCAAGGATCAAAATCCTGTAGGGGAAGAGGAAAAGCAGACATGTACCAAGCATGTGTCAACAATGTTTTTGACACTATTGTTGCACAGCCACAACCTCATTAGGATTCATGTCAAATCCACTTTGGGCTTTAACGTGTCAAGCTCACTGCAGTGCAAGGGAGCGTCACAGCCGCTGCCAGAGAACCACAGCACATCACCCAGAGGCTCATTACGGAGCGGGCTAACAGGGGATTAGCTTAAAAGGAGCAGCGAGTGAAATAATTGGTTAGATCAAAAGGACAGGGAGCATCTTTCGGGTGGACAGGGATTATAAACAAGTGGAAATTGTGTGCGCGTGCGTGCGTGCGTGCGTCCGTGCGTGCGTGTGTGTCCTTGTAGCAGTGTGGCAGTGTTAATCCACATTCCCTCACCGCTTCTTGGCACAGTTGTCCTTACTGAGCCCCCCGGTGTTGACCAGTGCCGACCAGGCAGTGGTTGCCACATAGGGCATGGCTGCTGCCTCGGTGTGGCTTAGTGACTTCGGCTTGTGGGATACCTGAGCACAACACACATTTATAATCATTATAGAAGCAGGACCGCCTCAACACCTGCTGAGCCATGATGAAAAAGCATCTGCCAGCACAACTGTACAATATTTACCTGATTTTCATATACCTTGATTAGTTGTTTTTTTTATTTGCGTGCTTCAATTCAATTTTATTTATAGTATCAAATCATAACAGAGTTATCTCGAGATACTTTACAGATAGAGTAGGTCTAGACCACACTCTATAAACTTCACTCTATAAACTTCACTAGTCAGTAAGTTATTTTAGAAGGAAAACTAAAACATTTTTCATATGCTGAAGTTAAAACTGATCAAGCACACAACTGCAACAAACCACATTCAAACAAAGAGGAAGCTCAATTCACAGAACTGATAAAGAGATATAAGCAAACCTCAACACTAAATTGAGAAACTTGCTGTTGCACTAACAACATCAGCTCAAAGCAACAATATAGTCCATCAGGAGCACAATACCTCATTGGCACTCAGCACCACAAACTCAGCCAAGCTGCCCTGCTTCCATGGCGGGATAGCTGCCCACACCTGATGGAGACACACGGCAACATGAAACTCATTAACCTGAGACATAAACAACTGTGTGTCTACATTTCTATACAGTTAGTTCACAATTGTTGAGGAGGAAGAGACTGTGCAGTCATCTCACAAGTCAAAAGTCGCACATGCGTAAGGTCACACAGTGAGTCACTCTCTATTTTAGAACTGCCTGAATTAGTCAACAAATGTTTGATCAGAAAAAGCCGAGTGTGACTTCATGAAGTGCTAAAACTATTTAAAAGACCCAGTTTGCCTTCACACAAACTTTAAAGGTCATTAAACATAATGTATGATCTAAATCATATCCAAGAAGAAAACTAGGTGTGTAAACTGAAAGTAAAATTTAAATACATAACTAAATGGAGGGGAAAAAAACAGTGATCTTAGTTTTCTGTGCCTGGTATAAAAAAATAAATAAATAATAATTATAAAGGAATAGGGATTATATTAAATCCCTTTATATTAATAAAGGGATTTTGAGGTGTTTGAGGACAGTTGAGGATAAGGACACTTCAAAATAGAATCATTTCTAAATAGAAATAAGAAAGTACATAGGTTCAGACATGTGCGGTGTATTAGAGCTGCAACTAACAATTGGTTTCGTTATCAATTATTCTGCCAATTATTTTCTCAAATAATCAAGCAATCGTTTGTTCCATTTTCTAATGAATAGAGTGAAAATGCCAATCACATCAACAGTGTCATAGTAAGCACAGGTGGTACAAGTTACTTTAATGATGGCTACGTTCTGTTCAAGTGTGCCAGTAAGCCATGGCAATGACACAGTGAGCCAGCATGCATCAATCAGATGTTTTTCTAAACCCCCAGTTATTTGTATCGCACATACATGCTTTCCTTCCTGTAAAACAAACCACATGTTTGCCGTATCACAATTGAACACATACGCACTAACTCAACCCTATCTTGCACATACTGTATGGCCTCTGTTAAATGTAATGCTTGTCTCACTATTTGTTATGTCATGTCTGTCTACGTTAAACTACCTGTTGTGTTTAGTCTTCCTTCACCAATATATATTCACTACTCTACGCAAAAAAAATAAACGTCCTCTCACTTTCAACTGCTTTTATTTTCAGCCAACTTAACATGCGCAAAACTTTGAATGAACATAACAAAATTCAACTGCTAAGAACTAAACTGAACAACGTTTCACAGACATGTGACTAACAGAAATGGAAAAATGTGTCCCTAAACAAAGGATGGTCAAAATCCAATGTTGCAGAACGTTACAGGGAAGACATCCTCCTCCCTCATGTGGTACCCTTCCTGCAGGTTCATCCTGACATGACCCTCCAGCATGATTATGCCACCAGCCATACCGCTCGTTCTGTGCGCGATTTCCTGTAAGACAGGAAAGTTAGAGTTCTGCCATGGCCAGGGAAGAGCCCAGATCTCAATCCCAGCACGTCTGGGACCTGTTGGATTGGAGGGTAAGGGCGAGAACCATGCCCCCCAGAAATGTTCAGGAACTTGCAGGTGCCTTGGTGGAAGAGTGGGGTAACATCTCACAACAAGAACTGGCAAACCTGGTGCAGTCCATGAGGAGGAGATGCACTGCAGTACTTAATGCAGCTGGTGGCCACGCCAGATACTGACTGTGACTTTTGATTTTGACCATCCTTTGTTCAGGGACACATTTTTCCATTTCTGTTAGTCACATGTCTGTGAAACGTTGTTCAGTTTATTTCTTAGCAGTTGAATTTTTCATACAAAGTTTTACGCATGTTAAGTTGGCTGACAATAAAAGCAGTTTTTTGCTGAATTTAGATTTAAAAATGCTGGAACCACATTCTGCGTTATGAAGGGATTACATTTCACTGGAATTGTACCTCATAAGATTTCATGACAAATATAAATTGATTGATTAATTCATTGGTTGATTGATTCTCTTTCTTTAATACATTCTCAATTAAAAATACTCCCATGTCAGGAATCAGCTAATAACAAAAGTTGAATCCATCAGTTTAATAACACTCAACAGCATCTCAATCCTACTCTACCACAAAGGGCTGGGATTTGGAAAAGACTCGAGTCATGTCGTGTTTCTGCGGAGATGACTGTGCATAATCCCAGTAGAAGGATCGTTTTGACAAAGCGTACACTGTGGCCAGGAATGGGTGAACTAGGTCATCCGTTGTGCTCAAATAGGCGTACGCTGTTGTGAGGATGCTCACTTTGCATTACAGAGCCTAATATTAGCCACTGACTCTGCTATCAACGCATCACATATCACCGACAGCGCTGTCAAATTTACTCTCAAGCGAACATGCTTATAAGGAGGTTCTCTATGTGCTCTGAATCTGTGAAATGCTCTCTGTTTAGAACCTACATCACACCGCTATATACTGCTCAATTGTGGTCTAACTATAAGAAAAAGAGTAAGCAGAGGCTCAAGGTAGCATACAATGATGCAATGAGGCTGCTGCTCCGTGTCCCTAGGTGCCATAGTGCCAGTCATTTGTTTGTGTCCACTAAAGTGCCAACCTGTGAGGCACTCTTAAGATAACTAATGTTTAGTTTCATGTGTTGCCTGGACAAGTCAGAGAACCACATAATTGAAGCTCTAGTCAGCCCTGGGAAAAGCTGTTATAGATACACTTCTAGGTTAAGACAGCATTGGTGCAATAGCCTGTATATCCTATAGGCTAATATGCAATTATTATGTATTTTTGTATCTCTTTTTTATACTATGTATACTGTATTATGTGTTATATGGACCTGTGTCTGCAATAAAGCTTTATATTATATCAGGATTCATTAGCACAGGTTATGTGTTTTTCTCGATATTCTAAATGATTTGTCTATCTTGTCTAATTTGCAAGGTGTTTTGAAGCACTGTAACTGCAGCTAGATGGTTTTACTTATGTCACCTTGAATACATAATTTACAGTTATCCTTTATTCATACATGACTCAATGTGCGCAGGAGGAACAAGTTGTTTCCGTAAACAAGGAGCCTGCCTGTATGTATAATGAAGCGGTTGCTGAGTCTACATTCATACAACTCTTTCATCTGCTTTTTGCTCGGTTTACCTCATCCCTTTCTCTGAAGTACTTCACATCCAGGCCGCACTCCATGATGACCCCAGAAACATCCCTTCCCAGGATGAGAGGGAACTCGCTGCCTGACTGCTTGATATTCAGAGGGTCTCTCTTCATAGACATTGTTGCTGCACCATAGCCACCTGACAGGGAGTGAGTCTCTGATTACAAATCATTTGAGATCATTTGCTACATAGACACATGCTACATGTTGAAATATTGCTAGATAGACTTACCAAGGCTAGACTAACCAAGATAGAAAGAAAAAGGACCAGCACAAGATCAGAGACACCACGGTATTTCTCCAGTTGGTTTAAGGGTATACAGTGGTCAATGGTGTCAAAATCTACATTAAGATCAAGTAACAGTAGCCGCAACTAACAATTATTTTAATCTGCTTGTTATTTTCTCAAATCATCAGTTAATTGTTTGTTCTATAGAATGTTAGAAAATAGTGAAAATATGCATTACAAATTCCTAAAGCCCAAGGTGTTTTAGTAAGTTCAGTTTCAGTGTGGTGATAGGGCCTTGGAATCAGATTCAAAAATATTGCGGTTAGATTGGTAGGCCGAAGATTGTTGAGCCACCACTCTATCCAGTAATATTAGAATGTGAGGTTATAGACTGGTTTAAAAAGGTCCCATGACATGGTGCTCTTTGGATGCTTTTATATAGACCTTAGTGGTCCCCTAATACTGTATCTGAAGTCTCTTTTATACAGACCTTAGTGGTCCCCTAATACTGTATCTGAAGTCTCTTTTATATAGACCTTAGTGGTCCCCTAATACTGTATCTGAAGTCTCTTTTATATAGACCTTAGTGGTCCCCTAATACTGTATCTGAAGTCTCTTTTATATAGACCTTAGTGGTCCCCTAATACTGTATCTGAAGTCTCTTTTATATAGGCCTTAGTGGTCCCCTAATACTGTATCTGAAGTCTCTTTTATATAGGCCTTAGTGGTCCCCTAATACTGTATCTGAAGTCTCTTTTATATAGACCTTAGTGGTCCCCTAATACTGTATCTGAAGTCTCTTTTATATAGACCTTAGTGGTCCCCTAATACTGTATCTGAAGTCTCTTTATATAGGCCTTAGTGGTCCCCTAATACTGTATCTGAAGTCTCTTTTATATAGGCCTTAGTGGTCCCCTAATACTGTATCTGAAGTCTCTTTTCCGAAATTCAGCCTTTGTGCAGAATTACAGCCACTAGAGCCAGTCCCACAATGAGCTTTCCTTAGTATGTGCCATTTCTGTGTCTGTAGCTATTGAGGAGGAGAGAGGGGGGGCAAGGTGGAGGGTGGGGGTGTGGCCTTGACCAACTGCCACTTTGCTCATTTGAAAGCCATGATGTCTCTCTCTCTCATGGGTGGGCCAAATTCTCTGGGCGGGCAAAGCAGAGAAAGGGGAGGTAACCTTTCTCCTTATGATCTCATAAGGAGAAGATTCCAGATCGGCCCATCTTTCATTTTCTCAAAGGCAGAGCAGGATACCCAGGGCTCGGTTTACACCTATCACCATTTCTAGCCACTGGGGGACCATAGGCAGCCTGGGGGAACGCATACATATTAATGTTAAAAAACCTCATAAAGTGACATTTTCATGCCATGGGACCTTTTAAAATCTAAATGAAGGTCCATGGCAGTCTTAAAACTGGCAATATAGTAACCATGTCTAGCATTGTGGGTGCGAGAATTAGTCCTAAATCTTTAAAAGGTGTATGTGGTTATGTTGGGTTGAGTTGGCAGCAAGTAGGCTTGTTTTTTTCAACATTTGCTTAGACAATGTTTCAGATTTGGAAATGTGTGAGAACATGTATGTACTATGTGGAAGTCATTGTATGAATTTAACAAAACAAGATCTAGAGCTAGTGTAACCTGGGGATCAGGAACTTATTTTGATATTTGATATTTATTATATGATATATCATCTATTCTGTTATTTTTTAGGGCTTTTGCCTAATTAGATATGACAGTGGATAGACAGGAAGGGGGGAGAGAAAGATGGGATGACACGCAGCAAAGGGCCGCAGGTCGGATTCGAACCCGGGCCTCTGCAAAGGACTCAGCCTACATGGGCTACACGCTCTACTGGGTAAACTAGAGGTCGCCCCAAATATCATCTATTCTTCTGCGAAACCAAGAAGTCATTGGCCATACGGTGGGCAGCTAGTGGAGGGTTGCTTTGGAGTAAGTTTGGCTAACAAAAAAAAAATCTAGTATTGTGTTTTTTGTTACAGACTACGTTAAAGAAAAAAATTGTTTTGGCAGCTGAGACAGATAAGACAGAAATCAGATAAGACTAGCTTTGTGTTGTTGCATTCATGTAGTCATCCCTGTAGGACGACAAACATGCACATCAGGCAGCGACAAAATAACACCTTCCAATATGCTATAATCAAAGTGCAATCCAGCCAGTGAAACTTGAATTTCTGCTTAGCATCCTCAAAAACTATCACAGTGTTTAACCCTCTCTAGCCACCCCCACACCGCAACCCCTAAAGATCACTGGCTGTGTGGGAGAAGAATGATGGGCTGCATGAATCATGATTCATTTGCAGACTCTGCATCCTCACGATTTAGTATCTATTTTGCTCACACAGAAAGAAAAAAATACCTCAAATCAAACTATATTGCATTCTTTAGTGCATTTGCAGTCACATTTCAGATGTGGATCTATTCGTAGAATTCATTGCCATTATTTCGATCACATAGATACACATCACATACATAACATAAATGGTAAAAAAAAAAAAAGAAAGAAAGAAAAAAAAATGTCATCTTTACCCATTTCTAATCAATACTGACCGAAAAGGTGTAGGTTGAAGCATTTGCTTATTACACCTACCCCTTTCACATTCTATTTTATTTAAATTTAGTTCTTAGGTCCCTCATATTCACAGGAATCTCTAACACTTTCCTTGATCTCAGTCTGCAGGTTCAAATCTGATGCCACTGTTCACATGTACACAAGCTTGTTACTCACTTCTCATGTTGACATCTAGTGGGTTCAGTCCTGCTGCCTGCACTTTAACAATGACCTCATTGGGGTAGTTGATGACGGGGAAACTGGCATTTTTAGTAAACCGAAACACATCGTTGCTTCCATATTTATCAATAACCCAGGCAGGCATGATAGTCATGCTGCTTCTGGTAGTACTGAACAGTCTGGATGTGTTCACACTTAGTGGTTTAGCGTGGTGAAACAACCACCTACTGTACACTAAGTGTCTCACAGAACTCATCTTTAAATATTGTCAAATAAATAAAATAGTGCACCTGTAAATTCGCAGGGCTTTAAATCCCTGTTACAGAGAGGAATAATTCTAACTGTACAGCCACTATGCTACAGTAAATTACTTATCTAAGATATTTATACGCCACGACTACATTCTAACTATAAGCAAATCTTAACTAGCCTTTTCGATAAATGCAATAACTCCAAAGTTTATGCTGATTTCAAATCAACGTCCTCTTTCTTAACGTGCTACTTCCTTGACCGGTGTCTTTCACAGTGCTCAGCCTCTCTCCGCCAATCAGAGCGCGGTTTCCTCAGCAGCTGTCCAATCACAGAAAGCGCTGTTAGACGTTGATTATTGAAACAAACATGGCGGCGTGCTTGTGCTGCACACTGTACAGAGGTTGTTCTTAAGTTGAAAGGTTGTCATTAAAATACTGTAAACATGCTCAGCCTGACAATAAGGGAGGTTAGTACGACTACTCGCTTGTTCTTCGAGCTCAGTTATCCATGTTTGTGTCAACGGTTACCTTAATGTTAGACATTTTGTGCTGTCAATTCATAAATAACGTTAGCCCAAGTGAAATAATACGGAATCTCTGATACATGATCTTAGTGTGTTTCATAGCTGTTGAAGAAGTATAGATATCTTTTACCTAAATAAATATACAAACACGTTTGTTTTTGTTTTTACAAATACGTTTATTTAACCATAAGTAAACGCAGTATGAGATAAATGTACTTAAAGTATCAAGCATAGTTATAATAATAAGTATTTATTGTGCAGAATGACCCCATTCAAAGTTATATATCGAATATCTATCATTAGTATTGGAATATAAATAATGCATTAATATGTAAGCAGCATTTTAACGCTGTCAAGGTGTGGCTGATGTTGAACACTTTATACACTGTCGGGTAGTTTATCTGTAGCAATCCATCATATTCTATTATCTTTGTATTTAAAGTCTATCTACAAAGTAAATGGAATTAAAACTACAACTTTAACGTCTGAAATGTAATGGAGTAATAGTATAAAGTAGCATAAAATGTAAATAATCAAAGTACAGGTCCCTTCTAATTATACTTAACTTAAGTAATAGGACTTTTTCATGTATGGCATGAAAAAAAGTAAATAAATAAAGCACAGGTGTGCTGCTTTTAGGGTCTGATGTGCATGCTGGCTCACTGTCTCATTGCCATGGCTTACTGGCACACTTGAACAGAACGTAGCCATCATTAAAGTAACTTGTACCACCTGTGCTTACTATGACAAGCCAACATGTCTGCTGTGAGAAGGGTATATTGAGTAACTGAGTAACTGGTATTTCATCATTTTTCTCCAGGTGTCTTTGGCTCTCAGGGAGGGAAGAATCTCCCCAACGGAGCTTTGTAGGAAGTGTCTGAACCGCATCAAGAAGACACAACATCTTAATGCTTACATCAGTGTGACAGAGGAGTTGGCACTGAAGCAGGCTCAAGAAGCAGAAACCAGACTGCTGCAAGGTGTGGACACATAAGAGTGTATTTCTGTATATTCTGTGTAGAGTCATAGGTGTTACTGATCTGGTTTTCCTTCAGGTGCCCCCAAAGGTCCTCTGGATGGAATCCCCTTTGCAGTCAAGGACAACTTCTGCACAGAAAAGATCAAGACTACATGTGCATCCAGGATGCTTAAAGGTCTGTCTGAACCACAGTGAAAGTTACTGTGTCTTATATTTTTCAATATTAACCTACCATCACTTGTGCTACAGACTACACTCCACCCTACAGTGCTACAGTGGTCCAGAAGCTTTTTGACCAAGGGGCTGTTCTCATGGGGAAGACCAACATGGATGAGTTTGCTATGGGGTAATGCAGTCTATTTTTATAAATAGCTTGATGAAGCTGTTACGGCTGTGTGAACCTTGCAACATTTTTTAGATTACTGGTTGTCATCGTCTTATTTGTTTACTCATTTATTTGTCTGGCAGTGCGGGCAGTACTGATGGGGCTTTCGGTCCAGTGAGAAACCCCTGGAGCTATGCTGCTCCCTACAGAGAGCAGACAGGGGCAGCGCCTGACTCTAACTGGGTTATCACTGGAGGAAGTTCAGGAGGAAGTGCTGCAGCTGTGGCCTCACTCACTGGCTACCTGTGAGCGAACACTGTAACAATAATTACAGGAAAACCACAACAAAGAAAAACATTTTACAAAGGAATACAAAAGGAAAGATTTGATATAATATGGGATTTATAAATCAAAATTTCCTGTTTTGGTAATTACTTGGCAGAGCTTTGGGTTCAGACACAGGTGGTTCTACTCGTAACCCTGGAGCACTGTGTGGTGTTGTGGCCCTGAAGCCCACTTATGGTCTGCTGTCCAGACATGGTCTCATCCCTCTCGTCAACTCCATGGACGTCCCTGGTATTATGACCCGCAGTGTCAGTGATGCAGCCATCGTCTTAGGTAGGAATGATCTGTCAAAGTGTTGTCAAACATCATCTTGGCCTACATAAAATCTTGTCTTGCGTATAAATATGGCCAATGTACTGTACATTTCTAGGTCATTCTTTCTTTCCAAAAAGGGCTTTGAATTCAAGGAGACTTATGTGGTTAAAAAACACAAGCACAACAGATGTTGTTTGTAACAACACAGGTGGGTAAACTTTGCAAATTGGCCTTGCAAATTTGTCACAAGGAAGCAAATGCAGTCAAACCATGGCTTGTGTTTGTCTTCAAGAAAACTCCACAGGGTCCCTTTGACTCTATCCATTTAATGGAAAGAATGTGTGACACTGTAAATGAATCAGTATAGCAGTTCCACATTTAAATTTATTGAAAATATTGCTTGTACAGGATATAAAATCCTCTATTCCAGACTCAAGCAACACACACAAATATATATATATATATATATATATATATATATATATACACACACACACACACACACACACACACACACACACACACACATTTTAACATGTTTTCATAAACACATTCATTTCATGATTTTGAAATTTTCTAACAATTCATAAATAATTCATAAATAAGTTACATAAATTACTGACAAGCTTTATAATTATACATTACACCTTTTGACAGGCAAAATGCATCCAACCTATTCTAAAAATAATTAATAGAAGGGGAACGCACAACTTCTTCTGGAAGCTTGTTCCATGATTTTACCGCACGGAGTGTGAAAAAATTCTTTCTCTTTTCAGACAGGCATGTTCTAGGGTAAAGTTTTAAAGAATTCCCTCGTGTCTCATACCTATTTCTCCAAAACTGAAAGATAGGCCCAACTGTTACATCATATATTCCCTGTACAAGCTTATACACCTGAATCATATCACCTCTGTATCTCCTAAATATGAGAGCCGGTAAACTTCATTTTCTCAATCTATCTTTATAAGACTTATTTTTCATTCCTGGAATTAATTTACATACATTGTTGTGCATTTGTCTTATTGCCATAAAATGATTGACCAAACCTGGGTTGCGTGATGTCACACAGGTATCCTCCAAGGCACTGATATTAGAGACTCAACAACAGTTCCTGCTCCCTCATCACTGACAGAGCTACCTGAATACTTTGATGTCAAGAACATCTGCGTAGGCATCCCTAAGGTGAGTTAAGCTCTGTATTAAAATCAAGCTCTTCAAGGGTAGATGCCAGCTTATACCTGCAGTATTATACAAATCCCAATTTTAATTCAAGTTTAGTTGTAAACACTTTAAGAGTCCTGCAATTCTCAAAGTTTTTAGAAATGAAACTCATGATGTGGAACAGACTTCTACTATACGGTGTATAAATATACAGTATATATAGTATAGTAAGGAAGTGATTTTAAAGAAATCAGCAACAATGGGAAAAACACAGAACCAACATTACGTAATATTATCATATCTATATTATATGCTGTCTATTTTTTTATCCTGACAAATTGCCTTTTGTTATATATCTACTGATTTTTAGATGACATCTATTGATCCATGTCCTGTACTGTACTTTTGTGTCTTAGCAGCAATATCATCACGACAAATTCTTTGGAGGGGAAAAGATAGTTCCGGTTCAAAATGTTTGAAATGTCTCTGTCAACGCAAATGCATTGATTTCCTAAAGCTGCATGTCTTTTATTCCTGTTTCTTAATGTACGTCAGGAGTACCACGCCCCGGGGCTCTCTGAGGAAACTCTGGCGCAATGGAGTCGTGTTGCTGACATGTTTGAGAGGGCGGGGGCGCGGGTGAAGCAAGTTTCCCTGCCCCACACCCAGTACTCCATTTTGTGCTACCGCGTCCTGTGCTACGCTGAGGTGGCGTCTAACATGGCCCGTTTTGACGGCCTAGAATACGGTATGAACCAGTATATAATATAATGATTAAGGGTGCAGTGTGGAGCGTTTTACATTAGGTGCCACATCACACATTAGCTTATTATTAAACAGCACAAAATCAGAAAAGGTTATGCTATTGATTTTCATTTCTCTCCTATCAGGCCATCGCAGCGAGGTAAACAGCTCGACAGAGGCCATGTATGCCTTGAGCCGACATGAGGGCTTCAACGATGTTGTGAGAGAGAGGATACTGTCTGGGAATTACTTCCTGCTCAAACAGTAAGAGACAGATTGAACCAGCGTGCACCCTTCTGATTTAATTCACTAACTACTAAGCTGACAGTGTGCCACCTTTTCTCCTTGACCTTTTTATTAGCACATTTGGTCATTTGCCAAATTGTCTTTTATGAAAAAAATGAGCACGAACTAACTGACGGCTTCCTCAACTTCATTTTGCCAGGAACTACCAGCACTACTTTGTAAAGGCGCAGAAAGTCCGCCGGCTGATTGCAGACGATTTCAAACACGTGTTCAGCTTAGGCGTCGACGTGCTGCTGACGCCCACCACTCTGACTGATGCAGCCCGTTACGCCGACTTCATACAGGAAGACAACCAAACACGCAGCGTGCAGGAAGACGTCTTCACCCAGCCCGTCAACCTGGCAGGTACAGAGAGAAACTAAAGAGGCAGAACTGTTTATGCATGTACAGGAAGTGTGGAAGGATTCAGAAACTCATAATTATGCATGCATGGGTACACCCACACACCCGCTTTCACTCAAAAGTACTTCAGTTTAGTTCTTCTTATTTTTCATCCTATAACAATGGCACATTGGATCATGCAGTATATGTCATAGTGAATAAGTATTTGACTACTTATCTCTTTACTTTGTAAATCTCTGATGGGAAAAATAAACATAACCTGGTCAACACATGGTAATTTCAGATCAGATTAAAATGTACCTCAGAGCCTTAAAGGAGTGGTTACATTCAGTTCAACTTGTTCCACCTTTTATTGCTCTCCACACTAACCTGTAACTAACCTTGAGATCCTTATCATGGACTTTCCTTTAACGCTACTTTTCTTCACCTCAGGTCTCCCCGCTGTTTCTGTGCCAACCGCTTTATCGAGACGAGGCCTTCCCATTGGTTTACAGCTCATAGGACCCGCGCTCCAAGACCAGAAGCTGCTCAGTGTTGCCCAATGGATCGAGCAGAGGGTTGGGTTTCCCTCCATCAGTCACTACGGAGAGTCCAGCGAGGGCAGGCATGACACAGGAATGACCAAAAGAGAGCAGACTTCAGCTGTATGAAGAGAACTGTGCACACAAGGTACTGACTGTTGACAAAGTCACACATAATGGAGTTACAGTGCAACTATGATGGACATTCATGGCTTTTAAGATGCCTTTTCAGGACATTTTTGTTAGAGTTACAGACATCACTCAAGTTTTTTTCTTGATGGAATGAAACATGATTACAACTGGTGATAGATTGCGTCATATTTTAAGTGCAGGGATATTGTGTTCAATATGTGACCTGCTTCTGTATTTGTTGTCGGAAGGTGGTGCTATTAAATATATATATATATTTTTTCATTTTTTAAATATTTTCCTAAAAAACAATGTATAGAGTAACACAAAAGTAATCCCTCTCAATCATCACTTATGACTTGACCCAAACAGGAATCTGTTTATTTATTTATTTTTTTCTTTTCAGTGGTGACCCATAATGAAAATCTGCGGAATTCAGACTGTTTCCTCTTCGGGTGGAGATGTGTTAAAAAATCTGCGGAATTCTGAATCCACAGATTCCGTGTGGCCCTGCTCATGACCCACTAGAAGTGTGTGGGGGTGTCTTTATGTGCAGAGACCCTGCCCTCTGCCTCTCTTCTTTTTTTCTTTTTTTTTTTGCTGTGTGCAGGATGTCAGCAAAGATCCTTTGGGCCCCACGTGGGTGGTTAACCCCCAGCCAATAACAGCATGCAGGTTTTCCAATGCTGCTTTGCCCATTTGGTCAACGACACAAACACAGAGAAACAGACAGGATGGAATTCATTAAAATTGAAATGTATCTTTTTTCTGCAAGTGTATGTGTTACTAAAGAAAGACAAATTGCAGAAGAGTTGGGTAACGGCATTGCATGACACCAGCAGACTTTTACCCATTTTGGCTCAAGCTGATACTTTCCCTGAAGTACTGTCCACATTTTAGTGTTGGAATCAGCTCATGCAAAATCAATCCAGTCAGACAACTACAGTACTAGAAACTGGCCTTAACTAAGGTGCTCCACTGAGTGCTTACAGAGTCTCAATTAACTCCTCCACATAATCCTGACCCATTTCTCTGCTGGTGGGAATCTGTACCTGACCTTGAGTTTTCAAAAAGTGCACAAGATTGAACTTTTTTTATTTATTTTTTACACAGTAGGATCACTATTGTATCTTCACATTAATGCTGTGCGTCTTTTGTGTGCATTAACCCTTGTGTTGTCCTTCGGGTCCCAGTGACCCGAAGGACAACACAAGGATTATGTACTTCCGTTTACTTTGTTGAGAATTGCTCTCTAAACAAGGGTTAATACAGGACCTTAGTTCTTGTTTGTACAGCATTTTGGTCAGCTTAAACTGTGTTTAAATGTGTTCTAGAAATAAACTTTACTTACTTACTTTACAAGAAACAGGGTTTAGAGAGCAATTCTCAACAAAGTAAAGGGAAGTACATAATCCTTGTGTTGTCCTTCAGGTCACTGGGACCCGAAGGACCACACAAGGGTTAACAAGGTCTGTTCAAAAGGTTATGATCTTTAAAATAGCATGTTCATAATTGCACTTCTTTTTATTTTTTATCAGTCTATACTAAATACTTTTATTTAGTGTTTTAGTAATATTGTTTTGCCCAAAATGACATAAGCAAACATTGCAACAGTCATACTTCCTTTTAACACAATAATGTTGACATCATTTGAATGTTGTCACTGTACTGCATCCCTTCACTTGAAAGAACCACATCCTTGTGTGCACTGCAAAAAATTGACATAATCATGTATCAATTATTTTCTACAAATTAATATTTTTCTTAATATAAGAAAGGATAAGGCAGGTTGTTAATAATGAATGACATTTTTTTTCATTTAAAATAAAAAAAAATGTATAGTGCCCAGGCATCCCCAAATCCCAGCTCACTGTTGGTATAATTAGCATGCTGCTAGCATGCTGGCTAACTTTCGCACAAAGCCTGTTCTACATCAGTTGAAAAGAGGACAACTCACTCTGAAAAAAACACAAAGCATCTGGGACAGTAGCCAGCCATGGCAGGCCACATTAAGACAATTAGGAAAATGGTTTAAGAGGCTAGTTAGAGCTTGTGTTGCTGTAGGTGCATTAGCAATTTAGAGCTTCATCTTTATAGGAATAGTTTTACCTTTGGGAACTTCACTTATTCATGTGCTTTATGCTAAGCTATGTTAATCACCTAGCTGGTTCCCAAAATGTGGAACTATGTGGTACTAATAGCAACATTTTTACAGTTTTGCGGATCCTTATAATGTCACTTCTGCTCCTCTATGACAAAGGAAGTGCCACTGGTCAGAGTCATATATGGTAACAACATGAAACAAAGGGTATCTAAAAAAGAACTTCATGAAAACCAGTGTGGCCACTGAAATGTCGAGCTTTGAGTAACATACAGTATATTGAGCTACTCTTGTTGTTTCCAATATTTCACCCAGCAGAACACAGAGAGCCAATGTTGGGTTCTTGTTTCCTTTGACATTATCCTCTCTGGATGCGTGGATTTGTGTGTCATCCCCTTCTGCTCTCTTTCATCCGTGCTCCATCCCTCCCACCTGCCCAGCTCTTTCCAGTGTCTCTCATTTGATGTGTTCATTACGCAAATGTCACCATTGCTCATGGCTGACTGAGAAGGACGTGCTAATGAAATCTCAGCAAAGCACAGGCCCCTCACATAAGCCATGTCTCTTCCACAGACATAATTCTGGTACTCCAACATGGTAACAGGGTCCCTATAAATTTGTTTATGGCTATAATCACATAGTCACTGGTCCTTCCATACATTCTTAAGCTCTCTTTTCACATTGACTACAAGACATTAAATAATATGTCTACTGAATAACACCATGTGTACAAGTACACAATGCTCAGCACAGAAGTGTTTGTGTCATATTTTGGGGTTTCCGTAATTGTGAAATAAAATCTTAGAAAACCACACAGGCTGTCGCCACAGCAGAGAGGGCTTCTAAACATGTTTTAGTTGGTTTGAGAAGGGTAATTTAAATTGCAAAAAACAAGTTGTGTCTTTCATGGAAAACCATGTAGGTACTGTGTGTGTGTGTGTGTGTGTGTGTGTGTGTGTGTGTGTGTGTGTGTGTGTGTGGGCCTGTTCCTCTTTAAACCAGAGGATTAATGACACAGCTGGGTGTTGCCAGGGTTAGAGATCTCCCAAACACAGAGATTGATTCCTTCATCTTGCTGCACCTCCCACAGATGAACTTCTGGTTGCATAAACTCAGTTTTTAGATGTTGCTCAAGGTCGATCATGTCTCCGTGTGTGTCTATATGTGTAAGCCCTGTAATGGACTATTCAATTCAATTTTATTTATAGTATCAAATCATAACACAGGTTATCTCTAGACACTTTACAGATAGAGTAGGTCTAGACCACACTATAATTTACAAAGCCCCAACAATTACAATAAGTCCCTCAAGAGCAAGCAGTGCGACAGTGGTGAGGAAAAACTCCCTCTTGGGAAGAAACCTGGGACAGACCCAGGCTCTTGGTAGGTGGTGTCTGACGGGCAGGTTGGGGATGTGATGAACAGTGGCGATAATAGTCACATTAATAATGGAACAGTGACTTGGTAGACAAATGGTAGTCGTAGTAGTTCATGTCATATCAGGGCGCTGCAGGGCGTTACAGGATGTAGCGTGGCCCAGCAGAGCATGGATGGACGTAGCAGGAAGCCGCAGGGTTCAGCAGGAAGCAGCAGGGTTCAGCAGGAAGCAGCATGACATTGCAGAGCACCGCTGAGCCAAGCAGGAAGTGCAGCAGGCCCATGGCGACAGCTGGAACCAAGATCTTGGTGCCAACGTTCTCCAAGGAAATACGCTGGGGGAAAAAAACATAAGGACTCCGGGGAGTAAACTCACCAGAAGCTAGGATTAATAACAAGCATTTCTGGGACGGGATAAACACAAATAGTAATAGTAATAGAAATAGTCATAGAAGGGAGAGGAGAGAGCAGCACAGTGTGTCAACGGAAGGAAGTCCCCCGGCAGTCTAAAACTATAACAGCGTAACTAGTGTCTTGCCAATGTCTCTTGCCCAGTGCATGCTTGGATAGCATCCAGTTCTCTGCAAGGATGGATGTGTGGATGGATGGACTAGTTGTAGACTTTTTATATGCCTCTAACAAAAGAGAGGGGATATCTGTAGCACGTAACTGGTTCATGCAATAGGCCATTGCCCCACACATCTGTTTCCTTTACTAGACAAATAGTATTAGTTTACAGCGACTGAGCAACATACACTTGGAGTATTGCTCAGGCTTTTATGAATATCATAGAAATGATACTGGCAAAGGGAACAGTAACAATAGGCTGCTTAGGCCATGTTTATCAGTCTGCATTTTTATGCATGACTATGGTTCCACTCAATATTAGTATATAAGCATGTAAATCACTGATCTGAGTGACAACTCAGTGGGTTTTAGAGGAGGGAGGATTCAGAACATAGCTTGAGCTTTGCCCAATCTTTATTATACAAGCCCTCACTGTATCCATATTCTATATTCTATTACTCTTGAACTGTCTTTCTCACTGAGTTTGTAGGACATGCCCAACAAATTTAGTTTGGTCAGTTTGTGACATTGACTATCATATTTTCTGCTTGTTTCCAAAGTCAGTCAAATCTTCAGACGTATGAAGCTGATTTAGTGGCCTAGTTTAAAGATGCTATCACAAACACCAAATTCCACCGTGATTCACTTCAAAGTTCACTGACGGTCAAACAAACAAAGAAATTGTGAGCCTCAACTCCTGGTACATCAGTCTCATTTATCTGGACAGAACGTGTTTTTTTATTACCACATCCTTGTTTCTGTTTGAGTTTTAGCCATAGTTCGTAGAGTTTTGGATTGTGGTTTCAACTATACAATAGGTTTATTTAAGAGGAAAAATACTGAAATTCTTATTCCACAACATGTATTGGGTCAAATTTAAATGCAGGAAAGGAACCATTTCCAGTCTTTGTGCTAAGCTAAGCTAACCAGCTGCTGCCAGTAGCTTCGTGCGGTCACAGTGCAGGCATTTCGATCGTTTCATCTCACTCTCGGCAAACTTCCCCACCTGCGTGATGTTGTGCCATTTTCAGACATGGAATACGTAACATTGCTGGTTTCGTCTGCCTGTTACTGTAATGGCCTTTTTGGCATTCAGAGCTGCCTTTACATTGCATGTAAATCAGCATCAACATCTCATTTTCATGTCCCACATGTAAAGCTATTGTCTCGTGAGCGTGAGGAAACCATAACACAGTATTTAAAGCAGGTCAACGCACGCACATACACACACACACACACACACACACACACACACGCACACAGTATCATTCATGTGTTGGAAAGACATACTGTAGAATGACTTGCAAAAACCAAGGTGATTTACAGATGGTGGCCACGGTAAACAGACAATTGATAACCCTGTCATTAACTGTTACTCATCTGGAAAGACATGTTTGATTGATAATTGGAGCCTTGGAAATGTAATTGTACAGTGTGTGACAATATAGGTGTCAAGAACAGGAAAAGAGGATATGTCGACTAATTTGCATGCAGCATTTGACTACAACCCACAGAGCTCAACGGTGACTGGAAATGGAATGAGGGGCATGCCAGGGGGCTGGTGGTTAACAACACAACATGTCATATGTGAAACATCACACGATTGAGCCTTAGAACACCCAGCGCCTCCTGATTACGTGTCTTCCGTTAAGGCGCTGTCTCGCTACCTGCTTGTAGTAAGCGCAGTGTTTAATCTTACCTTGTAACAAGTGATTTTCCCCATTGTGGGATGAATAAAGTATTATCTAGTCTAATCTAAGATCAGTCAAAAATCATACAACATGTGCATGGGAATTCTTCAATGTTTAGTATCCTCGAACTGAATCTCAATTGCATTTGCACAGGGTGAGGTGACATCTGAACATCCCCGCAGCGATGATGTGTGCCATGATGGCTTGTATCAGTACAGTAAAGGTAATATGTGAAGGGATTTTAATATCTTTATAATGAGGTTGAATAAGGTTGTACAAGCTCTGTGGTGTAATTGTGTTGTTCCTGTTGCCATGCTGTGCCAAATCTCTACAACCTCTACCTGACTGATAAGCGACAACAGGGTCAGCATCAATGTCGTTTTGACATAGTGAAGCCACTGTAATTTAACAAGAGTACTCTCCTTCTTTGATGCTTTGGATTGTGGTGTGGTGCGTTGTAACCTACATACAGTAGGCCGTTGTTTTCAAGGGAAAGACGAGTAAATTCTTATGAACACATGAAAGCCAACAAAGAGTGGCTTCCTGTCTCGTTCCATGCAGCCACTAAGCTCACAGAAGGCTTTGAAATCAGATATCTCTCTCTCTCACACTCACACGCACAGAGTGGATGATCTTACTACTTCTCTTTCTAGTTAATGTCTTTTTTAGTTTTTTTGTCACGTACAGTACAATGTTAAAAATAAAACAGGCATTGAAGTTTCCAGTGGTGGGTGCACTTTTATTTCTCTCTCTCTCTCTTGTGCCTATCAATCTAGTAGATGTTAAGATATTTCTCAGCTTAAGGGAAAACCTTGACCGTCTGGTGGCACTAGAGGAAAAGTTTATTTTCAGGGCACCATCAATATCTGTTCAAATGTCATGGCAATCGGCGTGCTATGCTTTTAGCATGAACACATTTGTAGTTGTACAGAAATTGTCAGTTGCTCACAAATCTTTTTCACAAAGCATGTCACTGAGAAATATTCTTTGCTTCCCTAAAACAGAGATTGGCCAACATGGCGTTACGTTAATGACTTCACTGTTTCAGTTCCTCCACAGTGCTCATTTAAAAAGGAACAGACACTGTAGAAGTACAAGCTACATAGCAACCCTCCCTGAAGCTGTCAGATGCTGTAATCATGCTGGGAAGCCACAGCGAAGGTGTACTGATCTGTTTCCAGCACATGATAGTCTTTGACTTATTGATAAGCAAGACACTCCATTGAGGCACTACGGAATGAATGCTGAATCAGTGTTGAAGGATAAAACTTGCTCTTAGAGCTCGACGCGTTCAGGAAAGATGTTTGCTATGGTAAAAAGCAGCGTGGCCCATTTATTGGCTAGAGTCGAACCACTTATTAGGTGCTTCAGCGTCATGGTTTTGACCGTTTGGAAAAGAGCAAGAGATGTGTGAGGGGTTGTCCACCTCAGCCCTTCTCATTTCTCTGATCCCCCTCTCCCTATTTTTTTTCCTTTCATGTCCTTCCTCCTCCCCCCTCTCCACCAGCAAACAAACACCTTAACTCAGGTTTCTCCTTACGTTTCAGGTGGGCGGGAGGAGATGGGTGGAGTGGCTGTAGGAGGGCCTTAAGTGGTCACACTCTGGCGGTCGACAAAAGGAGAACTCTTCTCTCAATCACCTGACCGCACTCCAGTGGCGCTGGAGTTTCACGGCCGCGCTGCAGGAATGTGGCTAGTGCTCCGCCAGGCCTCTTTAGCTTTGGGTTATGAAGTAGAGGGAGGGAAAAGAGACCGAGAGGTCAGGTGAGATGGAGATCCACGTTTGAGGAAGAAGCTGAAGTACCTGAAGGAGAAGGGGGGGCGGGGGAGGGAGGGATGAGAGGCAGGTTCATGGAGCCAAGGTCCTGATTCGAGTCTAGCTTTGGAGCAGATAAGATGAACAATACAGCCATTGTCATGTGGTCAGGGTGGAATGCAATTCCCACACAGATCAACAGTGGGTGCACAGGGGGGAGGGAGGGAAAAGCGATGGGTGGGGGTGGGGGACAGGTGAATTCCAGCAGTCAAGTCTTTCCCAGAAATAGAGGTCCTTTGATGGCAAAGACCCCACCAGGTGGATGAGGCCTGGCTCACCACCTTTAAATTATTCATCCCCCTCAGTCAATTATTAAAGTATTTTGTATTTGTCTAGAACTCACATCCTCCCTTTGTGTAGCGAGGAAACTATTTACTCTTGTACTCAGTTGATAAATGGGTTTAAGTTTCACATCAGGGGTTGATTGAGTTCACTGGTGGGCCAACAAATGAAGGGAGAATGACTCCCCTATAGATTTTAAAGACAATACTTTAATCCTTCCATTTTGAATTTCCCCTCACATTGAAAAATCCAGAATTTATAAATATGCAAATATTGCTCATTTCTATAGACCACAGGACACAATATCTCCAACTTCACACAAGTCAGTTATAAAATTGTATGCACTCCGATTAAGTTCTCCTTGTGTAAACTGCATAGTGATGTCCAACTGACTTCAAAACTAATGTGAGTTAACTTAACTGAGTTAAGAAACTTTCCACCTCAGGTCAAACATCCAAGTGAAGAAACATTGGACATTTAAGTGGAGGAAGGTTTTAAGACAAGTGATTCAAACTTCTTTCATTTCAGAGTAAAGGGCAAATTAGCATTTGGAAGCCATCAGATGACTTGGCTTTTAAAGACGGAAATTTGCAGGAGTTGACTTTCCTTATCCAGTCAAACAAGATAAAATTTCCACTAACCCATTGAGATGTTTATCAAGACTGGACTAGCTTGTTGAAGTTTAAAAGTAGTTAGCTTTTAAATTGTGGGACAGGACACCAAGGTTAACCAGTGCTGTTGGCCAAGTCTGTCAGTATGGAGACATTTACCTTAACTCCTACCAGATGAGCCCCTAGTTTAAAAGCAGAGCTAGATAACCTTACGTAGCTTCAAAGTGTCCTTTTAGGTGTAATGGATCAGAAAGTTACCACAGTCCACCTCAAATGCAGATAGATTTTAACTGCACTCAGTCCTGGTTTGACCTTTTCCTTAGCTTACCTTTTAATACAAAAAGTCATAAATCCATGTGGGTCACATATTCAAAGCTTTATTGTATTAAAAATTTTTTTTTTTTTTTTTTTTTTTTTTTTAAATGTATACACACACACACTTCCAGAATTTGTAATAAACAAAAACTTGTTTACAAATCACGTTTAGGTCGGTAGAGCGCTCTTTTTTTTAAAGCGTGGTGGGCATACGAGTTATACCTGCTACAAATATTATTCACCCCATACAAGAAACAGAGACCGGGGTTTTGGCCGACAACGGGAACTTTCATATAGTCCTCGCAGAGAACAGGGAGTAACGTCGTCTCTGGTTGGAGAGTAAAAACTGAGACGCGCTCTGGGCTACAGAAAGTATCTGATGTAATCCAAAAAAGGTGTTGGGAGACGAGGGACTTCAAAAGAACTGCTCTTGGAATAACGTTGCGTGCCCAGTCCAGCAGTGTTGACAAGTGGGCAAAGAGCGACCAGTCCGGTTATTTAGGACCAACTGAGGAGGGAGGATGCAACCGCCAGCGGGAGCAGCGTCAAGGCGTCGGTCCTCCCGCAGCCGTTGTATGTGGTGGTCTTGTTCACGGTGGTAGTCATGTTGGCCTTAGTAGTAGTCACGGTGGGAACTTTAGTGGTCTGGGCCTGCACCACCTGCAACACACAAGCCATTTTTACTTACTAAGAACATGTAGACAGCAGGCTCATTTCAAACACGCCTACAGACATTTAGCACCAAATACACCTACACTGAGCGGGGCTCAAACTCGTTAGACCTATGGCTCATTATTTTATTTTATTTTATTTTTTAATTTATTTTTTAAAGTTTAAAGAGAAAGTTATCACTCCATAACACTTCTTATAAAATAAAAATGAGAGATAACTCTCGCCTTTAGGGCTTTGGTCAAACGGGTCACGTTCAAACTTTTAATTTACAATTCCTTTAAAATTACCTCAATCCTATCCCTTTATTTTGTCAATTTTGAAAGCACAATTTCTGCTTAGAATTACTTTCTCAGGCCACGGATTTAGATCGCAGCCGAGACGGACCACCTGTTGACAGAGCTTGTCAGGAAGCCGCGGAGGAAACAAAGTCCGTCGGTTACAACTTTAGCGCTGAAACGGTTCAACACTTCAGTTGATATTCCGTTAAAGACAAAAAAATAATAAAAAATAGGCTACTACTAAAATACATTGAAAGAATGACAAAACTAACCTGTGTTGAGAGGAGATGGAGAACGACTAGAAGAGCCACAAGGAAAGATAAGCACATCTTATTCATCTTTGCGTGGAGTGGGAACAACAGCTGCTCTGCTTAGGTCAGGTACTCAGGTTAGTGAACGGATGAATGAAAGAAGCGATGCAGCCGTGCGTTTTATACCCCCTGGTGACATCATCAGCCACTCCATACCACCTGCTGGCTGTAGCCTCTGTCGTGCTGCATTCAGATGCTTTTGGAAATATAAGGCTATTAGTAAGTTAAGCGCACGTGAACGACTCTAATTTACAAAGTCCAGTTATCAAGTTATCAACGTACAAGTTACAAGTCTCTATAAAGTTGATGTTTGTATGAATCGTCAACTTTCGCGCTAAAATTGATAATGGCCTATTCATTTGATAACATTTTCATATTAAAAAAAGGCTCCTGTTTGTCAGCAGACTGTCAAAACTGGTGAGTTAAGGTTAAAACAGTTAACCGAAACACAGCACAACATTAGCTGCACAATCACAAATGTATTTATTTAACAATGAAAATGTTTGTATGAAATATTCTGTGGCCTGTACGTATGATTTTTGCTGAAGACTGTAGATGTAGTCATTGTGGCCACTGGATGGTAGCCTACTGGAAACATTATTCTAAACACACGAGACAGAAGTCAAACCTACTAGTGTCAAGACGGACACCATAGCTTAAGCAAAATTCCGGTTAGAGCTTCAAAATAAAATAACCAAACAAGCCTGTTTCTAATATTCTGTTCACCCATGTGAGTGTATGGAGATAATATCAACATAAGTAGTAACATGACAATCAATAGAAATATTGATAGAAAAATTATAATAATTTACATTAATAGCAGTATGACTCACTGAAGAATGTGTTCTCCACTGTAACCACTGAAGGGCAGCGAACACTCGTTATTCTAAGAACACAAGGTAGAAGTCAACTCCAGGACTAAGATTTATTAACTGTAAAGATTTATTATATTTACATGCGCACAATTTTGCCGACAACTTCAAAATAAAACAGCCCGTGAGTTGCTAATATTCAGTGTTTAGTTGTACGTGTGCTTAGAGCAGATAGCCTACCATCCATAAGAATTAACATGACCAATAATATCAATATTAATTATTGTTATTGTTTTAATAAGAATCAGTGTTAATATTTGTTATAATATTGGTAATTTTCTCGTTGAGGACTGTTCTGAGGAGTTAAATAACCATCAGCGGAGGGCAGTAAAAACTAATTCACTAAAAGTCACACATCACAGCTGTCAAATCCATTTCATTATATTTTATTCTATTATATATTTTATATTTGTTAATTATTATTAGTAGTAATAATACCAGTACCTGCAATAGTAGTAATCAGTGCTAATGTATTTTTCCTACGAGACTGTGGAGTTATAGTTCATCACTTTGACCACTAGACGGCAGTCAAAGCTCAGATTCTCTAGTGCCCTATATTTATATATTTTATTTCTAAATAAAGGGCACTAAGATTCTCCAGCACTGTCAAGAGGTCAAGATTGAAACAATGATATACGCGTACTTCTGGTAAAACCTTCAAAGTAAAACAACTAAAACAGGCCTAACTATTCCATTTTGCTTCCCCTCGAAGATAGATGGGTAAATAGCGTCGTCCGGTGTATGCAATAATTGCTTGCATCCATATAACAGTTTATGCTTGCACCACTGTCATGAATTCGACCTAATTTGATTTGCAATTTCCGTCCAAATGGGCTTCCGTAGTTGTCCCCTCTTCAATTTCTTCCGGAAGAAACAGCATTGCACGAAGGGCGGAATATAACAACACGGTACTGGGTACTGTCACAACTCAGAAACAACCAAACAGTTTTCCTTCTTTTTTGTGGTTTTGCTTGGCCACAGAGCTACTTCGCCTCTCCATGCTGCTGTGCCGGGTCTCGGCAGTAAGCCAGACGCTAGCGAGATGGGGACGGAGGTCACACCGGGGAGGCGGCCTCCTCCACCGTGCTCTCTCCTTCAGCTCCAGCCGCGGTGTGAGTTCAGGGGAAGGCAGCGCTCAGCTGCCCGCAGAGGCAGTCCCTGCTCAGGGATTGTATCGAGACACAGTGCTCCTTCCCCGGACTGAGTTCCCAATGAAACTGACTGGACAGAAGCTGCTGGACCGAGAACTCCAGATACAGAAGGTACGACGAACGATAGAAGCCGACCCTCTACAAAAAAAACCATAAATTTCCCCCTGCTCTTTGACAGCTGGACGCATTGTAACACATGACTTAAAATCTTCTAACGGTACATTTCTTTGGGGTTCATTCCTTCGTTCGGCATGCATCAGATGTTTCGAAAGGCAGTTATTTCCTAATTTCCCCTCAATAGACAGGCTCCGTTCTAGGTTATGCTCACTGAAAATAATATCCCGACTGACAGATCACGGCTTAAATATTGACTTCGGTTTGGTGATACATAATAAGTGACTTATCACCCTCTAGCTGCCTGTGTATACATACTTAGATTTGCACAACTCAAATCTAGCTATGCACATTATCTTGATGTTGAAGCACTGTTACAGATAGCTCCATTTGAATAATGTTTTGTTTTTGTCACATGAAAAATATAAATACTTTCTACTTTTGCAGGAGTGTGGATTCGCAGATTTGTACTCCTGGCAAAGAGAGAGGAAGGCCAAGAAGGAGTTCTGCCTACATGATGGCCCCCCGTATGCCAATGGAGACCCTCATGTAGGACATGCACTCAATAAGGTGATTAGTTAACAGTGTGCTTGTTGTGTTTCAGTCATTTTTTTTTGTGGCTTTTATGGTGCATTATAAAGAATAATAATTCTGACTTATTATTCGGCTGCCATCGACGCCTGCAGTAACATTTAGTCGCTGCTGTAAAATTCTAAGCTTTCTGATGGCAATGACCGCTCAAACACTGCCAGAATGAACGTTCAATTCACTGTTGTTTGGTCCAGATCCTGAAAGATATCCGTAACCGTTTTGAGATGCTGAGGGGGCGGCAGATCCACTACATCCCAGGATGGGACTGCCACGGTCTGCCCATCGAGCTGAAGGCTCTGGGGGAGATGGGGACGAGCGACCTCGGCCCCCTGCAGATAAGACAGAAAGGTAAAGATGGACAGAAACTGGATGAACATGTCCGTTATTAGATTTGCACCTGTTGTAATGCATTCATTCCATTCAGCACGGGAGTTTGCAGAGGGGGCCATAGCTCGTCAGAAGGCTGCTTTCCAGCGCTGGGGGTTGATGGCTGACTGGGACCAGTGTTACTACACGTATGATGGAGCCTACGAGGCTGCTCAGCTGAGAGTCTTTCAAGAGATGCACAGCAAGGTGGGCAATGATGTGCTGTTCAGCAAACCTTTGTTGGCAATAGTAACATTAGTAGTTATTGCAACAATGTAAAAGCAACAGGACCTTACAGTAGCACAGGAATGGGATTTGGATATTATTGATTTTTCTCCAGACATATTATCATATCTTGTTTCTTCAGGGGTTCATCTACCAGGACTACAAGCCAGTATTCTGGTCTCCTTCATCAAGGTATTGCGTTAGTATGCTTATGCAGAGGTTGCTGCATAGATGCATCAATATGTTAATCGATTATATTCTAGATCAACATATATTAACTGCTTTTGCTCCTGTTGTGTGCTTTATTCCTGTCTCTGTGCATCTATAGAACGGCCTTAGCAGAGGCAGAGTTGGAGTACAACCCTGAGCATGTGAGCAGAGCCATCTATGCCACATTCCCCCTGAGCACACTGCCACCGGGGATAGCCTCAGAAGGTAATACAAATGCACACACACACACACACACACACACACACACACACACACACACACACACACACACACACACACACACACATACAGGTAAATGAGGTTTTAAACATCTCTGTGCCGGCTGTGGCCGGAGGCATTACGTTTTTGCGGACGTACAGACTGACGTCCGTTCCATTCTTGTATACGTGATGTCTCAGGACCACCCAGGAGGGAATTTCTTCAAATGTTTGACAAAGTCTTTGACTACATATACTATGAGTCTGGACAGACATGGATGTAAACTGCAACTTGACTAGTTGGCTGTTAGGCGATAATTCTATTTAGAAAATATTGTACTTCTGACCAGGTGTGAAATCTATTAACAGTGTATGGGTGTACGGTTTGTTTACCTCGGCAGGTTTGGAAGGTGTCTCTGTGTTGGTGTGGACCACCCAGCCCTGGACCATTCCTGCCAACCAGGCCGTCTGCTACATGCCCAAAGCCCAGTAAGTGTCTCTGCAGACATGGCTCAGCTCTCATTAATCTAGGCTGTACCTGAGGATTACTAGGAGCTAAGTGGGGCAACAGCACACTCTTCTTGTTTTGTGTTTTGCAATTTGCCTGATTGCTCTATAGAGTCTGACCAATACTAGGTTTCTGAGGCAGATACCCATGTTGATATTTAAAGGTCCCATGGCATGAAAATTTCACTTTATGAGGTTTTTTAACATGAATATGCGTTCCCCCAGCCTGCCTATGGTCCCCCAGTGGCTAGAAATGGCGATAGGTGTAAACCGAGCCCTGGGTATCCTGCTCTGCCTTTGAGAAAATGAAAGCTCAGATGGGCCGATCTGGAATCTTCTCCTTATGAGGTCATAAGGAGCAAGGTTTCCTCCCCTTTCTCTGCTTTGTCCGCCCAGAGAATTTGGCCCACCCATGAGAGAGAGACATCATGGCTTTCAAACGAGCAAAGTGGCAGTTGGTCAAGGCCACACCCCCACCCTCCATCTTGCCCCCCCCCCCCTCCCTCTCTCCTCCTCAGTAGCTAAAGACACAGAAAGGCACATACTAAGGAAAGCTCATTGTGGTACTGGCTCTAGTGGCTGTAATTCTGCACCAAGGCTGAACTTCAGATACAGTATTAGAGGACCACTAAGGCCTATATAAAAGAGACTTCAGATACAGTATTAGAGGACCACTAAGGTCTATATAAAAGAGACTTCAGATACAGTATAAGGGGACCACTAAGGCCTATATAAAAGAGACTTCAGATACAGTATTAGAGGACCACTAAGGCCTATATAAAAGAGACTTCAGATACAGTATTAGGGGACCACTAAGGTCTATATAAAAGAGACTTCAGATACAGTATTAGGGGACCACTAAGATCTATATAAAAGAGACTTCAGATACAGTATTAGGGGACCACTAAGATCTATATAAAATAGACTTCAGATACAGTATTAGGGGACCACTAAGGTCTATATAAAAGAGACTTCAGATACAGTATTAGGGGACCACTAAGGTCTATATAAAAGAGACTTCAGATACAGTATTAGGGGACCACTAAGGTCTATATAAAAGAGACTTCAGATACAGTATTAGGGGACCACTAAGATCTATATAAAATAGACTTCAGATACAGTATTAGGGGACCACTAAGGTCTATATAAAAGAGACTTCAGATACAGTATTAGGGGACCACTAAGGTCTATATAAAAGAGACTTCAGATACAGTATTAGGGGACCACTAAGGTCTATATAAAAGCATCCAAAGAGCACCATGTCATGGGACCTTTTTAAGAGTTAAAAATTCAAATTTAAAAAAACAACCTTTTTGTTTGTCTTACATTAAAGGATAGGTTAAAAAAAATCACTTCGGTCTTTAAACCAAATGTCTTTATTCTGAAAAAAGGCCAGTGATAACATGTTTGACTAACAATACAGATTATGTCTGCGATATGAATGTGATGTGGTACCAAATGTGGTAAAGGCAATTTCTGTTTGCAGGTACTCTGTGCTGAAGAGGGCAGACAACTCTCAGCTGCTGTTGGTGGCCACTGAGCGCACAGCCAGCGTGGCAGCGCTGCTGGGCACAGAGCTGGATAGTGTAGCCACCTTTACAGGTCTCTCACACACACACACACACACACACACACACACACACACACACACACACACACACACACACACACACACACACACACACACACACACACACACACACACACACAGAGGTGTCTTGTCATTTACAAACGTAACCATGCTCATGTCCCCTGTCCTTCTGTACCAAGGCTCCCAACTTGAGGGTGGGAGCTGCAAACATCCCACAATTCCTGACAAGGAAGTGCTGCTATTGCCGGCCAATCATGTGACTATGGCAAAAGGAACAGGATTGGTCCACACAGCGCCAGCTCATGGCATGGAGGATTACAGCGTGGCTTCACAGTTTAAACTGTCTGTGGTACGGTCCTTTTTTTTTTTTTTTTTTTTTTTTTTTTCAAAATATCAACCTTTCCTGAAATGAGCAAAGTGTTTTTTGCACCATGCAAGGCAATGACATTTGTGATTGTTGATAAATTTTTTCAGTCATTTAGCAAGGAAGAAAGTGAGACATGGCTGACATGGCGCGGTTAAACACGCTTTGTGTCGCGGTGTAACTGTTTGCATGTTTTTCTTCTGCCAAAGGAGTGTATGGTGGATGAGGACGGCAAATTCACTGAACTGGCCGGCCCTGACCTACATAATCTGTCTGTTATGAGAGAAGGCACTGACAAAGGTACAGCATAATATATGACACAATAAGATACTTACTTAGCCCATGTGGATGTGTGAGTGCACGTGTTGTTTTTCATATCTTTCTCTATGTTTTTTGTTTGTGGATTGGCCTGTGTTAGTGATCTCCATGCTGAAGGAGTGTGGGGCTCTAGTGAAGGAGGAGCAGTGTGTCCATAGCTACCCGTATGACTGGAGGACGAAGCAGCCTGTCGTCATCAGGCCCAGCAAACAGTGGTTCATCAACACGGCGTCGCTTAAAGACAAGGCCAAGGTAAAGCTGGAAGACATGTTATGGTCAGACTAGTTTTTGTGAAGCTCCTATTTTTATTTGCCGGGGGAAACATATAGTCTGTTTCTGGTGCACATAAGGTGGTTCCAGGAAGGGATGTGGTTTATGTTTCGAAACCCCCACTGTATGTATGTTTGTCCAGGAGGCACTGCAGAAGGTGCGTGTTCTGCCCGAGTCAGCGAAGGGCAGCCTGTTGACCATGCTGGACAGACGGACGTACTGGTGCATCTCCAGACAGCGAAGCTGGGGCGTCCCAATCCCAGTCTTCTACCACAGAGAGACTGGAGAGGCTCTCATCAACAAGTGAGCTGATACACACCACATATGTAGACAAACTGCATCGCACACATGCTTGGATACACACACATACCACATGCCCACATTTCTGCCATGTACATATTTTTTATTTTACTTTTTAAGTATTTTATTTTCATTTTATTTTTTGTATTGTTGATTTTGTTTTCTTGCAGTCATGACATGTTTTTGTTCCCGGTTCAACCATGTAAAGCACTTTTGAAAAATGCTGTATAAATAAAGTTTATTGTTATTTATTACTCCTGTTTCTGCAGACACACAGTGTCCCATATAGCAACACTCTTCAAAGAAAAGGGTAGTGACTGTTGGTGGGAGCTTCCTGTTGAGACTTTGCTGCCAGATGCTGTGCTCAAGAAGGTCCGTATATTGTATGTGTGTTAGTGTGCATGTGAGGGTGAGATTAAGTTAGGAACGAGTTGTGGGTTTGAACCAGCCTTAGTGATACATCAGATGATGTTAGCCATGGTAAGGGGTAATCCTTCTCTAATATGATGCATATTATAATTCTGAATGCTTTTTGGCAGGAGTAGACACTAATTACTGAGAGCTGTTTGGCATTAGTGAAGATTTGTATGCTTTACCTCTCTACTGTTCATCTTTAAAGGTGCCCTGCCACACAAAACCGTTTTTTACTTTTATGTTAGGTCCATATGTGTTATGTCGTGAATGTGAAAATGAAGCGCTACCTCCTCTGTCAGCGCTAGTAGGGCTGGGTAATATGGAGAAAATCATATATCACGATATTTTTGACCAAATACCTTGATATCGATACCGCAACGATATCGTAGTGTTGACTATTGGTGCTTTCACAAAATATTTACACAATGAGATTTTTGATAAATAATCATCAGTAATGTGGATATAATGACTAAATGGGTAAAGGCAAATAATAGAACAGCTAGAACAGTCTGGTAAGTTCAGAAAATGACATCACTTTACTGTAATGCAGCCTTTAAAACCAGGAAAAGACAACACTTATGCCGTATTACGATATCCAAAATCGAAGACGACATCTAGTCTCATATCACAGTATCGATATAATATCGATATATTGCCCAGCTCTAGCCACTTAAAAGAAATAAGCGGAGAAATCAGGCCAATTACAAAAGCTGGTCAGTCTGACGTGGTGTTGCCTGAGCTCATTACTATTCATGAGCTCGCCCAGTTGCGCTGGGTAAAGGATGCTGATAGCTAGGCTCTCATTGGCTAGCTGTTAGCCAATCAGAGTCAAGCAGTTTAGCTTGTTGAATATTAATGAGAACTGGCAGAAATCAAGCTGAGTCTTCCTGCAAGCTTACTATACCACGCTAGAATGGCTTTAAACAAGGTAACCAAGGCATTTTTTTCCACAAAAAATGTTAGAGTCCATGGTAGAACTTCAGACATTACCACAAAGTAATAAAATACGTGTTGCGTATAAAATCATTCTCACTTTAAAAAAGCTGTTTAAATGTTAAAAGCAATAGTTTTATTTATTTTTCTTAATGAATAAACTGCATTATCAACATATTTCATATCAACACCGAATACAATGTGAAATGATTTACCCAATAACAAGTCAAACAATTATCTCCCAACTCTGCAGAACTGTGGCATTTTAAGTCTCCTGTAAGCTATTGTTTGGTTAACACCTCTGATAAAGCCACTGTACACCACTTTCCCAGCAGGCAGACAAAGCAAATAGCCGGTGGACATACAGTAGTGGAACAACTTCCAGCTAAAGACGGATCTTTTTGTCAGGAGTTTGAGTTCTTCTGCCCTCACTTAAAAAGTAATCAATGTAGCGTTCAATGTGATTTATTAATATTGTCATCAGTTGTCATCAGTTTTCTGTTGGCCAACTACAGTCATTCATCCATTACCGTTTCTTTGTGTGTGTCTCTATCAGAGTAAAGCAGGTCCAGTGACTGACTACGTTCGGGGAGAAGACGTCCTCGACATCTGGTTTGATAGCGGAGCTTCATGGGCTGCTGTACTGGAAGGTACATCTGAAATGACATTAGTCTGTCCTGTTATGCATGTCATACTAAATACAAATAGATTTAGTTGATTTTTGTGGGAATCGGCATCTGTGAAAGACACTAATACACCATTACTTCCTTTTATTAGTAATGGTAGTTTCTGATATATGTGTGATTGTTGAAAACTGATGTCCATAGCTGCAAAAGGCTTTAACTGCTGATTACTTCTATAAAACTGATGCTTTCTCATCCAGTTTTGATAATCTACAAAAACGTTGATATTTGTACATTGATGCGATGTTGCTCCTTCACACTTCTTTCTCTTTAATGACACTCATCAAGGTTGTTCTCAGAATAGCAGCAGTTAATTCTCCAGCTCAGTTCAATGACTGCCAGCTTTCAGGATGCCTTTAATCACCTCTCTCTTCATTAGTTTTATTGTAGAGAAAGCTACTTACACTTGCCTTACACAGTCTACTAATTAAGTTGCTTTGCAAAGTGTATTGTAAGCAAAAGCAGTAGTTTGCTGACCACACACCTGGATTAGAAGGCAGTGCAGCCTCAGCATACTATTACCAGGCTCACCGTGCTAGGTGTCTGCAATGCAACATTAGTAGAACATCAGACAATACAATCAGTGAACACATTTATATTGCAGATACACTGCCAGAGATAACCACCTTTGTAGGGACAGTTCACCCCAAAATCACAAATACATAGTTTTCCTCACAATATCGATTTTTCAAAAATATTCATGTAAGACAGTGGTTCACGTTTATGTTGTGTTTAAACCCCTACTGCTAGATGGCTATGCTGAGACGCACCACTAGTGTCCTTGCCTAGCAGTGCCTAACCGTGCCTAACCGTGCCTAACAGTGCCTAACGGTGCCTAGCAGTGCCTGTCTTTTTGCTAGAAGCTAACAACGTAGCTATGGCTGAACTTTGGCCGACTTTAGCATATAAACATTAGCTCACTAAGAACCTGTGAACCACAATCCCAAACTGGCAGTTTGATTTTCTGTGTACTGAATTGTTTACCTAAAGTAAATTTCTTTGACTTTTATGAACATCATGTCTTTTTTTAAATATTAGTTTTTCTAAAATTATACTTTAAAACAATCCCAATATATTGCCTTACGCAGAGTATTGAAATATATTGCAATATATTGAATCGTGACCTATGTATCGTGATACGTATCGTATCGCCAGATTCTTGCCAATACCCAGCTTTAGTGTTAAGGTTGGCCAGTCCATGACTGGCCGATGAAAATGATTTAGGTGAAGATGTCATTTGTTTACTTGTGAATCAGAACACAAGATCAAATTACGTGCTGAGGTGGATCTTTTCAATGTCGCTGTTTTGGTTGTGTTGTCGTTTCCAGAGGAGATGGACAGAGACACTGAGGAGCCTGAGTCCCGTCTCAACTGGCTCCCTGCTGCGCTTCGCAAACCTCGGGTCACAGGTTATTTGATCATCCGCCTACCGGCCAACACAGCTGCCTCTGTCTTCCAATGCCTTTGGCTCTCTCTGTCTGTGTTTCTCAGACATTTTTACTCCTCTTGTCTCAGTCTGCTTGTAAACGTTCTCTAATACCTATGTTAGTTAAAGGAATACGCCACCGTTTGTTGAAATAGGGTTATTCACCGTCTCCTCTATATTTATATAGGTGGGCAAACGCATTTTTGTCTCAGTGCATGCATTGTCTTAGTCCGCCGCCGCTAGCTTAGCTTAGCGTAATGAATGGAATCCTTTGTTGCCGTTTGCATGTTGTGAGTAAAAGTGACCCCAACAACAACAAAAACAAAACCTAATTACTTCTTGTGGCCTGCGTATTCACAACAAGTAAAAATAGCAATGCAGATTAAGACTAGACGATTTCCTAGGTAGATATTGACTTGGGACTATATTGGGTGGAAGTAGGCTACAGCCGAAGCACTGCTACTCGGGCACAGAGATATCGGCAGCCCGCGGGGCTCTGCGGCCAGCGCAAAGTCACTGTTTCTGGGTTAGTGGACAACCAAATGCCCATGCCCTGACTGAGCTCCGCGGCAGGCCGCCCGCGGGGCCGGCGCAAAGTCACTGTTTCTGGGTTACTGGACGGTCAGCGGCCCGCCGAGCCCCGCGGAGTGAGACAAAAATGCGTTTGCCCACCTATATAAATATAGAGGAGACGGTGAATAACCCTATTTCAACAAACGGTGGCGTATTCCTTTAACGTGCGCTTGTTGCCCTGTGTGCGCTGATGCGCTCATCGGTTGACATTTCTGAATGCCTTCCTACAGTTGCTTAATAAAAGCGTGGCGTCTTTATTGCCTGTCGGTGTCGGGCCGGGTTCGGTCATGGCTCCGGACTCTAACTCTGACTTGCGGCCCTTTGCTGCATGTCATTTCCCCCTCTCTCTCCCTTTTTTCATCTGTCCTGTGTAATTAAAGGCCTAAAATGCCCAAAAGAATAATCTTTAATAAAATGCTGTGACGAGTATTTATATACCGAACGTGGAAGTAGGAGACTACGAGGAACTCAGACAGAATGAACGCCAACACATCACTTTTATCCTCCTCCTCTCTTTCTCTCTGTGGCAGTTTGTTTCTTTTTCCAGGAATGGCCCAAACTCTGCACTTCTTGACCATTTGTTTTGTCTGTGGATTGGTTCAGGATAGAGATAGATGAGGCTGAACGTTCTTTGTGCCTGTGATGCCAAGGCTGCAACACCTGTCTTTCAGATAGCTGTCTATCTGTAACCATCTGGAGTTCAAAAATAGATAAAACAGGCTATGTGGACAAGGCATGTTTATTGAGTCTACTCACTAACACTGGCTGGTCTCTCTAGACACTTCTCTCCTCTGGAACAGTCTTCACATGCACTAACCATTTTGTTTACGTAATATTTTAGAGACATGAGTGTAAAAACGATTTCCCTCTCATTTTTCTGCAACTTGCTCTCCTCCAGAGTCAGACTCCAGGGCAGATGCTTATGTGGAAGGGAAGGACCAGATTGGAGGCTGGTTTCAGTCCTCGCTGCTCACCAGCGTAGCCGTCAAGAACAAAGCACCTTACAAGTGAGTGACCTATCCACTTTTATTTTTTTTATTTAACCTTTATTTATTCAGGTAAGTCGATTGAGAACAAATTCTCATTTGCAATGAAGACCTGTGACATTCACACAGTTCCAACCACAGTCTGATCTGCCGGCCACTGAGCTGCTCCACCGGAGCGGTTGGGGTTAAGCGCCTTGCTCAAGGGCACCTCAGTGGTGGTAATGAGGGAGGGACAATTGCTGCTCTTTCACTTTCCCCACCCAGATTTTTATCCTGCCGGTCTGGGGATTGAACCCACGACCTCCCGGTCACAAGCTCGCTTCTTTAGACACATGCTGTGAGCTATATCTAAATGACTGTAAATCACTGTTAATACATTTACCAGATACATAAAAATAAATTGGACTGAATAACATTGCAATACAAATGACCGCAATGTAGTGGATACACATTTTAACATGAATAAATTGCGTTTAAATTAAAAAAAAAAACATCTGGTGCACATTGCTTTCCCAAGAATACCAAAAGCTTGTGATTGGTCATAGGTGTAATTGAAAGTGACACTTATCATCCACAAGTTTGTCAGTTTAGAGTTACTGATATTGTTTGACAAAAAGGCAAAGAAGCCTTAATACTTAATTTTCAAGGACAATAAAGTCATAAGAGGGACCAAGTGTGCGCACATCCAGGCAAAATAAATAAATAAATAATAATAAATGATTTAGTTGGAGCCTTACAGTGTGTAGACCTCCTGTGTGCCCTGCAGTTAATGACAATAAAGTTACACATTTTTTGAGATTATAGTTTTCGTGATGCTACTCCAGCAATTTTCTGTTAATGCACAACACAAGTTAGGGCACTCACAAGAGACAGATGAAAAAAGAATGGTTGAAATTAAAGCAGCAGAGATATTCTGACTTTTGGTCTTTAGTGTGGGTCCAACACTTGATCCTACATTTCCCATAATTGTGTGAATGCTGATTCAGCAGCACTTCGTTGTACTATACTATGACTTTTTTTTCAACATACTATATATGCCTCTTTTTGACATACTATTCTATGACTTTTTCATGACTTTTTTTTGACAAACTATACAATGACTTTTTTCGTCATACGTACCAAACTGTGACTTTTTCATGACTTTGTTTGACATACTATACTTTGACTTTTTAGGATATACCATACTATTACTTTATACGACATACCATTCTATGACTTTTTAATGGCTTTTTTTCAACAAACTATACTATGACTTTTTATCCCTCTTTTCGACATACTATAATATGACTTTTTAATGGCTGTTTTCGACATACTTTATTTGGTGGCTCAGGGTTAGGGTTGTACACTTCACTTTCCTCTGATGATCTCAGTTAACAAACTAGTAAACTGTATGAAAAATATGAATCGCTGGATGTCCAGAAACATTTGGTGGCATGGTGGTTCAGTGGTTAGCACTGCTCTAACTAGCAACAGCATGTAAGTCCTTCCAGAGAGTTTTTTTGTGATTGTTCAGGCAAAAATCCTTGATTATGCGGCACGTTTTCTTAAAAAATGAGATGGAATATGCGGGATATTTATGCAATTTTATGCAATGAAATTGCGGGAACTTGCAAAAAATGCGGTTTGATGAAAAAGAGAAGAAAAAGTGATTCAACACCCGCTTTTTTTAAACTTAATTTCCAAAAATAGTTTACAGATATTCAGTCATTGCAATAAGTAAACAAATAAGATACAAATAATATAATATTAAAGTAAAATAAAAGTAATAGTCTAAACAGAGGGAAATAAAAGATACAAAAGAGACAGACTTTCAAAAATCGTTAATAATATCGAAAGCAGGAGCACTTAAACAAAGACATTTGAGTAGACCTCAGATATTAAGATAGCTTTCTTATTGGATACCAACTTAAGAGACTCAAAGTACATGTCAAATTCAACCATCAACACGCTGCTTTTCGATGATGTTCACGTCGCGTAATTACGTCACTTCATAACGTTCCCATGGCAACAGGGGAAAATGGCTGCTCTTGTGTGAAGTAAACGCAACATTTTTTCAACTTTCTGCTAAGATATATGTGACTTTTTTGCAACGAAAATGCGGGGATTATGAAATCATGCAAGCACCACATATTTTGCGTGGAAATGGGGCAATTTATGCGGCGAAAGTGCGGCATATTTGAAAAAATGCGGCCCCTGCATGAATATGCGGACATTGGCTGATTATGCATTGAATTATGCAATCACATAATCGCATTTTTCTGGAGGGACTGGTAAGCACTGCAGACTCTGCACTTGGTTTGAGCCCCAGTCCGGGCTGGGCCTTTTCGTTTGGAGTTTGCATGTTCTTCCAGACTTATTTGACATACTATACTTTGACTTTTTTTATGACTTTTTTTTTTACATACTCCAACACATACAAATATCAACTAAAACATATTTTTTTGGGCCAAAATAATTTTTTATTATTGAAAAACTTCAGTCGCACTCTCTTGCAATATTTTAATTTAGCTGATAAGACATTGGTGTGTGTGTGTGTGTGTGTGTGTGTGTGTGTGTGTGTGTGTGTGTGTGTGTGTGTGTGTGTGTGTGTGTGTGTGTGTGTGTGTGTGTGTGTGTGTGTGTGTAGGTCTCTGGTGGTCCATGGCTTTGCAGTCACTGAGAAAGGAGAGAAGATGTCCAAGTCTCTAGGAAACGTTGTGGATCCTGACACAGTCATTAATGGAGGGAAGGTAAGGTCAGAGGAGAGATGATGAATCGTTGGATAGCTTTTTTTCTGGTCTGAAAGGACCCTTAGTGAGGCGTAACTAACTTTGTTTAAAGACTCAAACTCCGACGCAATTTTGAATACTGACCATCCTAACCTCGATTAAATACTACGCACATTTTGTTTCTCCTACACACTTTTTCTCACATGTCCCGTCCTTTTCAGGACGCCACTATGCCAGCCTACGGGGCAGATGTGCTACGTTGGTGGGTGGCTGAGTCAAACGTCTTCTCTGAGGTTCAGATCGGACCCACTGCACTCAACTCAGCCAGAGACAGCATCAGCAAGGTACCAGTGCAGTAAGGACATGGCACAAGTGACATGGTTATTTTCTACAAATGATACTCACTGCGTTCACACTCTGTTCTTACGTCTCTCCCAGTTAAGGAACACTCTGAAGTTCCTGCTCGGCAACCTGCACGGTTTCGACCCACGTGTGCAGGCTGTGGACCCCAAAGAGATGCATTACATTGATCAGTACATGTTGCACCTGCTCCGCGAGTACAGCATCAAGGTGTGTTTCGGTGTAGAACTTGTTCATCTCAGTCCAAGCAGCATCAGCTGCTGACTGAAACGAGGGTGCCTGTGTGAAAGCCACTGAAGTGTGTGTGTCTGTGTGTGTGTGTGTCTGTGTGTCTGTGTGTGTCTGCAGGTGACGGACGCCTACAGTGAGTTTGACGCCGGCAGGGCCATCCGTGTCCTCCAAGCCTTCATCACCAGAGACCTCTCCAGCTTTTATTTCAGCATCATCAAAGACCGGTAAAGGCTTGCTACAACAAATAAACCACATTTGGTTTAGCCGTGCTTGTATTCTATCCAGTGGCTTCACTTTTCCTTAACTTCCTTAATCTCTTTGTCCTCCCTTGTCCCACCCTCCATCTATATCCTTATGTCTGCCTCTTTCAATCAGATTGTACTGTGATCCGGAGGACTCTCTGGGCAGAAGATCATGTCAGACCGTTTTAGAGGAAATTCTGGATGGAGTAACCAGATCAATAGCTCCCATTCTGCCACATCTAGCCGAAGAGGTCTATCTACACGCACCAGGGCATGCCGGTATGTGTCTGTTGAAGCTGTTGCGACTTTAACTCCATATAACGGCTTGGGTTTTCAACCACACAGTCTCTGTATGTATGTATGTATGTATATATATTGTTATATATACAGTATGTGTTTGCTTGCTAAGTATTCATAAACTGTAATTGTTTCTGCAGAAGAAGAGACATTGTTTAAAAGTGGCTGGATCAAAAGCAGCTCTGTGTGGCGGCGTCCAGGATTGGAGGAAGCAGTTGAAGGAGCCTGTGCCATCAGGGACTCCTTCCTGTCGTCCATTCCAGGCAAAAATGCAGCTCAGTACGACCTCACTATTGCCATTGAACCCGGCTTGCTGTTTGAACTCATGGAGGTAAATCAAATGGTGTTGGCAAATCACTCTACAGGGTTTTCCCTACCATTAAGGCTTAGGCGGAGCACCCAAGCCACCACCTAAATGGAATGAATGTATAATCCATGTAAGCATCAAAACTAACTAACGTTAAATGACTTTTCTCAGATCTAATGATTGTAGTTGGTCCCCAGTCGACTTCTTTAGTACGTTTTGCTGAGTGTTATTTATTTATTTTCTGCTCTAGCTTTTCCAACATTTTAGACACCGACATGGTAATAATAATGGTCCAGAATGATGTGAAATTATTTTTTTTATTGAAAAACGTAATATTTTCTTTAGTGAGGACCCCTTAACCCTCTGCGAAATACGTGCACCTAAGTCTTCCACCACCCTAGAGAAAACATTGCTATACATGGTTTACGTAAATGTAAGAGAGTTGACAAAAGACACTGAAAATGACCTTATATTTGTATATAATAATATGTACAAATGCTAAGGCAATCCACGTGCCTTGAAATGACTATAAATTAATTATTAAACTCTTTTTATTTAATTATTTTTTTTATAAATATAGATAGTTATGGCAAGGCTTGAGGACTTCCAAACATTATACCTCATCAGTTCCAGAGTGCTAGAATCATGCACACACATGTATTATACATAACATTAGACACACCCCTCAAACCATCTCTTCCCCCTGCTTCCATCTGGCAGGCGCTATCGGGCCTTTAGAGCATGCGCCTCCAGGCCAACGTGCCAACTAAATTGGTCTGCAATGGGTTGTTTGCCTACATAACACTATATTTATAAATGATCTGGCATTTACTGCAGCATGGTTTAAGAGGGGTAACATATTTTGCACTGGTAATGTAACACATGTTTACATTACTGTCAATATATAATAAATAGAAAAGTACAAATATATAAAATATGCTACACCCATGTTTCAAAGGGACCGCATAAATACAAACTCATACCCTCCTGAACTTCCCTCCCCAGTCTCTACAAGATGAAGCCACCTCCACCTCCTCCCAGCTGGCTGAGCTGATGATGGTAGCGCGGGTCAGCCTGACCAGCGAGCTACCCCGTGACCTGCCCCCAGACGCCCTGCTGAGCCACGGCACCTTCCTCATCAACCTGGAGGGTGAGGAATGTTGACACTTAAGCTAGTGATGTAATGGTGCAGTAGAGTTTGCATCATGTCCTTTCTCCCAGCAGTCATTTCCCTCTGTCAAACACAGGTGTCCCTAAGAACGTTGCCAGTGTCAGCCAGGGCCCTGTGCCTGTTCCCACTATACCTAAATGGAAGGAAGCCATTGTTAACGCTATTAGTTACCCATGGGGCATGTATCATGAAGCAAGACTAACGGGTTAGCCAGCGATCTTCGGATTTTCTGGTATCATGAAGCCGGCTCCTTTTTATTGGCGTGCATCACCATGGTGACCTAAGCTGTATGTTCAACCTGCAGGTTAACTTCAGAGGATCAGATCAAAACCTAACAACAGCCCGGCCCAGTATAATTATGTCAGAGATGGAGAAAACGTTTCTGCTCAACACACAATGGTCTATACTGTAGTGGACAAAAAGTGACTCAGCGATGACTTCCCAAATGCTCACGATGTGTGTATGTCTATGTCCCGTCAGGTGGTGTTATCCGCGAGGACAGTGCCTACAGTATAGCAGCGGTTCCCACCTCTGCGGCCCGGTGCCCGCGCTGCCGCCGCTACACTACAGATTCTGCAGACTGCCTGTGCCCGCGCTGCCAGACCGTCGTTTCCCAGGCTCACTGACGGGCCACACCTGCTGTCACCATGACGACCAGCAAACATCCATCTTGGCTGTTTTGTTTCTCTGCTCTGGGTGAAGTTCCTCGAGGGCTGAACAGAGAACCATCACCTGAGAAATGTAAAACTGACTCCAAATCAGCTGCCGCTTCACTCTGGTTTTCTTTCATTTATTTGACTGTCAGTTAAAAGAACCTGCAGCTTGGCACATGGTTGGCTTTGGGAAAGAAAGGCCTAATAGCAGATAACAACGCATACTTGACTAAATGAGCTTCAGGCTTCACTGTTTTATGCACTCCCACACTTTCCTAGAACAGCAGGTGTGAACTCTAAAACCAAAATGTCTAAGTCGGCCTTGGGTCACTTTGCTGTGGCATGAATGCGGCGCTTATACATTTGATCTTGTACCACCAAACAATGTGATAAAGCATGAGCAAGATTGTGTACTGTATGTATAGTTGGGAATTGAAGATATTGACTTGTTTTGTCAGTCTAGAAGGAATGCCATTCAGGGGGCTTATCAGTTGTTTGTTTTTTTAAATGTCTAACTACGTGGAAAAGAAATTCATTACAATGGGTGTCACTATGTGACAACAGTAGAGAATTTATTTTGGGCGTGGGTAAGTTCTTGTGAACGTTTACCTTTTGTATAATAAATCCTGTTCCCTGTAAACTTTCCCATAAAGTTGAAGGTGTATGAGAGAAATGTAATAAATTATAAATATATGGAGTTTTAGCTCTAAACATGTTATGAGTGTCTGCTGAATTAATCAAGTAGCCAATAACACGTCATCTCAACATTTTTTCAACATACTGTACTAGTGACTATTTTCGACATTCTATGACCTTTTTTCGACATACTATATTATGACATTTTTCAACAAACTATACATACTGATTATACTGACTTTTTTCAAGTAAGTACTATGTCTTTTTTCGATATACTATGACTTTTCAACAAACCATACCATGACTTTTTTTGACACACCAAACTAAGACTTTATTAGGCATACCATACTGACTTTATTATGACTTTTTTGACATACTGTCTTCTTTCGACATACTCTACTATGACTTTTTATGACATACTATACTACGAATTCTTTTACACGACTTTCTACATACTATGCTGTGACTTTTTTTTAAACGTACTATGTTTTTACTTTTTTCGACATACATGCTGATTATACTGACTTCAAGTAAGTATTATGACTTTATTCAAACATACTATACTATGACTTTTTTCGACATACTACACTGATTATTTTGACTTTTTATGACATACTATACTATGACTTTTGTCGACATTTTTTGACATACAATACTATGGCTTTTTTCAATGTACTATACCGTGACTTTTTTCGACATGCTATAGTATGACTTTGTATGACATACTATACTATGATTTTTTTCAACATACTATACTATGACTTTTCTTGACATACTATACTGTTACTTTTTTCAACATACTATACATACTGATTATATTGACTTTTTTCAAGTAAGTTCTATGACTTTTCCAACATAGTATACTATGACTTTTTCCAACATACTATGCCATGTCTTTTTTACGACATACTATACTATGACTTTTTTTCGACATACGATACTATGACTTTCTCAGCATTCTATACTGACTTTTTCCAACATACTATAGTATGACTCTTTTTCGACATGGACTTGGACTTGAACTTGAACCAGCAACTCTCCGGTCCCCAAGATAAATCCCTACTGACTGAGCTACAGTACTATGTCTATGTCTTTTCAACATACTATACTGTGACTTTTTTTGACATACAATACTATGACTTCTTTTATAATTTTTTTCCGACAAACTATACTAAGACTTTTTTGATATAATATTCTAAGACTTTTTTCAACATGCTATACCTATTTCCGACATCCTATACTATGACCTTTTTTGACATACTATACAGACTGGTTATACTGACCCTTTCAACACACTATATTATATATATATATATTTGTACAGCACTTTGTGATTTTATCTGTGAAAAGCGCTTTATAAATAGATTTTACTTACTTACTATGACAATTCTCTGACTCTGCCTGTCTGTGGACTTGAACCAGCAACCCTCCAGTTCCCAAGATAAGCCCCTACTGAGTGAGCTACAATACTATCTCTTTTTAGATTTTTTCGACATACTATACTATGACTTTTTGTCGACATTTTTCGACATACTGTACTATGACTTTTTTCGACATACTTTACTATGACTTTATTCAACGTAGTATAATATAACTTTTTTCAACATTCTATATTATGACTTTTATCAATAAACTATACATACTGATTATACTGACTTTTTTTTAAGTATGTACTATTACTTTTTTCAACATACTATACTATGACATTTTTCAACATACTATTCATACTGATTATACTGACTTTATTCAAGTAAGTACTATGACTTTTTTCGACATTGTATACAATGACTTTTTTAACATATTATACTATGTATTTTTTCAACATACTACACTGTGACTTTTTTCGACATGCTATACTATGACTTTTTCGACATGCTATACTATGACTTTTCAAGTCTTTCAACATACTATGACATTTATTCGACTTGTTCCTTCTGGGGACATGAACCCTCCGGTTCCCAAGCCAAGTCCCTACTGAATGAGCTACAGTACGAAGTCTCTGTTTTGATTTTTTTCAACATACTATACTATGACATGCTATAAAAAAAATGTCAACTCTTTTCTACATACTATCATATGTCTAGTCTGGGGACTTAAACCAGCAACCCTGCAGTTCCCAAGCTAAGTCCCTACTGACTGAACTTCAGGACCATGTCATTTTTTTGACTTTTTTCAACATACTATACAATGACTTTTTTCGACATAGTATACTATGACTACACTCACCTAAAGGATTATTAGGAACATCATACTAATACCGTGTTTGACCCTATCCTATCAATATGGGCCAACATTTCTAAAGAATGCTTCCAGCACCTTGTTGAATCAATGACACAAAGAATTAAGGAAGTTCTGAAGGTGAAAGGGATCCCCCACACCATTACACCACCCCCACCACCAGCCTGCCCAGTGGTAACAAGGCATGACGGATCCATGTTCTCATTCTGTTTACGCCAAATTCTGACTCTACCATCTGAATGTCTCAACAGAAATTGAGACTCATCAAACCAGGCAACATTTTTACAGTCTTCAACTATCCAATTTTTTGAACTTGTGCAAATTGTAGCCTCATTTTCCTATTTTTAGTGGAGATGAGCAGTACCCGGTGGGGTCTTCTGCCATCAGCCTCAAGGTTGTGCGTGTTGTGGCTTCACAAATGCTTTGCTGCATACCTCGGTTGTAACGAGTGGTTATTTGAGTCAAAGTTGATCTTCTATCAGCTTGAATCACTCGGCCCATTCTCCTCTGACCTCTAGCATCAACAATGCATTTTCGCCCCCCAGGACTGCCTCATACTGGATGTTTTTATTTTTTTAGACCATTCTTTGTTAACCCTAGAAATGGTTGTGTGTGAAAATCCCAGTAACTGAGCAGATTGTGAAATACTCAGACCATGCCACACTCAAAGTTGCTTAGATCACCTTTCTATTCCCATACTGACATTCAGTTTGGAGTTCAGGAGATTGTCTAGACCTGGACCACACCCCTAAATGCATTGAAGCAGCTGCCATGTGATTGGTTCATTAGATAATTGCATTAACGAGAAATTTAACAGGTGTTCCTAATAATCCTTTAGGTGAGTGTATATTCAACATACTATACTATGACATTTTTGACATACTATACTATGACTTTTTTCGACATACTATACAATGACTTTTTCTACTTTTTTTGACATTCTATACTGTGACTTTTTTCGACATACTATATTATGACTTTTTTTCAACATATTATACTTATTGATTATACTGACTTTATTCAAGTAAGTACTATGATTTTTTTGACATACTATACTATGCCTTTTTTTGACATACTATACTATGGCTTTTTTCAAAGTCCTTTGTGATGACTCTTTTCGACCTACTATACTATGACATTTTTTGACTTTTTCGACAGACTATATACTATGACTTTTTTGACTTTTTTCAAGATGCTATACTGTCTTTTTATGACATACAATACTATAACTTTTTCGATATTCTATGACTTTTTTATCACTTTTTTTTTACATACTATAATATGTCTTTTTGTTGACTTTTTTGACATACTATACTATGGCTTTTTGTTGACTTTTTCCACATACTATACTATGACTTTTTTGACTATTTTCAAGATGCTATACTGTCTTTTTATGACATAATATACTATGAATTTTTTCGATATATTATTCTATGACTTTTTTATCACTTTTTTTGACATACTATACTATGACTTGTTAAACATTTTTTCGACATACTGTGACTTTTTTGTCTTTCTCGACATACTATACTATGTCTTTTTTTGACTTACTATACTATGACGTTTTATCTATTTTTTTGACATACTTTACTATGACTTTTTTATCACTTTTTCCGACAAACTATAATAAGACTTTTTTTTGGTATACTATTCTATGACTTTTTCATGACTTTTTTCAAGAAACTATATTATGACTTTTTTTGACATGCTAGACTATAACTTTTTTTCGACATACAATACTATGACTTTTTTCGGTATATTATTCTATGACTTTTTCATGCCTTTTTTCGACATACTATACTATGACTTTTTTTGACATTTCATGTTATGACTTTTTTGTCTTTTTTTGACATACTATACTATGACTATTTTTGACATACTATGCTATGACTTTTTCGTCATTTTTGACATACTATACTATGACTTTTTTTGACATACTATGCTATGACTTTTTCGTCCTTTTTGACATACTATACTATGGCTTTTTTCAAAGTCCTTTGTGATGACTCTTTTCGACCTACTATACTATGACATTTTTTGACTTTTTCCACATACTATACTATGACTTTTTTGACTATTTTCAAGATGCTATACTGTCTTTTTATGACATAATATACTATGAATTTTTTTTATATATTATTCTATGACTTTTTTATCACTTTTTTGACATACTATAATATGTCTTTTTGTTGACTTTTTTGACATACTATACTATGGCTTTTTGTTGACTTTTTCAACATACTATACTATGACTTTTTTGACTATTTTCAAGATGCTATACTGTCTTTTTATGACATAATATACTATGAATTTTTTCGATATATTATTCTATGACTTTTTTATCACTTTTTTTGACATACTATACTATGACTTGTTAAACATTTTTTTGACATACTATACTATGACTTGTTAAAAAAAATTTCGACATACTGTGACTTTTTTGTCTTTCTCGACATACTATACTATGTCTTTTTTTGACTTACTATACTATGACTTTTTATCTATTTTTTTGACATACTTTTCTATGACTTTTTTATCACTTTTCCGACAAACTATAATAAGACTTTTTTTTGGTATACTATTCTATGACTTTTTCATGACTTTTTTCAAGAAACTATATTATGACTTTTTTTGACATGCTAGACTCTAATTTTTTTTCGACATACAATACTATGACTTTTGTCGGTATATTATTCTATGACTTTTTCATGCCTTTTTTCGACATACTATACTATGACTTTTTTTGACATTCCATGCTATGACTTTTTTGTCTTTTTTTGACATACTATACTATGACTTTTTTTGACATACTATGCTATGACTTTTTCGTCTTTTTTTGACATACTATACTATGGCTTTTTTCAAAGTCCTTTGTGATGACTCTTTTCGACCTACTATACTATGACATTTTTTGACTTTTTCAACATGCTATACTATGACTTTTTTGACTATTTTCAAGATGCTATACTGTCTTTTTATGACATAATATACTATGAATTTTTTTGATATATTATTATACTGACTTTATTCAAGTAAGTACTATGACTTTTTTTGACATTGTATACAATGACTTTTTAAACATATTATACTATGTATTTTTATCTTAACACTGTATACATTAACTATTTTGACATACTATACTATGACTTTTCAAGTCTTTCAACATACTATGACATTTATTCGACTTGGTCCTTCTGGGGACATGAACCCTCCGGTTCCCAAGCCAAGTCCCTACTGAATGAGCTACAGTACTAAGTCTCAAAATAATGTCATTCCTAATAATCCTTTAGGTGAGTGTATATTCAACATACTATACTATGACATTTTTGACATACTATACTATGACTTTTTTCGACATACTATACTATGACTTTTTTCAATTTTTTTTTACATACTATACTGTGACTTTTTTCGACATACTATATTATGACTTTTTTTCAACATATTATACTTATTGATTATACTGACTTTTTTCAAGTAAGTACTATGATTTTTTTTACTACTATACTATGCCTTTTTTTGACATACTATACTATGGCTTTTTTCAAAGTCCTTTGTGATGACTCTTTTCGACCTACTATACTATGACATTTTTGACTTTTTTCGACAGACTATATACTATGACTTTTTTGACTTTTTTCAAGATGCTATACTGTCTTTTTATGACATACAATACGACTTTTTCGATATTCTATGACTTTTTATCACTTTTTTTGACAGACTATAATATGTCTTTTTGTTGACTTTTTGACATACTATACTATGGCTTTTTTGGACTTTTTCCACATACTATACTATGACTTTTTTGACTATTTTCAAGATGCTATACTGCTTGCTCTTTTATGACATAATATACTATGGATTTTTTCGATATATTATTCTATGACTTTTTTATCACTTTTTGACATACTATACTGCTGACGTTAAACATTTTTTTGACATACTATACTGTGACTTTTTTGTCTTTCTCGACATTACTATTTTTTATACTATGACTTTTTATTTTTTTGACACTATACTTTACTATGACTTTTTTATCACTTTTTCCGTAAAACTATAATAAGACTTTTTTGGTATGCTATTCTATGACTTTTTCATGACTTTTTTCAAGAAACTATATTATGACTTTTTTTGACATGCTAGACTATAACTTTTTTTCGACATACAATACTATGACTTTTTTGGTATATTATTCTATGACTTTTTCATGCCTTTTTTCGACATATACTATGACTTTTTGACATTTCATGATTATATTTTTTGACATACTATATGGCTATGACTTTTTTTCGTCTTTTTTTGACATACTATACTATGACTATTTTTGACATACTATGCTATGACTTTTTCGTCTTTTTTTGACATACTATACTATGACTTTTTTTGACATACTATGCTATGACTTTTTCGTCTTTTTTCGACATACTATACTATGACTTTTTTTGACATTTCATGTTATGACTTTTTTGTCTTTTTTTGACATACTATACTATGACTATTTTTGACATACTATGCTATGACTTTTTTCGTCTTTTTTGACATACTATGCTAATGACTTTTTTGACATACTATGCTATGACTTTTTCGTCTTTTTGACGCATACCTATACTATGGTTTTTTCAAAGTCCTTTGTGATGACTCTTTTCGACCTATTATACTATGACTTTTTTGACTTTTTCAACATACTATACTATGACTTTTTTGACTATTTTCAAGATGCTATACTGTCTTTTTATGACATAATATACTATGAATTCTTCGATATATTATTCTGTGACTTTTTTATCACTTTTTTTGACATACTATACTATGACTTGTTAAATTTTTTTTTGACATACTATACTATGACTTGTTAAACATTTTTTTGACATACTATACTATGACTTGTTAAAAAAAATTTCGACATACTGTGACTTTTTTGTCTTTCTCGACATACTATACTATGTCTTTTTTTGACTTACTATACTATGACTTTTTATCTATTTTTTTGACATACTTTACTATGACTTTTTTATCACTTTTTCCTCAAACTATAATAAGACTTTTTTTGGTATACTATTCTATACTTTTTCATGACTTTTTTCAAGAAACTATATTATGACTTTTTTGACGTAACTAGACCTCATAATACTTTTTTCGATATACTATGACTTTATCGATATTATTCTATGACCTTTTCGTCATGCGCTACTATACTATGACTTTTTTGACATTTCACGTGTTATGACTTTTTGTCTTTTTGACATAATATACTATTATTGACTGGCAAGTTATGATTTTTTGGGCCTTTTTGACATACTATACTATGACTTTTTGACATACTACTATGCTATGACTTTTTCGTCCTTTTTGACATACTATACTATGGCTTTTTTCAAAGTCCTTTGTGATGACTCTTTTCGACCTACTATACTATGACATTTTTTGACTTTTTCAACATACTATACTATGACTTTTTTGACTATTTTCAAGATGCTATACTGTCTTTTTATGACATAATATACTATGAATTCTTTCGATATATTATTCTATGACTTTTTTATCACTTTTTTTGACATACTATACTATGACTTGTTAAATTTTTTTTTGACATACTATACTATGACTTGTTAAAAAAAATGTCGACATACTGTGACTTTTTTGTCTTTCTCGACATACTATACTATGTCTTTTTTTTTACTTACTATACTATGACTTTTTATCTATTTTTTTGACATACTTTAATATGACTTTTTTATCACTTTTTCCGACAAACTATAATAAGACTTTTGGTATAATGGTATCTATGATTCTTTTTTCATGACTTTTTTTTCAAGAAATACTATTATGACTTTTTTGACATGCAAGACTATAACCTTTTCTATACATATGACTTTTTTGTTTCTCTCGACTTTTTCATGCCCTTTTCGACATACATATACTATGACTTTTTTTGATATTCCATGTTATGACTTTTTTTCTTTTTTTTTGACATACTATACTATGACTTTTTTGATAATTACTGCTATGACTTTTTTCCTTTTTTGACATACTATACTATGACTTTTTGACATACTATGCTATGACTTTTTCGTCCTTTTTGACATACTATACTATGGCTTTTTTCAAAGTCCTTTGTGATGACTCTTTTCGACCTACTATACTATGACATTTTTTGACTTTTTCCACATACTATACTATGACTTTTTTGACTATTTTCAAGATGCTATACTGTCTTTTTATGACATAATATACTATGAATTCTTTCGATATATTATTCTATGACTTTTTTATCACTTTTTTTGACATACTATACTATGACTTGTTAAACATTTTTTTGACATACTATACTATGACTTGTTAAACATTTTTTTGACATACTGTGACTTTTTTGTCTTTCTTGACATACTATACTGTCTTTTTTTTACTTACTATACTATGACTTTTTATCTATTTTTTTGACATACTTTACTATGACTTTTTTATCACTTTTTCCGACAAACTATAATAAGACTTTTTCTTGGTATACTATTCTATGAATTTTTCATGACTTTTTTCAAGAAACTATATTATGACTTGTTTTGACATGCTAGACTATAACTTTTTTTCGACATACAATACTATGACTTTTTTCGGTATATTATTCTCTGACTTTTTCATGCCTTTTTTCGACATACTATACTATGACTTTTTTTGACATTCCATGCTATGACTTTTTTGTCTTTTTTTGACATACTATACTATTACTTTTTTGACATACAATACTGTGACTTTTTATCACTTTTTCCTACATACTATATTATGGCTTTTTTATATACTATTCTATGACTTTTTCATGACTTTTTTGGACATACTATACTATGACTTTTTATCAGTTTTTTTGACATACTATACTACAGTACGACTTTTTTCCACACACTATACTTTGACTTTTTACGACATACTATACTATGGCGTTTTCATCACTTTTTTCGACATACATTTTTTATTATTTTTATATTTTTTAACATACAACATATAGAACAAACAAATACAATTGAACAAGAACCAACCCCCTCTCTCAACCCCCCCACCCTCTGCAGTCTCGAGGAAAACAAAACAAACCAATAAACAAGAAAACAATAATCCCACCTTGCCTAGTTGCTCTCCTCTAACTCCTGTGGTGTTGAGGTCATTAGGACGGATACCTGTGCTATTTTCCATAGGTCTATAGTCAATGACTTGGCTTTGGCTATAACTTTTTAATCACTTTTTTCAACAGACAATAATATGACCTTGTAATGGCTGTTTTCGAAACACCACTGCATGACTGTTTTCAACATACTTTATTTGGTGGCACGGTTACTTAGGGTTAGGGTTGTACATTTAACTTTCCTTCGATTATGTTAGTTAACAAACAGTAAACTTTATTAATGATAATAATCGCTGGATGACCAGAAACATTTGGTGGTATGTTGGTTCAGTGATTAGCACTGCTCCAACTAGCAACAGCATGTAAGCACTGCAGAATCTGCACTTGGTTCAATACCCAGTCTGGGCTGGACCTTTTTTTGTGGAGTTTGCATGTTCTTCCAGATTATTTGACTTACTACACTAATACTTTTTTATGACTTTTTTCGACAAACTATTCTATGTCTTTTCTATATATATTTTCAACATACTATACTAGGACATAATTTACAATCATCCGGAAAAATCAAACACATACAAATATGACTAAAACATCTTTTTTTGGGCCAAAACCATTTTTATTATTGAAAAACTTCAGTCACACTAGTCTCTCTTGCAATATTCTCATTTTGCTGATATAAGATATCTGTTGGTGGTCCATGGCTTTGCGGTCAGTGAGAAAGGAGAGAAGATGTCCAAGTCACTGGGAAATGTTGTGGATCCTGACTGGGAAGGTAAGGTCAGGGGACAGATGATGAACCCAGCACCTGAGTCTTCCACAAACCTAAGGAAAACATTGCTATACATGGTTTACGTCCACAAAAGACACTGAACATTACTTCAGATTTGTATATATTCATATGTACAAATGCTAAGGCAATCCACCCTGCCTTGAAATGACCAAATTTAAGTATTCCAACTGTTAATCCCGACAATACAGAGTTTACAATAAAGTGGTGAAGAGCAACAGAAACATCATTCATGGTATAAAAATATATCAGTAGAATTGCTTTGATTTCTATTATAATTATGTCAGAGATAGAGGAAACGCTTCTGTTCAAGACACTGACACACCAATGACTGGGGATCATAGTTGCATATTAAATGTGCACATTGTTGGACACATTGTGAATTAGCTTAGTAAATTATTTTGGTCATAGAGATTTGCCAAGCAGTAACTTCAGGCCTTTTTTTTATCTGTACTATTCTTCTCTTCGTTGGCAGCATTACGAAACTTACTTTAACAGTTGTTAAGTGTTGATATTAATTCATATCACTCTGTTCATTACAACATAAAAAAACACAAACATTTTACTATTCTAGACTAGTGAACTTGTTGAAAATGCCTACCATATTCAATAATTCCTGAATTAAGTTATAGCCTTATTTGTATCTATTGTTTCAAACAGCTTCTAATTCCATTTTAGTTGTGTGATTAAATTATATATATTTTTCCTCGCTGAATATCACTTTCTGCTACTTTTTGCATGAAACGTCATATTGTTCTGATGATGTTGCTTGTAATGAACAACTCCTGTTCTTTCACATGAACATGCTGACTGATAAACCCAGTTTTAACTGACCCAAGCGATAACCAGCTACGTGATACGGGTTATCCAGGATCACTAATGTTAGGCTCAGTGAAGCTACAGAGCCAGACTTAGTTGGACTTGGACAAATCAAAGTGTCTGCAGTGAAAAAGGTCTATTATGGACAAAAAGTGAGTAAGCGATGACTTCCAATATGCTCAGTATGTGTGTATGTACTGTATCTGTCCTGTCAGGTGGTGTTATCCGCGAGGACAGTGCCTACAGTGTTAGCAGCGGTGAAGTCTGCAGATTCTGCCTGTGCCCGCGCTGCCAGACTGTCGTTTCACAGGCTAACTGACAGGCCACACGGGCTGTCACCATAACAACCAGCAAACATCATCTTGGCTGTTTTGTTTCTCTGCTCTGGGTGAAGTTCCTCAAGGGCTGAATAGAGATCAGGATATACAATCCATGTTGCAATCACCTGAGAAATGTAAAACTGACTCCAAAACAGCTGCCGCTTCACTCTGGTTTTCTTTCATTTATTTGACTGTCAGTTAAAAGAACCTGCAGCTTGGCCGCTTGGGCCTTGGTTGAACTTAGAAAGGCCTAATAGCAATAACAACAACATCGACTAAATGAGCTTCAGGCTTAAGCTGTTTTATGCACCGATATGCACTACACATTTGCTAGAGCACGGTGTGAACTCTAAAACCAAAATGTCTAAGTCGGCCTTGGGTCACTTTGCTGTGGCATGAATGCGGCGCTTATACATTTGATCTTGTACCACCAAACAATGTGATAAAGCATGAGCAAGATTGTGTACTGTATGTTTAGTTGGGAATTGAAGATATTGACTTGTTTTGTCAGTCTAGAAGGAATGCCATTCAGGGGGCTTATCAGTTGTTTGTTTTTTTAAATGTCTAACTACGTGGAAAAGAAATTCATTACAATGGGTGTCACTATGTGACAACAGTAGAGAATTTATACTGGGTGTGAGTTCTTGTGAACGTTTACCTTTGTATAATAAATCCTTTTCCTGTATGAGAAAAATTTTATAAATTATAAATAAATGGAGTTTTAGCTCTAAACATGTTTTTTGTATTATCTTATTTTATTACTTCTAGTATATTTCTTGTATTTTTGGTTTGTGTGTGAGAGAGTATGTGTGTATGTCCTTGGTAACTTGCTACTTGCTGCTTGTAACAGAGTAATTTCCCAATTTGGGATTAATAAAGTCTATCTATCAATCTATGTCATGAGTGTCTGATGAATCAACAAGTAGCCAATAACACGTCATCATCTCAACATAAACATCTACGCTTTTGAGAAACCTCTTTATTCTGCGAAGGGTCAGCCCAGTGGGAGCAGCTGGGCGGACTATATAATAGGTGTACAGGCACAGCTAGTACAGTACTGTCTGCATTTATAAATAAAAAATAAGGTCCATATTTCTTAATGATACGTCTTGTCTATTAGAGGGAAGGAGAAATGTCAAACCGAACTCTGATATGGCACAAGGTTAGGACACCAACACAGTGACATCTGAATTTTAGGGTTAATCAGATTGAAAATGAAGGTGACGTGACAAAGAAAAAACATGCCCCAATCCTTAATACCCATCTCATAAACTTACCCTCCAGACAATACTTCAATAACACAAGTACTCAACATTATTTATGTTACATGCACGAAAATATGGATAAAAAATGTAAAAGCCTATCATATCCACTTTGTATATCACTGCTTTCTACAATTAAATTGTGAGGACTTTATAGTATTATATTATATTAACATTTGCTGAATGACAAAATACAAAATCTCCATGACAAGGACGAAAGAGTGTGAAAAGGCCATTTATCATCTTTCTCTTTGTTACTGTCTTCTGGACACCACAATTCAAATCCTGAAGTGGTTTAAGTCTCCAGCAGAGGAGACTTTCTTCTTTTCTTATTTTGTTTCCTTCCTTCTCTCTCCGTCTGCCTACTACGACCATGCCTTCAGAGGTGACTCCACCCCTCCTCACCCTCTCAGGGTCAGTCCTCAGTGGTGAGGGCCTCCACCGCCTCCAGAAGGTGCAGACCCAGGCTGTACTGGGCGTGGTTCTCCGGCAGGATTTCAATCAGACGGCCGACCAGCCTGCTGGTCTGGGGCAGGGGGACCAGGGGGCACCGCAGCTCACTGGGGTCCTGCAGTACGAAAACACATTATATAATTCACATTGTTAAGCTTAATTTATTGTCGCTCTGGTGTACCGGGAGCGCGGCGCATGCGCCATAAAATGAATTCACCAGGTCTGCCGTTTCCAACGCGAAGACTCTGCAAGCTGTCGCGGCGCGTGGCCGTGCACCTCTGAATTTTCATAACTATGTGCACATGGCTGCGCTTTCAATTCAACGTGGTGGCTGGGAAGAGCAGGTTTGTCTGTACAAACATCTGTGTATGTATATGTATATGTGTAGAGAGAGACACCACACTGGGAAAAGAAGAAACATTTTGCTGTAGTGTGGAAAAACATGAGATCATTTTGTCAAAGCTAAAAAACGGCTTCATGTAAAGAGTGTTCTTAACAGTGTTACAGACAGACAGTCATTTCGATTTGGAGATAAACAACGGTCACGTTAATGATTAGAGTAGATAATTATTAGGGATGTAGCGATACACTAATCTCACGATACGATACACGATATTCAGCTCACGATACGATATATATATCACGATATTCAGCCAACGATACGATTCCATATAATTCGATAAACTTACATCATTTTCTGAAAGATTTAAAGGGGACAGAGTGATTTTGGTGACATCTTGTGAGTGTTCCATTTACTTGGATTTAATTAATTGAACTGAAAACATCAATTACACAATATATGTCTCTGACTGGACAGAGCAGCAGGGATCATCAACTACATTTTTTTCAGAATTTTTCTAAGCTTTTTTTTCTTACTGAATTAATGCTACATTTTTTTTTTTTTTTTTTTAAATGTATTAGTGTGAGCAAACTCCTAAAAACCATGGACACTCCATAATGATAACTGGCTCTTTAACTAGAAAAAGATCTCAGACTAGGAGGCAGTTCACTGAGGAGGGATGGTTAAAGTCTGTGATTATGGAAACATTATTGTAGTATGCAGCATCCTGATTGGTGGAAAATGCTTGCAGAAAGAAAGGTTGTTGTCAGGTAAACGTGTCACTGTCAAAGAGGCTGAAGTGAAAAGTTGACGTGGAAAAGCCAAAAGCCCAGCTTCTATGATGAATGGACTGATAAGCAGGATATGCACTCGTCATATATGCCTCATTTGCAATGAAACGATGTTGCAAAATAATACAAACCAGCATCATCAAGAATGAAGAACTCGAACATAATGATTGCGTCATTCACGTGCATATTAAGTAGCTCCAGATTGTCCGCTCTAGTGGAGAGTTTGGTTTGTTCAGCCAGCAGTGAGGTTTACAAGAATTTGTCAAAATTTCCAGATTCCCGGCAACCTAAGATAAACAGTTAGACTAAAAACCGACAGCTTTTGTTTTAGCTTGTTTGTAAAAATTCGCTATTTGCAGAGTAGAGCTGTGTTTGCGTAAAACAAACAAAATTTGAAAAAAATAAATAAATAATTGAAATATCGCTTTCTACATGTTTATGCCGGTCTACACAGGTGAGTGCATTGATAAGTATTGACTTTCTACTCACGAAGGTTTAATTGTAGCCTATTTACAGAAAAGAGACCAGCGTGAGTTCATCTGCCCCAGCGACCGTATCGTTCCCAGTCAGGTGCTGCGTGTTTTAACCTTCAACGCACACACATCTCGGCTCAGCTGTGTGTGTGTTTTAATGCACACACATCTCGGCTCAGCAGTGTGTGTGGAGCTCGGGCATCGCTGTACAGAATCCCGGCATGTGAATAGAGAGGAAAAAAATCTTGGGGAAAAAAATATTGATTTATATCGCAGAATAGATAAAATTGCTCAGCCTTAAAGTGATGGTTTGGAGTAATTCACCCTAGGGTCCTTTGCACCATGACCTCGAGCCAAACACCCCCCAGAAGCTTTTTTCACCTGGGTCGAACATTGGGCGAGTTAGCGTAGAGTAGCGTTAGCCGCTGAATAGCTTAGCGCGGGGCTAATGGACCCACGTTTGTATCTCTTAAATGACCCCACTAATAATGCCCGAAATGATACCAAAGGTCTACACTAGTATATATAGGTTATGCACTCATAAAACGATGGATTGGAAAGTTTGTAAGTACACCAGAAGTTTATGTAAATAACACTTGCCTGCTGGCTTCTGCTCTCTGTTGTTGTTGCTGCTGTGAGACGAGTGCTTAGGGACGTCTACAAATTACAACACCGAAAAGAGATGCAACAAAAATATTTTTTAATTTAACTTATTTTTTAAAGTAAGTGCTGTAATATAACTAGCAGGAGACAAGTAATAATTGAGGTAAGTTTGGAGACATTACCTTATTTAATCATTAAATTAATACATATTTTTGTTGTATCTCTTTTCGGTGTAGTAATTTATAGACGGCCCTAAGCACTTGTCTAACTGCAGGTAGCAGCAGCAGCAACAGAGAGCAGAAGCCAGCAGGCAAGTGTTCATAAACTTCTGGTGTACTTACAAACTTTCCAATCCATCGTTTTAGGAGTGCATAACCTATATATACTAGTGTAGACCTTTGGTATCATTTCGGGCATTATTAGTGGGGTCATTTAAGAGATACAAACGTGGGTCCATTAGCCCCACGCTAAGCTACTCAGCGGCTAACGCTACTCTACGCTAACTCGCCCAGTGTTAGACCCAGGTGAAAAAAGCTTCTGGGGGGGTGTTTGGCTCGAGGTCATGGTGCAAAGGAGCCTAGGGTGAATTACTCCAAACCATCACTTTAATAAATATAATGTTTGGCGGTACGTTGGTGTTCCATGGGTGTGTTTACTACTGTTGCCAGGCAGCCTGCTTTCCTTAACTTCCGGTCTCTTCTTCCCTACTACTTCTTGCTCATTCACAGATTATTTTGTCTCCGTGCATGCTCGTAGCTCAAGCGCCATCTACGGCGAACCGCGCACAGTGACGTGCCTCTCAATGCAAAACTGTATGGCCTCTACATGCTATTAAATTGCAATTTTTTTTTATTTGACTCACAGATTGGTTCGAAAAATGATTATCTTGACTATTTTAGTCCGTGCAGAGGTGAGAAATAGGAGTGACAATCATCTATTTCTATTAATTAGTCTTTGAAGCTTATAATCAAATTATTTTTGGAATAGGTTTCTTCACAATAGGTCATTATTATTATTATTATTATTATTATTATTATTATTATTATTAGGCTGTCCTTGACTAAAGAAATTCTTAGTTGACTAACACTCATGATTTTATCAACTAATCGATTTGTTGATTTAATCGACAGATCTGTAAAATTGAGTTTCTCCACAAAGCATCATGCAAAAGCACCACTTTAAAGCTTGTGTTTACCAGAGACGTGCTCATGAGTTTCTTGGAAACAAGTCACTCAGCATGAAAAACCAACAAAATGACTGATCAACTAAAGAAATCTTAGTTAACTACTAAAACCAAAACGACCGATTAGTCTTCTTACCGACTAAAAGCGGACGGCCCTTATTATTATTACATAAAGTGCATCATGCTGCTGCCGGTGTTAGTGTCCTCGATCTATTTCGGTCTGCTTATGTCCACGACATTTCGAAACAGGTCTTATTATCCTTAGGTCTGTTCGGGTTGGGTCTGACTGTATTGGGTCCCCTTCTGATCTGGTCTCTCTTTAAAAAAGAATTGTATTTATGCACATCTGGTTTGGGTAGTTTTTTTTCCACAGGTCCATTTCAGATTGGGTGACCTGTAGCCAGTTTCCTCTTCCTGTCTAGTTTCGAACTTAAAAAGTAATATACCAAAAAATCCTATTGAGTGAGAACGCTGAAAAACAGGTTACATTTTTCAGTAGTAGTTGCAGTCTTTATTTGCTGTAGCCAGTAATGTTGTTGATTTGATGATTTGTGGTTGAAGGTGCCTCTGTAAATAACAGTAGTAACAATAGAGATACTTTATTTATCCTGAAGGAAATTAAGGTAAGACGGCTGGTTATACAAATGCTCTTATAGAAAAGAGCATCTAGCCTGTAAGAATCTGTGACTGAAATGTCTTCAGTGTATAAGATGACTTATCTCACCATAGCCTTGAGCCATGTGCAGAGGGTGGGGGGCAGGCGGGCCAGCAGCTCCATGGCTCCCTGCGTCTGGCTCTGGCTGTGGAGCAGTAAGTAACTCAGCCTCTGGCCTGTCAGCACCAGCAGCTGGGAGCCCAGCACATCCTTATCTTCCACCTCTAACATCACCTGGGTGAAAAGATGCCACTCACTTAAGATGAAAAGTCAGAGCAGAACACTTACCAAGCACTGTGGTCAGCATAAAGGTTTAACAAAAGTAGTATCATCCCAAATTTTAGCTTCTGTCTGCTACAAAGGAAACCACAAATTTATCTTGCCTCTTCAGCCCGGAGGTCCAGGCCCTGGTTGTATAGCTCGCAGACGAGGTGCCGTCTCAGGATGTCGGGGTTGACCTGCAGCAGGGAGCCCAGCTCCAGACACAGCGAGGGCCACCAGTCAGCTTTGGGTCCACTAGAGGGTAGAGGGGGGGGCCTGGTGCCAGAGGCTGAGCTGGAAGGATCATCTATAGCCTGCACCCAGCTGGTCAGCACCCGGAGGAGGAACTGAGACGGAGTAAGAATGTGGGAAACATAGATGAGGCAACGGGTATGGAGAGTGAAGAGGAGATGGAATCAGATGACAACAGACCATTTCTATTTATATTCTATTGACCTGTAGATCCTAAAAAAATCCACCTCTCACCTCTTGTCGTGCCGAGACCAGGCCTGGGTCCATGTCTCCACTGGGCATCAACTGGATGGTTGTCAGATCTCTGAAGAAAGCATTCTTACCCTGGGACAACACATATGCACACACACACACACACACACACACACACACACACACACACACACACACACACACACACACACACACACACACACACACACACACACACACACACACACACACACACACACACACACAAATTTATCAAGACTACATTGTTTAGCTTTTGTAATAACAACAGCTCTAAAAGAGTGTTATTTGACATATTAAAGTGAGAAAGGAGTAAATGGTGTTTAAAGCCTTGTCCAGACTTTTAACTTTGGTGGATGTAGATAGGCTTACCTTCACCGGGGATTTCCACTGGATGCGTAACGGCTGCGGACCGCTGCGTGTCTGCTGCGTGCTCCGCTGTCCGTCAATACCCACCGGGTCCGGATTTGTTGCGGAACGGCTGCGGCCATGACTGACAGCTGTAGTCACGAGGACCCACAAGTTCTCGCGAATTCAGGTAGTATAGAACCACAAAACCAACAACAGTTTGTTTCCATCCAGAGGAGTAGAGGGGAAACGACTCTGTGCTGTGTTTTCAAGGTGTAGTGCAGGGAAATATGATCCGCCGTGAGCACGGTGTATTTTATTGTGAAAATTAACCGGATATTTATTTTGTTTCTGTGCTCGACTTCCTGTCTCGCGCTATCTGCCGTGTGCTGAATTGCTGCGGAGCTCTCCGTCGTCCGTCACAAATAGAAGCTGTGCGTATCTGCTGCAGAGGGCTGCGGACTGACGGAACTGGGACGGAGTCAGGACGCAGACGTTCCGCAGTCTGTGGAAATGCACACACTGACTTTAATGGAAACCTAATGACTCTGTCGACGTTCCAGAGACGTTACGTAGACGTTCCGCATCCAGTGGAAATTGCCGCTCACAGTAAACATGAGTATTTGTGTGTGTGTGTGTGTGAATAAGTCCATCTCCTCACCTTGCTGTCAAACAGGCTGAGTGGTTTGAGCTTCAAGCTGAATGTCATAGCAGCATGCTGCAGGGAGGCTAACAGGCAGTGGTGCTGCACCAGGGGGTAGTGGACGCCCCTCTGCTCCAGGGCAAGTTCAGCCAGTGATGCAGGGCCCTCTGCCCCGCACCACACCTCCTCCACGGACAGCTCCGGAGCGGAAACCTCCTCCACCGCTGAGTCCGCCTGCATGGAAAAAACAACAGAAGAGATGATAACAAAGGCTTGCGTGTTTGTTAAGAAACAAGGGGTTCGTTCAAATTATGATCCCAACCAGGGGTTGATGCGTAGACTGTATAAGTGACGCCATATGATCTCGATCGTCCCCTTGGGGCTGGCTGCAGTGTAGGTCATAAATCGCCCCCTCCATGTTAGCGGGTGGGACATGGGCCAAACAAAACAATTACTACTAAAAACTAAAAAGGCACACATCAAATACTTTTTCCCCCCAATATTAGTTTCTGTCATTTTAGGTAGTTCTAAACACTGATGTTTGTTCAAGTGCACATTTTTCCAATACGTTTGGTTTTTATTCTTTGTTATTTGATGCTATAAAAACAGGGTGTAATGTCATGATTGACAGCTGTGATGGTATATGGGCGGGACTTCGATACCCCGGCTACACCGCCCGACCACTACTGCGCAGACAAATTACAAGATGGCAGCGCCAGGATATTTTGGATTCACTTTTGTACAGCGGGAAGAAGTGGGGACGTGTCATCCATCTTCATATACAGTCTATGATCCCAACTCACAGTTTAGTTCATAGTTGACACAGTCAAGTGCAGAATACAACACATGCACAACTTTTAATGCCCCCCTCCACACAATGTGTTATGCCTATTGTTCCTTCGCTGTTTGAGCTTCACTGTGCAAGATCACGCACACAGTTTGACACTAGAAGGCTGTTTTCACATTCATTCATTTGCTGAAGGGAGAAAGTTTCTCTGTGCTCACCTGAAATCTCAGTTTAACACATGTACATAGCAGCAGGATTTGGGATCACAACTAGTTTGCAAGCCAATCGTGGTCCAGTATGCAACTTACACAGGTGGGATGTTGAAACTTGAAACCTCCAGTGCACATGCACTGAGAAGGGACTTTTCAGTGAACTATTTTGTGGAGAAACCATATCAAGACATATTTTTTTTACTGCAAGCAGCAAGCTAGCTAGCTAATACATCAAATGCAGTTCAAGTATAAGTGGGGTTAGTAGTGATAGGTTTCTCCATGCTTTTTTTTCTGGAATATCTTTACTTACATAGTAATCTATAAAAGACAAAGGGCTCTGATTTTTAACTACTCCAGTCACCTCCATGAGGATCTGCAGCAACCGGACACAGCAGCCCAGGAAAGACGTCACAGCTTTGTCTCCCATCCCGATATCCTGCCAACATAAACAAACCCTTAATATATGCATCTTAATGCTTCAATTGCAATATTTTACATCTGAAATAATCTGAGCCATACAAATAGGAATGAATAAATATTTGCATATACCAAAACTGGCATATATTTCATTCTAGGATTCATTTTTAGAATTGTTACTGAAACTGAAAACTTACCCGTCGACATAAGCGATCTTTCGGTGCTTTCCCCACCTAGGAAAAAAAAGTGTCGACGCTTTATACGTTGCCTCACAGACGCGTTTACCTCAGACACACAGGCATACTGTATATGTATGTACAGTATGGATGTATGTATATGTGCATGACTTGCCTTCTCCATGAGGTAGGCTGCTGCTGACAAACGCTTGACAATGAACGTACTCCACATCATTGCAGAAATACCTGTGAGAAAGATTCAAAGAAAGTCAAATGACACTACTACGGTTATTTTCAGGAGTACTGATTTACAAAGTGGGGTCCATTGGCATCACTTCTGGTAATACAGTACTTTCACTCTGAAAAAGCCCCTCACCTAGTTGGATATGTGGACTGGAGACTAGCTTCAAATGTTCCACAGCCCACCATAAGTATCGGCCCTCCTAGGAAGAGAATCAGGTGTGAGGTCTAGATTTATGAACAAAGGTGATTTGGTTCTTTGTCATCCATGTTTCCTGGATTTATTAAAACCTGCCTTTCCCCTTTAGTGAAACGGACTTGTTGCAGAAAGTAGTGATACTATACACTAAATTAACTGAGGATAAACATTGTTTTTAATGGCTGTCTTACTTCTTTTGAACTATATTTATCATAAACACAAAAACCTATGGGTATGTACATATGTGTGAATGCGCACCTCTGAGTCTTTGTTCCACTGCACCACATATTCCCAGCAGCAGTGGGCGAAGAGCAAGTCAGGTGAGAGGGAGTGTGGGAACCGCTGGCACACTGCCACCAACAGCTCAATGGAAAAAAAAATGAAAAATGTTTGTTTTTTTTTAAAATAAAAGGAAAAAAAAAAGCCCTAAAAAAAAATGGGGGGGGGGGGCGCCAAATTACATTGCTCAAGTAATGCTGTATGGATCTACAAAGGTTATTAACAACATGAACAGGTAAAACACAGTTAAATCTCTTTAACATTCTATATCATTACATTACATGTCATTTAGCTGACGCTTTTATCCAAAGCGACTTACAATTGCTATATATATATGTCAGAGGTCGCACGCCTCTGGAGCAACTAGGGGTTAAGTGTCTTGCTCAGGGACACATTGGTTGATGTATCATAGTGGGAATCGAACCCAGGTCTCCCACCCACACCAAAGGCACGTGTCATATCCACTGCACCATCCCACCCCAACAAATATAAAATGTATGTATGTCAAGAGCTAACATTTTGATCGACTCTTGTCCAGTCCTGACCTGCTATCGTGTCTGTGTCCCCTTGGCTCTTCTCATCCTGTTCCTTCCCTTCTTCTCCAGCTTTCTGCTCTAGTTCATCTACCTCTTTGTCTTCCATCTTTTGGAGAATTTCCTTCAGTCGCTCAGGGGCCAAGTTGTGCCTGAACACCCACTTGGAGACACTGTCGGCAATGCCACCTTTACAGATAGACGTGAAAAGAAAACGAGAAAAATATAAGACAATTAGTTTTTTGTAGCCACAACCAGTATATGGATACTGAAAGACAGAAGAAAGTAAAAACTATAAGAAGAGAGTGAAAGATTCACAGAAGGAAATAATCACAAAATAAAGAAAGCAAGACAGAAATAAAACACAGTGGCAGACAAGCTAACAAAAAAGTAATGCTGTCTTACTTTTTTTGTTAGCTTGTCTGTCTACCTGTTTATCCTTGAGGATATTTTTCTACCTGTGCCTCCCTCCAGCAGCGTTTTGATGGAGCACTGTGCTGCAGCGCCCCCTGCTGCTCCCTGAGGAGGAGGTACCAACAGCAGAGTCTGCAGCACCAGCACATCCTCTAGCTGGCGAACACACACACTCCACTGCTCCAGGTCTAGGGACACCGCCTCCCACTCAGACTGCAGCTGTCGCACACAAAAACATTAGAATAGGCTGAGTCAGTGAGTGCGGTTTTGAAGTACATTCTCCTATTTTTGTGGCAAATTACTAGAAGTACTGTGGGCTAGATTTATCAAGCCGTTTGCGCCTGTTTCCAGGCGCTAATTGGTCGCAAAGACGGACGTAACCGATGCGGGCTATTTACAAACAGGGCGCACTTGGGTAAAATCGCAGATTGTCTGCCACATGAGCGAGAAGAGACAAGTTGCGCTTTCAATATGCGTTCGTGGGAGGGTCGTGGGGAAAGTGGGAGTTCCACCCAAAAAGGTGGGAGGATAAGCGCAAAGTGCACCTAATTATATATTCCGTGGTATTTACAAAGACTGTCAGTAAGAGCGCGCCTCTATTCTGCGGGGGTAATTCTCCGCCTCTTTAAACCAGCCGCAATCGAGTTTCCTCGTAGACCTTTAAGCCGCTGGTGAAATGGCAACAGCAATTTGAGCAAGACGAAGACATAGGCGAGGCTGAAAATATTTTTAACAGAAGAATCACACTTTGTCAGTGAACACAACATCATTTAGCGTTACAGCAGCCATGCGATATTAGAGTTACTGGAAGAACTCAAAGATGAAATTGAATCTCCCACTCAGCGTTCACATCCCATTCCACCAGTTGTTAAACTCCTCGCTACATTACAAATATTGGCATCAGGATCATTTCAAACAGTCATAGCATCAGCAGTGGGAATATCGCAGTCTGCACTCAGCCATATCATAGCACAAGTACCGCTTTGCTACAGCGCAATTTACGGTATAGTGGGCGGAGAAAGACGCTGATTGCCTGATGGGTGTCAGGGTTGATAAATACTACGCAAAATGTGGAAGCATAGCGTGCGCTATTACCGAACTCGCATAAACGGACGCAGCGCAAACTGCGCTAGTGTTAGTAAATCTAGCCCAGTGTGTCTTTGAAACATGAGGGTGGGTGGGTGTGGTCCTCTGGAAATCAATTTCTTTTTTTTTTGATTGGTTTGTTTGAACTTCATCAGCCGGTAAAAAAGTTGGGAGGATAGAAATTACATGCTTCAACAACACATAAATAACATCTCTTGCTTGAAAATCAACCCCTTACAATTCTTGTTCACCATACTTTTGTTTTTCATAGCACTGCCTGATGAGTGCACTCGTGTGTATATCCGTGTGTGTGCGTGAGACTACCCTACCTGGCTGTCAGCTCGGCTTGTGATGCTAGCCTTAGCAGCACGGTGAGCAACGAAGGCCGCCAGCAGAGCAGCGGCAGCATTGTGGGACTGGATGCATGTAGAGCGAACTTGCTGCCACCAGGGAGAGATAGACTGGGAGTCCCAAGATTCCTCAACTGCACCTGAAGAGGGGGAGAAGAAGTGATAACATTTTTTTTTTTTAATCCTGCTTTTTCATGAACTTTCACTGGTTGACAGACAGGACAACTTGTGCTAAATGAGTCTGCACACACTGGACACAAGCACATACCTGGCATGTTGCTGAGGGCGATGAGTAGTGTGTGTAGATTTCGAACAGTTTCTTCTGTTTTCTGTAGCACCTCTTTCTCTCTTTGCATCCACACACTTAGTAAAAGAGACTAAAATAAAATATACGAGCAAAAAACAAATTTAGTAAGGTGGGACTTCTAAAAAAAAACAAAAAAAAAAACTTTGGGACTATGTGCAATATGCCCATTCCAAAAACCATAGATTTTCAAATATAAAATAACAAAAAACTACATAGCATTATTATATTTGTCCACTTATTTTGTCACCATTTATCAGCCGTTTCATTTTCTTTTCATCTGTAAACCCTGAGCACATTTTACCTCTATTAGCAAAACTCATCTTAATTTCAACCCATTCCATCAACAAATCTTTTCCTCTATCTTACCAGTAGCTGCTGTGGACTGATGCCAGCCTGCTGAAGTGTGTCACAGACTTTATGGAGTGGGCTCTTTCCACACAGACAACCCCAGAACATAAAGTTCCCTGCAGAGGAAACACAAGAGCAAAGTTCTCAGTCTGGATTTGTGTGGTGTGCTCACTCATGTGTGCCTGATGTCACTGAGATTTAGAGGTTAATTTGCATTTCTTTTCTCTTCCACAACCCTCTGTGTGATATGTGTTCATCCCACCTGCGCTATTTTTACACATCATGCCCATTTTTTTGATACATATACACCACATCTGCACTGCCCCACAGTGAAACGTTGACTAACATTGAATAAGTTGATTATTTGATCCAGTCTTGTATTTCTCCAAGTGGAATCATTTTGTAATCTATGCACCTCGTCAGTTGTATATTTTCCTCAACTCAACATGACATCCGTCTTGGACAAACGCATGAGCGGCACAGCAACTCAGATTTTGTATGTCTTGTAGTCTCCACTTGGCTTTGGTTTGGAGAAACAAAAATACATCTGACTCTGTCAAAGGAGATTTCATACTCTTACTTGATACTTTATCAATTCATTTAACAGTATCATACTGAGGTTAACACAACACACGTAGCGTCATACATTTTTGGTTGTGTCATGGTATCTATTTGGGTAACTGTGTCAAGGCATACAATGTGCATACATATGTTGCCATACCTAGTTGATTCCATTCAGTTTCAGAGGAGCGGATTACCCTCAACTCCCTGTCCTCGGTGCACTCCATCTGAGAGAGAAAGGCTTGGACAGGCAGGGGAGAGTCAGGGGAGTCCTGGGCGAAGGAAACGCTGGGTCTCGAAGTGAGTTGGGCGTAGCGTTGCAAGGTAGGCCCAACACGAGACAATTCATCCTCTATGCCTTCGAGGGAGTCCTGCTGGTTGAGGAGAGCATGTAAGTGTTTATCATAGAGTTATGACTAATAATAATAAACCACTAAGCAACAATACTACCCTAACTGGTAGCTTTACCACAAACCTTAAATTAGCCTATGTTAGGGCTGAACGATTATTGGAATTCAAAGTGATGTAGCGAGAACGTAATTTTCAGATCGCAAAAGCTGTGATTTTATTTTATTTTTTATTTTTTTAATGCTACCCAATCTAACCAAAAAAAGGGGTGGTACACACCTGGTCCTGTGGGCTTTATGGCACACACACACTGCCCTACGCTCCACGTGACATATGTGAATGAGAGTTGATGTAGAAAACAACTTTTAAAACACACACACACACACACACACACACACACACACACACACACACACACACACACACACACACACACACACTTTGCCTTGTTGTAGTTGTAACAAGTAAATAGGTTTACTGATTGAAGAACTATTGATTGACAAACAATAATTTGAAAGTTAAATAACAAAGTAATAAAGTTATTATACTTTAAAAAGCAGTTGTATGTGATTATTTGTGTATATGTTGTGGTAACAGCTGGTTGAATAGGTCAGAGCTCGAATTTTACCCTTCCTGTTCACTTTAAAAATATGTGATAAATTCATCAAATTAATTAAGATCTGTATTTTCAAAGAGAACACCACCTATGATTCACAGTTCAGTTATTGGTCCCTGATTCCAGGGTGGTGCCCCGTTTTGATTGTTTGTCAATTTGGTAAAGTTATGAATACACATATTATGAATACACATATTCTATTCTATTCTATTATGAATACACATATTCATAACTTTATTAATATTGATAAAACATCTTTGATAAATTGCCAATAATTGAATCTGTACCTTCCTAATCCCCAACAACAGATAACAGGGAAGATAGAGGATGATAAGGAACTTTAAAAAATAATCACATACTAAATCATAATAGCAAGATTGGTTGAAAAATAAATTGCAATTTGATTATTTTTTTCCAATATCATTCAGCCTAAACCTATATTATGCAGTCTTACAGTTGAAAAATGTTTATTGGGAGTACTATTCACATGTTTTCTGCATGTGTGTGTCCTCTCACATTTTTAGAGCAGGCCTCTAGGTCTGCGGCGGAGTGCAGGTGCTGGATGTCAGTGTAGAGCTGAAGCAGTTTCAGCTGTGAAGAGCAGAGCTGCAGTAACTCTATATCCACTGCCTCAGGGTCTGCAATGCAGAAATACACAACCATGAATAAAGAAAGAAAAAACATTGCCATACAGTATGTATGATATGTACATTTACAGTACTTTACATTTCAGCCATTTAGCTGAGCAAATTATCTGGAAAACCAGAATATGACACCTGTTATATTATATCTTAGAACAATCAGAACAATATTTCTTCTTAATAATAAACTGATAGTTTACCTTGTTGCTTCAGAATGTCATGTAGGGCGCATGTGATGTTAGTAAGACATGAGACTGGAGCATTCTTATTTGACAGCAGCGACTCCAAAGCCTAAAGCGCAAAGACTGCAGTTAGAAATGTGACTGTTACCACAAAGACAATAAATAGGCCTCTCTATTAGTGTATGAGGCAACTTTGTACAGAGTTTTTGTCAATACCTGCTTCTTAATGGCGGGGTGTTTAATATCTAGCAGCGCACTTTTAACTTCGCTCTCCAAAATATCTGAGAAGAAAAGATGAGTAAGCACATAGAAAAGCATAGATTCAAACCTCTCTCATGTCATACAGGCGTATCTAGATTTCCATTCAGCTCGCACTCTTGAATTCTTACCAGGCTCCACCCCTCTGCTTCTTAGTAAAGTAGTCAGTCTCTTTAACAGGTGCAAATCTTTGGCTCGCTCGCTCTTCTTGTCACTGAAATGGAGAAGAAAGAATCAACAACTTGGAGACTGGGGAAAGGTATTGCAACTTAAAGTTAATGCTTGAAGGTAAACCTTGGTTGCAAAAGTAAATGATGACAGTCCAGTTGCCATAAATGAACTTGCTTAACATTCTTTACCATGACCTCAATAAGGTTTTTGTTGAGTTGAGTGAGTAAATTAAGTAAGTAATTGAGTAATATGTTTCTATAGCTGAGGTATACAATACAAATATTACTAGAATGGTATTCCTACATACAGGGACCTACAACTAAATATTTTATTTATTTTAGTAGCAAATTTGAGTCTGAGAATAAAAAGTATCCCCATACCACATCTGCAAGCAATCCTACAAGAAACAGAAGACTTGAAGTCAGTTACTGAAGCTGGCCGAGGAATAGTCTGGGACTTGAGACATTAAGACTGAAACTTGTCGTTTTACACTTTGTTTTTTGTTCGGTTTTAACAAGTGAAATACAGTAGAACATATTGATTAGTGTGCTTCAGAGGTGCTGGGCTATTCCTTTAAAAATGCCTGCATGACAAACAGCTGACCTACAGTGTCTTTGAGGTTAATGTATGTGTGTTTTTGTCTGTCTGTGTAGCAACCTGAGGGCCAGGTGGAAGGGGATGTTCACTGTCCTCAATGCTCCTGTGATGGGATCCAGAAGACACACCTGCTGGGTGTGGAGCTGCCAGCCCTTACTGGTCACACTGTTCACCCCCATCAGACGGTAGCCAGCATACAGCAACCTGAGAGTGCACAGACAGACAATATTTTACAGATATTTTATTATGTGCTTTTCCCCAGTTTATCCGTGAGTGTCAGAGTGTCCAACATATGCTTCAGTGGTATGCTATATATGAAAATGCACATGCGCTGCTTTGTGCTTGTGTTGCTTTTGAGTAGGGCTGGGCGATATGGAGAAAATCAAATATCAAGATCATTTTGACCAAATACCTTGATATCGATATTGCAACGATATTGTAGTGTTGACTATTGGTGCATTCACAAAATATTTACACAATGAGACTTTTGATAAATAATCATCAGAAATGTGGATATAATGACTAAGTGGGTAAAGGCAAATAATATAACAGTTATAACAGTCTGGCAAGTTCAGAAAATGACATCACTTTACTGTAATGCAGCCTTTAAAACCAGAAAAAGACAACACTTATGCCATATTACGATATTACGATATCCAAAATCTAAGACGACATCTAGTCTCATATCATGATATCAATATAATCTCCATATATTGCCCAGCTCTACTTTTGAGGCTAAGAAATAGCTTTAATAAAAAGTTAACACCTTCATTTTTAGAGTGCATTTTTTATACCTGCAGTGTTTGCCCACAGTGAAGGCTCCAACTCGAGGACCCTGCTGCATCCCCCACACCTCCAGGATTCCCCTGCGGGGTGCGTAGATCACCAGGAACAAAGCATGGCGTCTTGGAAGGGGGGCAGAAGGCGAGAACTCCCGATCAACTCGCTCCTCCGGAACCTGCAGCCAGCCCAGCTGAGCATCTCGATAGCCTGCAGTTAAGTTAAAAAATTAATGATTATTCACATTTACATTACAGGGACACACTAAACATCTTTTTAGGTGAATGCATGACTTGGCATCACAACTGATTTTAAAGAAGGAACAGAGGCTAGGAATGTTTGATAGACAGAATGTAAAGGTTCCACATTTTTAGCTCTCGGACCACATGAATACTTCTGACATGTTTAATTGTTAACTACTGTAAATGTTCTTTATGTACTGATTCTTGACATGTGAACCATGGTCACTCAATTCTGAACAGAGAAAAGGTGAATGGAATATAAAAGAGCGATATAAAATCTGTCCCTTCTTAGCACGGCTCCATGCTTTACTTATTTAATCCTTTCCAAAGATCTCTTCAAATTTTTTTTATATAACTCACCTTTCCACATGCGGATGGCAATGCCCCTGGCCAAGTCCAGCAGTGTGACTCGACCAAAGTCATCCGTCACTCCAGCCAATGTGTTGCAGGGAGACAGACAGATGGACTCGCCGTGGCGGCGAGAGTCTGGGAGACCATATCTAGGTGGAAGAGGTCAGATTTATGAGAAAATGACATCAACAGGCTTCATATTGCCAATATTGATAAGACACAATAGGGCATTGTTGCATTTGTGTTGAGATGTCATGGTACAGTACCTGATGGTCAAGGGTGTTGCAGGCTCCACCTTGGGCTTCTGTTTCTGAACAGCCTCTTCTTCATTCTTGTGCTTGTTCCAACCTAACCATCCACTGGGAAGAAAACATCAAGGGAGAGTGATGGAATTATAAAAAAGAGACACAGAGAAAGTTAGCAAGAGACATAAAAGACGATGAATCGAATTAATGTAAAAAAAAAAAGAGGATTAAGGGAGGCTACAGTACAAAAAAAAGTAATAAAGAGAAGGCGAATGATAGGGATATATAATACCCCATTGTATGGATTAAACTGACATTGAGCAGAGAACAGGATATAATTATAAGAGTATTGATTTGGCTGTTTTGTGCAGCAGTAGAGGGTTGTCGACAGTGCGGCATTCGGTCTTTAAGTGTGTATGTGACAGGAAATAAATTCCTAGGCAGGCACACAGAAACACTTGACAACCCTTTTCCTCTATTAAACAATGCACTACACAAATTGTAATGTGGCTGTTAGTTTCGTCCTGCTCTTTTGCTATTATCTCACACACACACACACACACACACACACACACACACACACACACACACACACACACACACACACACACACACACACACACACACAAACACACAAACACACAAACACACAAACACACAAACACACCTGGCAGCACTGAAGAGGGCTGAGGTGAGTTTACTGGCCACAGCCATAGCCACGTGAGAGAGGAGAGGCTGGGTGCTTCCCTAAAGACAAAGAGAGACAAAACAAACAGCTAAATGTTTTGCACACTATTATGTCTAGCACTGTCTCCTGTAGGTTATGTGCACCATTTGTGTAGGTACACAAAACTTAACTTACTACTTAACACAGATATACAGTTAAGTTGCCTGACTTGCGCCATCTCTCACTCACCTCTACAGCATAGTAGAAGCCTGTGTATGGCCCACCTCCCACAGTGACATACTGACTCATGGCAGGGGGGTTGCCCTTGACTGAAGCATTAAAACCCCCCAGGATAGATGCATTCTTCATCTGGTCAAACACACACAGCGTCATAATGCCTAAACGCAGGAGAGATGGAGAGAGAACAGAGATGTGGGAAAAGAGAATGACAGAAATGAATGCAGTGAGTGGAGTACTTCCCATCAATAGTTCATTCGATTTTATTTTAAATAAGATAACCTTTTCCCAGCACATGAATCCACTGCACAATCCTTTTTACTTTTTAATCATTGTAATGCATACATACATAGAATGGATAATGAAAAGTCCATTTTGTTTGCCGCTTCCCCAGGAAGTTTTTGTTGTCAAAATATTCTGAGAATTTTGTCAGAAAGTCAAGATGTGTAAAATGCTGTAATACTTCTTCAGAATGAACTCTAAACACTTTAACTCTGTGATGTAGTAGTAAATTAAAAGATGGATAAGCCACAAACTAGAGTTTAGATTCTCTGGCCGAGCCCGAGCGGGCCCTTCATCAAGCATTTGTGTGTTTTTTTTAATCATTACTTTATTATATTATTATATTACTTTAATTATATTACTTTACTTTATTAATTGGGTGGGGAGAAAGCTATGCCTCTCCAGCTTCTCCCATATCTCTGGGTATAGGCTATGACCTGCACTGACTTGAGTGTGAGGGAAACTGTGCTAAATCGTGTCTCCCCTATCTGTAGCACTGTCTTCGATAATTGCGCAACCAGGCCAGATTGTTTCAGATATCTCACGAGTCCTTTAGCAGCAGATATGGTCTCTCCTATATCCGGCGCATGGTCGGCCAGTGCGTCGGCACGCAGACCGTGCCGAAGGAAAGTAATAATTAAGTGTTCGAGACAAGAAAGTCTCCTAGGCTATATGGTTCCAGGGCTTTGATGTGTTGCTGCCTTGATCGCTTACCCACAGGTAAAAGGAATTGTAGTTGAGAACGTCAGTTATAACGGCCCACGTATTAACAAATAGTCGGGTTTAAATCGGGCTTGGGCTCATAATTACAGTTAATGTGTCGGGCCGGGCTCGGACACAACGTGCACGGCTCGGGTAGGGTCGGGCTTGATTTTTTGGGCGCGAACTAAGCTTTACCACAAACACAAACCAGTCCATCATAAGGCAATCAACCACCGAATATGAACAAAAATCTATTACTTTAAATTTTTTTTAAAAAGGTCTCTTACCCACACTACAGTGGTCAACAATGGTATCCATGTCGTGCAGACCCCACTTCTTATAGGCCAGGGGAGGAGGCTGGATCACATCACTACCTGCTGCTGCCGCTGGATGGAAAAACACAGTCAGTCATTTGATCATCATCTGTAGCTAGCTATCAGGCATGTCTTGCATTTAGATACATTTAAAACTAGAGCACTGTGCTTTAATTGTGAAAATAATACATTTAGGCCACAATGCTAATTCATGGGAAGACGCACACACACCAACACCAAGAACAACCAGAGAAACCCTGTTAAAGCTTGGCTTCTAAACTTCTAGAGACTGTATCTAGGGTTTGTGTGTGCAAGTGTGTGTGTGTGGTAGTTTTGCATATGTCTCCTTAGGTACCTGAATGTCTTGTGGCAAACACTATCCACCCAGCCAGCAAATGAAGAACACATCTCTAGTTAACACACTGCAAAATACTTTTAACACTTAACGTAATACTTAACAGAACCCCATGACTCCCATCGTACAATATAAACACACAAGCATAAGCACATACTGTAAATACTCCCAGTTGGAAGCGTTGCACACACATACACACACATAATTACACACATGCTCACGCAAGCAGCAGTACCTCTTGCCACCTGGTTCCTGCAGGCACGCAGAGATTGAAAGAGGCTGAAGCCATCGATAGTGACCAGAGCAGCAGGGTAGAGGATACTTAACTCTTCATGCTGTGATTGGATAAAACCAACAATTATACATTTGCTAAATGACATGGTGGGATACTCAGGATAAGCTAGTAAGTGAACCTTGAGTTTAGATCAAGGTTAATTTAATCACAGAAATGTGACCCTAAGTTCAAGAATTATTCCCCACACTAATACAGTTGAAGGATTTGTTCAACATAAGGTTATAGTTTAATTAGTAAAAAACACAAAATGTAGAAAAGACAAGTTTCACCAGGGGTTATTGACTATTTATAACCCAGGGATCAGACTTCTGGGACTCCCTGTGACATTACTAGGCAATAGGGCTGTGTATTGGCAAGAATCTGGCGATACGATACATTTCACAATACATGGGTCACGATTCAATATATTGCAATATATTTCGATAAGGCGATATATTGGGATTTTTTTATAGTATAATTTTAGAAAAACTATTATTAATAAAAAAAAGACATGATGTGCAAAAGGTCAAAGAAGTTTACTTTAGGTAAACAATTTAGTACACAGAAAATCTAACTGCCAGTTTGGGATTGTGGTTCACAGGTTCTTAGTGAGCAAATTTGTATATGCTAGGCCAAAGTTCAGTCATAGCTACGTTGTTAGCTTCTAGCAAAAAGTCAGGCACTGCTAGGCACTGTCGAAAATCGGCTTGGTGTGTCACCACCGGCTGACTGTTAGGCACTGTTAGGCAAGGACACTAGTGGTGCGTCTCAGCATAGCCATCTAGCTGTAGGGGATTAAAACACAACATAAACGTGAACCACTGTCTTACATGAGTATTTTTGAACGTAAACTAAAAAATGTATTCAATAAAAAATAAAAAAATTGATACAGTATTGCAAAATAAAATATCGCGATACTCAAGTGTATGGATTTTTCTTACACCCCTACTAGGCAACCAGCCGAGACTGTGCTAAGGTACCTACTGATGGCTTTATTTTTCATATTTATCAAGCAGATATCTTCTCAACTAACTCATGACAAGAAAGTGTATTTTCCAAAATGTCAAACCTTTGAATTTTAACATACATTGCATACACAGTTCTTATAGAAATGTTCGATGTGTGCATTACCTGCTCAGTTACTCCAGGATGACGAGGGATTTCATATGTGCGACACTTGAGCCTCAATACAGGGTCCTCATGTAGCAGCTGGGCCAGGAGGAGAACCCCGTTCTGACAAGAAACAATTGGTGTTACATTTAATACAGGCATTCTTCACTATTTCTTCTGCTGATTATCTGAAAATGGTGACTGTTGCCTATTGGCAAGGTACCTCTGTGTAGAAGCGGACATAGCCAGAAGTGAAACCCACTACTACACATGTCCAATCGGGCCGCCCTGTGGAGCTCCTACACGCACACGCGCGCACACGCACACACACACACACACACACACACACACACACACACACACACACACACACACACACACACACACACACACACACACACACACACACACACACACACACACACACACACACACACCCCTATTGACATGTGTACACATCCACAAGCATTTTGCATCTCCTCTATTTCCTACATAAGCAATTCTTACCTCTTCTGGCTTGCCAATGGTATACAGATAGAGCTGCTCACGCACTCTCTGTAGGGAGAAAAAATACACAAAGTAGGATGTTGTTCACTGTACAGCTCACTCTCTCCCAAGAACCTTGGAAGAAGCACTTATGCATTGGCTCATGTTTCATTTGTTTCCCCAGTGTCAAAGAACTATCCTATTGAAAATGGAGTCTTTGTTATGTTATGTTATTTTTCCTCTGTAGTTTTCCTCATTTTTTTTGTATATACACTACCAGTCAAAATTTTGGGGTCACTTTGAAATCTCCATTCCACTCCATTATAGACAGAATACCAGCTGAGATCAGTTTTTTTTAACCAGGGCAGCAGTTTACAAAAGGGTTCTCCAATGTTTTCTCAGTTAGCCTTTTAAAATTATATCAGATCAGTAAACAGAATGTGCCTTTGGAACATTGGATGAATGGTTGCTGATAATGGGCAATGTAGAGATATTGCATTAAAGACCAGCCACGTCTTTCTACAACAGTCGAGAACCCTTTTGCAATTATGTAAGCAGATAATGTAATCTGAAAACTGCCTGGTTAAAAAAGCAATGCAACTGATCTCAGCTGGTATTCTGTCTGGAATGGAGTGAAATTTCTAAAGTTACCCCAAACTTTTGACCGGTAATGTATTTTAAATATTTGTTCTAGTATTCCATCCTATTCATTATTTCATGTATATTGTATCCTATTATTTCATGTGTATTCTGTATGTGTGCTGTGTCATGATATCTGCTGTAACACTGTAATTTCCTATTTTTGGGATCAATAGAAATCAATCAATCAATCAATCAATCTTTCCCTTGTCCTTAGATATAATGCTAACCCATCAACTCTTGTGTTGTCATTTCCATTCCTTCTCAAGTTAATCTAATTTGACTCTTACCCTTCGTCAGTACTGAGGGTTCCGGTCCAAGACACAGCCAGGGTCATCTCCTCTCTGCCGCTGTCATCTGTACGCCACTTAGCTGTATGAATCAACATTAACAGCAATGTATAACACCTCTGTGTACTTAGAATTGAGTGTGCGTGTGTGTGTTTGAATACAGTATCTGACCTGAGAGAAAGACAGCCTTCTGTTGGCGGGCCACAACTAATAGGTCAGAGCATGGCGACAGGGACACTACACAGTCCTGCAGCCAGGGTTCCCTCTGCCCTGTAGTCTCCTCCTCCTCAACCTGCGGGGCAAAGAGGATAGGCAGTTGGTGGGGACCTTTTCTTTCAATCAGCAAATGATGTGAGTGATAATCCCATGCAACACCTCAGGTCAGTTTCACATATTGGACAACTGAAGCAGCTGTGCAATGCCAATTACACCCGTTTTTTTTATATTGTAGGGAGAAATGACAATGTGAGAATAGAGAAACAAACACAAAAGGACAGACCTTTGTGGCAGAAGTGGCTTCCTCCTCTTTGTTTTCGCCACTATCCCATGCTGACTCCCAGTCAGAGGCCTCCCACGAAAGCTCATTTTCTGTTAGGGGAAAGAGTAGTAGGGAAATCCAATGACAATGGGTATTCATTTGTGACATCTTGCTGATTTTGAATATGACCGGGCAACCAATTGACAGGGTATTCACATTTTTGGTAGCCAACACACAGCAACAACAGTGATCATGAGTTCCAAGAAAAGTGACACATTTAAATGTTAAAGAGGGGTGTGAAATCAAAGGCTAAAGTCACAGAGCAGTTGTGTATGGTAGTGTTAAAGTCAACCGCTAAAAATATTACCTTAACACAGACATGATAATGATATTCTACCAAACCATAAAAAACTAAATGAGAGAGGACACAATGAAGGTTGTGCTACAGGGAAATAACCTAAAAACATTCAAGTGACAGAACAAGAAGCAAAATCCAGGATAAAATCCCGATGCCATGGACATTTACTGTATAATGCATTATTCCATGGTGCAGCGTGTGTGGGGGTCAATGTCAATATTTTTGCACACCCTAGAAAAAACGTACAGCCTTCTTTTCGTTTGTTAAACAGTTACATTGCACATATTTGTTATAGTGTCTTTGTTACATATGTTTATTGTAATGTATCTACTCTGGATGTATGTTCTTGACTGTAGCAGTACTTTGCTTTATTTTTTAATATATTTATTGTTTACTGTATTTACCTAATACACCAAGCGTAATTTCTTGCATCTTTCAGTGATGTGTTCAGGTGCCTCATGTGGGATGACTCATAGCACAAAGGGCAGTGCCCTGGTGGTACATGTATTGCAGAGCACAGCTGGAGCTCCATCCATCATTCGCTTTACAAAGCCTTACCTTGAAATGATTTGCCTTTATTACTACGGCCAAGCCATTCGAAACAGTTGTCATTAATGGAATTCATTAAAGATGCATTTTCTTTCTCTCTCAGATCTGAGCGTTAGTGTATTTTGTACCGCACAGAACAGAATTGAACGAATAAAAACCTGCTTGCAACATTTAGCCACCTTGCTATAACGTTATTTAGCTATGGTCCTTGGGTTAGTTAGCGATGACTTTTTTTATGACTAGATAGTTCCAGAGGTAGCAAACTGGACAGTTGTCACTTTGGTTAACGTTAACAGTTAGACTAGCTATGTAAGTTACTGTAGCTGTATGCTACAAACATGCATCTGTCTTGACCTGTTTGATTCTTCTCCTCCACTGGCTCGGTTTTCTGGTTCTGGAACAAGTAGTCCCTGACCGTCTTGAGCTCTTGGAGCCGACAGAACTCCAATAAGCTGCAGGACATCTCTCTCCCGTCCCGTCAGGACCGAAGTAGGGAATCAGCCAGTTAGCCCGCTTGCTAACAGTCCAGTTGTAGAAGATCAACGTAACGTTAGCTTAGCTAGCAGTTTGAGTCCTTTTGCAAGTCCTGCTATCGTGTTTAGTTACCTTAATGACAGCCTCTTCACAAAGACAATATTACCTACTTGTCTTAAACTAACACCGAAATGAATATTAGCACGAGTCTGGTACCCTTATTTTCCCAGACATTTGCAGTTTCCACCTTATTCCTGATGTGTTGATAACTGATGACACAACACTAGCATAATAACACATGTGTGCTTCCGGGTCAGAGCTGAGTCGAAATCTTCAAAATAAAAGCTTTAAGATGCATTTCTTTACCAATTATAACTATGATTTGCCAGCATAATAGTGACATGTAGTCAGTACATACTACATACATTCAAAATTTGAAACCTACACTATGATTTGTTGGTATTTGAAAAGTGTATTGGTGTGTTTTTTTCACCAGAGGGCGGTAGTGGAACAATTTTCAGATGGCTTACTAGCTCGTGTACCTCTACCTGTCAAACCCAACATCCCTAAGGGCCACACTAGAAAATGAGAATCACCTCAAGGGCCAGACATATAGTTTATTGCTTTTATGTCATGGGAAAAGTCAAATATCTTTGACTGTATTATTGCATGTTTCATATAGTCTTCTCACTTACAGTTTGGTCGACAAAAATGACAAAGAAAATGGCAAAAACGTTTGGAAAAAGCGTATGTCTAAAAATACTGTGAAAAGTGACAAAAAGTATTTGGGCCGAAATATATTGTGAACCTAAATGTATATAGAGGCTGGATCAAAATAAGCAAGGGGCCGGATTTGGCCCGCGGGCCTTGAGTTTGACACGTGTGCTCTACCTCCTCCTATAGCCTATTACCCCCCCACCCCCCGTGCTTAACTTTAGTTTGCTGTACTCATACCAGGACATTATGGTATGTTTTTCCAGTTTGTGTAGTTTTTCAAAGGCATACAGTAGACTTGTCTGTGGCCTACTGCCAAGTCAACTCCAAGCTCAGTGACATGGGTTCCAGATCGGCCCATCTGAGCTTTCATTTTCTCAAAGGCAGAGCAGGATACCCAGGGCTCGGTTTACACCTATCACCATTTCTAGCCACTGGGGGACCATAGGCAGGCTGGGGGAACGCATATTAATGTTAAAAAAACTCATAAAGTGACATTTTCATGCCATGGGACCTTTAATGTTTTCAGTGCATGACTGTTGAACATCAGGTAAAAGAAAATGGTCGCTCAAGCAAGAAGGCCTGCGCTCCTAGGATCCTGCCAATTACCACCAATTTTTTTGATACAGTAGCTAATATCGTCGGTGCTGGAACATTTTGGATATAATACCAAGTTTGGTCAGTTATCCACACCAATACCATAATAATATACTCCACTATAAAACAAAACAAGCATTGCCAACAGAAGGTGTTTAAGGGAAGATTTTTTTCTTGAAGTAATCCTACTTACTGGCTAAGTGGCTACATTAAACAGCTCATAGCCGTTATATTTACACCATCTTGTTGCCCTTTTGATACTAGTGGTGAACTTAAATGTTCAGTGTGAATGTTGCTAGGGCTAAAACATTCAGTTCTTTCAAAGTAGTTTGTAACTGTTGGACTCACTTGATCCTGCATAGAGTATCACATTGGTGGAGTCTCGTGGGGTCAGAGGTCAAGGTTACTATATCCTTTCCTCTGTGGTGGTTGCCTGTGGTCAACATGACCAGCTGTTATTGGCATTGTTCAACACCGCACAGAGTCTTGCTTTCCCGTCCTTTCCTACGCTCTTTAAAAAGCAATGGGCATTATGCCAATGTACTTCCTGTATCCTTACTAAGACCACCACCTAGCTCTCACATCCAAAACACAAACACAAGCGTACAGTACAGCACATGCACACATAAACACACAAATACAAACTCATCTCTGGGGGGGTGCCCAAAAGTTTCCGGTCCGGAAGGCCGGACACAGAAACTCAGGAAACAATTGGGTGTCAGAGAGGTCCTGTGCCATTGCTTATTGAGCTGTTGTTGCGTTGGCTGTTTTACACTTCACAGAAACAACGCTCCATCTGGTTCCTCCTCTTCCTTTGTTGACAAGGAAGTGAACTGGCATCATTCTGTCCCAGGATGGACGTGTTGTTGATACACAAAGAGAGATGGTATTGATTTATTCAGACACCCTGAGCGTGAGTCACTCTATCAGACCTTGGGCACTGTGAGGAGTTGTTTATGTTGTTTGTTTCTGGATAGCTATTCAAGGACACAATTTAGTCATGTGTACGTCATATGACGCCATTGAGATTCATTTGGGAGAATTAAAATAAATTAAATTAGGAAGAGAATTATTTCTTTTATTGGTATGTGAGACACAATAACGACCTATATTAAAGCGCTTTGTTTGCAGTATGCTCTAACTTTAAGTGCGTTTGCCAACCAGCTTTGAACGCTGCCTTGCTGTAATCTCTTCACAAGTACACTCTACATCTGGGAAACACAAACTTTGAAGGAAGTAGTGCAGTGTGAAAGACGGAGGCTGGTTTCAGCACTCCTTGCATAATCTGACTCTCCAACATATGCCTACGCAGTCTGAAAACCTACAGGTCACTGAGAGTGCAATATTAGGCTTCTTGTCTTAAACTTATGGAATTAGATGTTGAGTGGGATACTTTTAGTATCATATTTAACGAAAAGTTTAAACACATTCAAAGTAGTTTTTTGACTATAAATGACACAATAATTAGTTTGCTTTGGTCCATGGTGGCTGGTTATGTTATGACATTCAACATATCTGTGTAAAATTTCAGCAGCTCATCGCACAAAGGGTTCATTTTCCGCTCTGCTTTTTTACATCTGGTGGAAATCATAGTCCTTTTGCATTCTTACATGTACACGTTGTTGATTTAGTCTACTTTTTTTATATAAATAGTTGGTAGTTAACACGGCTGCTGGGAAGAGTACATTATATGACCGTAACTGCATACCATAAAACTAAATCAAGGTCTAAGGGCAACAAATACAATCTGTTCTCTGAACTCTGCAGTAAAAGTTTCTAGGTGTTCCATAACAATATGTAGCCAGTTCCTGCTCAATTTTACTGCAAGGTTTGTATCGTTTAGTGTGGTTTTGGTGCAAGTTTCTGGATCCTATCAGAATGGAAAAAGTCTACAAACTGAAAGAAGGCATATCATATCAGATGAGCAACCGTCTCCTCATCTGTTGTCCACATCTAATCTCGCTTTTAAAATTCCCAACCATACAAAATCATCACTGCTGATGTGAAAAATTTTAGGTTACTGCATAATGAGCATGAGGGGATTCACAACCATAAAACAAGTATACTGTTACTGTCTTTTTTAAGCTAACTAACAGTTAACATTGGCTCTGAATCATCCCTTTGAGTGCTATCACAAAGAGTGAATGAGACTAGTCAAAGGCCAAATGCCAATTTTCACTGTCCTGAGGCATCTCCGAAATTGCAATTTGGTGATGTGTTTTTGATGATGAGACTAGCTATACATGCCCCCTGGTACACACTTGCTCTGCTGACCTGGGCGCTGCATACAGTACTGACTCAGTGGCGAGAAAGGCAAGGCAGAGACTAATTCAGCTCAGAAGCCTGAGGAAATTCTGAGTATCCCCTCAAATACTGAGCAATTTCTAGTCCTGCATCATCGAGAGCCTCCTGATGGGGAAAATCCCTGCCTGGTTGGAAACGGCACAGAACAGGACCGCAAGGTCTTGCAGAGAGTGGTATGTTCGGCTGAACATACCATAGGCGCTGCTCTACCCTTTCTAAAGGATTTTTACCTGCAAGAAAAAGGCTCAGAGAATCATTAAAGATCCAAACCACCCGGGTAACAGCCTTTTCTCCCTGTTGAGGAGGGATTTAAGGTACCGGGACACCAGGCCAGCACTGAGAGGCTAAGGCCTCCTGCACACTGCCTGCGTGGCGTCAGCGTGGCTCATATGTTGCGTGTCAGTTGCGTGGCGGCTGCGTGGCGTTTTCTATGTCTTTGCACACCAGAAACGTGTCTGACGCGGCGCTGCTGCTGCTAGCCTTGTCTGTACACATGTATTCGTTTCCCATTTATAAAATGAAATGTTAAACATAAATACATACTGATTTGATAACAGCAAAGACAAGAATATTTCGTTCTGTATTGACAGGTGCAATATTTGAAAATCGATATTTTCTTTTTTTTTAAAATTATATTTATGTCTGCATTTATGTCAAAACCTAGAGACTTTCAAACATCAAAATGTCATTTATTAATATGTATTTGTGTCAAAATGACATATAAACATCTTATCGTATTCTATTTGCCTGGAAACGCTTCCAACACGCTTGCGTGTTGCGTGAAAAATAGGAGTCGGCCCTATTTCTAGCATGCGCGCATTTTCGGCGCAGCTCGAGCCGCGCCTGAGACTGTGTCACGCAGGCAGTGTGTAAGCTCTAACCTGTTAACATGCACTGTAAAATATTACAGACCCATTTAGTTATGTCCACGTATTTCTTATTTTTAACTGAACGAGCTTATACAAGTTGTCGATTTTGAACTCAACATTATGAGTTTTTGAAAGTTAAACTTGCATTTATTCGTTGGGTTGACTATTTAAAAAACTGTATGTGTTGATTCAACTTAGGTATGTAAGTTTAGTTATCAACCAATTGCAGTCAGGACTGCAACTGGCTGGCCAATTCCCATGATGCAAGGCGGTAAATAGAGTTTTGTTAAAATTGGCTGAAAAGTTTGCAGTTTGTTCGAAATACAAATGTAACTTTATGAATTATGTTTATTAAACGTGTGTTTAGAATGTAGTGTTTTGTTTCCTGGTAATTGTCATTGTTGTGCTGGTTTAAATTTCTAACCATGAGTTAAGTGACTGTTACGTTTGGTAAGAAGAGCTGGAGTATAACGGTGTTAGATGTTGAGCAGTAATAGGCTTTCTTCAGCCATTAATCTGTGGTGTGTCACTTCACTAGCGGCCATTTTATGTCAAGTGACACAAGATCAGCAGAGAGGCCGCTATTTTGCACAGGGCCCTGGGGTGGCTCCACTCACGGTATCTCCGCTATAAATGTGGTTATGTTGTTTTAACTTGAAAGTTTGAGTTGAAATAAAGAAGAAAGGTATGTCTGTTATACTAGGCAAGGAAGGTTTCTTGCATTATTAAAGAAAATAAATGATTTGTTTGAACTTAAAGTATGAAGTTAAACCAAGTAATACAATGTTAAATCAACTAAAAGAACAACTTTAACAAAACTAGAACACTGTAGTTACATCAACCTCATTAACTTTAATTTCTAAGTTAAAACAAAGGCAGTCTTTAAGTTGAGTGAACTTCGATTTTCAAGGCAGCAAGGGAACTTGCATTTCCAAGTTAAACTAACATGAAATTTGTTACAGTGTGGGAGACGAAATAAAAACGGACACGCCACGCAGCGTGGCGTTTACGAAAAGATGTATATATGTCATTTTGACACGAATACATTTAATAAATGACATTTTGATGTCTGAAAGTCTCTAGGTTTTGACATAAATGCAGATATAAATGTAATTTAAAAAAAGATTTTCGAATATAGCACCTGTCAATACAGAACGAAATATTCTGTAGCCTATTTTGCCGTCAATACTGCGGAAGTTGTCTTTGCTGTTATCAAATCAGTATATATTTAACATTTCATTTTATCAATGGGAAACATACATGTGTACAGACAAGGCTAGCAGCAGCAGCGCCGCGTCAGACACGTTTCTGGTGTGCAGGAGGCCTAAGGAGGAGCTTCTACCCTCAGGGCCACTAGCCCCCCCCCCTACATTGTGCTTTATGATGAATCATACACAAGTTCAAGGAGATGATGGGATTACGTTTCCCTGGAATTGTACCCCGTACGCTTTCACTGATTTATTGACCTCCTGTTAATCCTGGAACTGATCCTTGCAGGGCAAGCATAATGTCTGTCCTCCTTATTTAAATATTGATTTATTTAATTGTTAATTACAGGTTAAGATGCTGACCATGACCTTTGTTGCATCACATTACTGTCTGGCTGTAATAAAAGCACACAAAAATAGCAGTTAACTTTCGGGATAAATTAAATAACAATGGCCTCAGTATCTATAGTCATTTATCTGTATGCACTGCATCACACTTCAGAGTCACGAACTTGAAGACATGAAAGAGGGTTGATTTGTGTTCCTGGAATCCCACAGTAACAGGAGGCATTGTGGTTTCCATCAGGCTCAGCACATTTTCCCAGTGAGCCCTCTCTTTAGTTTGGTTCAGTAATCATCATCAGTTAAGTTAACCTTCATAAGGGTGAAGGTTCTCTAACACCACCCATTCTAGTGAAACATTGATGGTGGAAGTGCAAGGAAATATGTCTCCACTGCAGATTCTTAAACTGTAAAGATGCATGAGAAGCAAAACATCATACGGGTATTTCAGAAAGTTATACAAAAGATCAATGTGTTGCTGTCCTATTTCATATTTTTCTAAATGCACGTAAAACGTTAATATTGACAGAGGTAAATTTGTCATTCAGGGTGGAACCGGGAAAGTTTTTTCTGCTGATTCCATTCAGGCATTCACTTTTAGCCTGTGGCAACAAAAACGACTGACTGTTATGCACACGCTAATCTCATGTCTTTTTGGCAGATCAGGATATGTCAACAGCCTGGCTCCTTAAAATCCACCCACATTCCAATCATTAACTGATACTCTAACATAAACCAGCACATACTGTGCAAAAATTCACCCTTTTTGTGTAGAATATTACTCATTATTTGCTTTTCAGCGTTGTTATTATGGCTTGGTTTGCATATGTTTTGCTTTCTGCTCCTTTTGAATTGTTGTCCACTTGTCTGACAGCATGACCTTGAAGTTTGTGTGCATAATGAGCAAGGTCAGGTGTCACTATGATAAAAAGTGGCTATTTGTAACTTTCAGTTTGTGTTGATTGTAGGGGTGGCTTTGGACAAAAGTGCTAGTGTTTTTACCACATTTGATGTCGTAAAGGTCTTTTCTTTACGATGCTTTATTACCCACTGTATTACTGAGTTTGCGTTACCAGGAGGTCATATAATTGCGATGAATGTTTTGCTCAGACAGAAAATCATTCATTTACAATAATAGAGAATAAGTTACAGATGCTTCGTTGCATTTCAAGCGTTGCATACGGTAACTTTGGATGTCTTGTGAGCTAAACCGGGTGTCACTGTCACAGTGTCACTAGCATTAGTAAGATTCTGTTGTAGAAACCAACGTAATAATAATAACAACTTAGATTTATATAGCGCCTTTCATGAAACCCATGGACGCTTTACACAAGTACAGAGGGACAAAAAGAAAATAGGCCAACACAAACACAACAACCATGTCTTTATTTATGAATGAAATAGACATATTACATACATGAGGGTCAATTGGGGGTCAGTTTTGAATCATTTACAATCCTGTAAATGTTTCCATCTGTTGAAAGCCCGAACTAGATTGACTCGGGTTTTCGCCCGTCACACTCCCTTTTAGCTTTTAGTTGTTCTTTGTTTAATTTCCTTCTTTTCTGGGATGGCCCTGCCCCAGTATCAGCCATAACTACAACAGATAACTTCTAAAATAAAATTAAAATACAATTAGGCCTACATAAAGACATCACCTGCTACCTTTTACCTGCACACTCACTAACACAGGCTTTTCCGGTGTTAAACGGAAATCTATGACCCGTCAGAATAATCTATTGTTTTGTGACTTCGCAGGAAAAAAATCAGACCGGGCAAAGGCATTAATAAGAACTATAAAAATAGCCTTCCTTTCACTGTTAATCTCGTTTGCTGTTACAGGTCATTTATGATCCTTAGATGAAAAACTACACCGTTTCAGAAACATTTAAAGGTCCTATGACATGCTGCTTTTCATATGCTTTTATATTGGCCTTAGTGGTCCCCTAATACTGTATCTGAAGTCTCTTTCCCGGAATTTAACCATTGGTGCAGAATTACAGCCACTAGAGCCAGTCCCACAATGAGCTTTCCGTAGGACAGGGGTCGACAACGCGGTGCCCGCGGGCACCAGGTAGCCCCCAAGGACCACATGAGTAGCCCTCAGGCCTGTTCTAAAAATGAAAACTGAATATTGATATTATGTTTCCCATCTTGTTAAGTCATTGTTGATAATTATAGTGAGAAAACATTAACGTGATCAGTGTCTTCACATAGATGAGCGTCATTAATCATTAATAATCATATATAACTAAAGGCAAACTGAGCACATTTGTTATTTCAGAAGAGTGTATCAAACTGGTAGCCCTTCGTATGACTCAATACGGGTTAGCTCTCAGTTTAGAAAAGGTTGGTGACCCCTGCCTTAGGATGTGCCATTTCTGCGTCTGTAGCTTTAAATGCTATTGAGGAGGGGAGAGTGGGGCAAGGTGGAGGGTGTGGCCTTGACCAACTGCCATTCTTCGCTCCTTTGCAAGCCATGATGTCTCTCTCTTTCTCATGGGCGGGCAAATTCTCTGGGCGGGCAAAGCAGAGAAAGGGGAAGATTCCAGATCGGCCCATCTGAGGTTTCATTTTCTCAAGGCCAGAGCAGGATACCCAGGGCTCGGTTTACATCTATCACCATTTCTAGCCACTGGGGGACCATAGGCAGGCTGGGGGGAACGCATATTAATCTTAAAAAAAAAACTCATGAAGTGAAATTTTCATGTCACGGGACCTTTAAAAGTTACATATAGTTACTTTAATACACCATGAAAATTTTGTATAAGAACTGAATGAGGACTGTATACTTGTGTCTACATGTGTTATGCAAGTGTTTCTATTATGGTACACTTAAAAAGTAAGTAAAATTCAGTAATACAGATTTGAATGTGCAACTAGAATAGAGATCCTAGAATACATGTGCGATACTAAAGGAGAAGCCTGAGCAAAGTGATACATAAACATCATAAACATCTCTAAATCAGACCTATGCACTGTATTCACCATCCTTGGTCCTATATATTCTCTTTTTCATGTTCAGACAAATTCAAAGGTGCTCTTCTTGCTGTCAGGTCAGCATTATGTTGTCTAGTGTGCATATGTGGAACGTGTCTGTAATGCAGACCCCCACACTGTAGTATAGAAGCACGTCGGCTATATGCAAGTCTGCCTCTGTGCTGAATTATGATCAAGGCTATAACTGAACTTCAGGTATAAAATCATTGGAGTGCCCCTTTAATGTAATGATCACAAAAAGTCAAAAGTTCTATTAAATGTTTATTTACATGAAATATACATTTTGTTCAGAATTCACATGCAAACCTTTAAACATGAATAATTTAATCATAAAAAAGACAATTTTACTGGAGTTTTAAAACAATGAAGCAACATTAAGAGAAAAGCTGGGGTAAATGGGTTAACCCAGCCTAACCTGTTCTATGTCAATAATTTAGAGACAAGCTTGAAAATCAGTCTGGACAAGTACCATGGCTGTGGAACAATGCTGAACTACCACATTAAGGAAAACTGGTAAAGTGAAAATATGAGAGAGAGAGAGAGAAGAGAGAGAGAGAGAGAGAGAGAGAGAGAGAGAGAGAGAGAGAGAGAGAGAGAGAGAGACAGACAGACAGAGAGAGACAGACAGAGAGAGACAGACAGAGAGAGACAGAGAGAGAGAGAGAGATATGGGCACAGAATAATGTGACAATGAAACACAATCAAAACACCTAGTGTGAAAGATGTAATATTTTCAGTGAATTGTAAGTACATTCAATAGGTGTTACATTGTGCTGTAAATCCTCTGCTTTGCAGTGGATTGAAGGCATTTTCACCTGATATCAGTCATATGTAAGGCAGAGTTAGTACAGTTGGTGTGGTACATGTGTTCACAAAAAGAGCTACATATATTGGATTATATTTACAGTATATTATCAAATTGGCTTGAATAAGGAGTTCTAAATTCAAAGTAGCTCTAATTGACACTGCCATCTTACTATTCACCGTAACACTATTTCAAGTTTTTTTCGTGCAAGTTAATGTGTGCAAAAATGGCAGCGGGTTAGCAGGGTAACAAAGGGCCCCTTTTAAAAGCGAGACTGTGAGAAGCACTGGACATTATATTTTGGTCCCTCGAGTTTACAGTTTTGAAACAAGGGGGAACAACAGAACACAAATACTGCTGACTGTGTCTCATGGCTGAAACATGTGTCAAAAAAGCATTGATCCATTACAAGTTAACCTTGAATGGCTGTCATAAGCGGTACTTGAGTCTTTCATACCAGTGCGAGCCCCCAAAGGCAAACATGAACAGCAAGGCCATGTCCTGAGCAGAGCTGTGGTTGGGTCTAATGATGGGCTTTTAGCCAATATTTACATGGCAAATAAAATGAAGTGAAAGGGTGCTAAAGAGACAAAAAGTGAGAATACTGTTGCTGTAAAAGTTTTGTTCTCATTATGCGCTGCCAGAAGCCACAGAATGACATTTGACATGCTGTCAGCAGCAAAACAATAAAGACCGTGTTTACTCAAACAATTTGAGGGTATTCTGAGAGGTATCTACTGTATGTCACAATGGGAGGATCATCTCCAAAGCAGATCAAAATTTTAAAAAAGGCAAACAAATCTTAGTTTAGAGTGTCTCTCTGGCAGGATATTAAGATTTGCTGTAAATGCTTCACTGTTCATAAAATTAAGCATTTTCAAGTTTACTCTCAGCTGGTTCTAGACATCCAATGTGGCTATTCATCGCTGATAACCTCTAGTGCAGTCACAATTATATTGCTTGCAGTCAAAATAAAACCGAAATCTCAGACACAACAAGGACTTCACATAAAAAACAAGTGAAATAAGAAAAAAGGAGGAGATTTGGCCCTTAACCACCTTAATTTTCTTTAAGGGTAAATGTTTGGCTCAGGTTTTAAATAATACAGTCTGCACAGAAATGGACTCTGAACTGTCCTCATTTGGTGGAATTGTGCAATGGGAAACATAAATCCATGTAGCCATTGAATAAAAGCTACTGTCCTTAATTTTAATAAATATTCTAAAAACACCAATATGGTGAATATGCATAGAAAAACTATGGAGATCAAATACATTTCCACATATAACTTCTTATCAGCCTATGAGTAGAAAAAAATGCACTCATGGTAAATAGTTCTTAGTTTCAACATTACAATAAATGTGTGGCATATCATTTCTCAAACCATATAAAAAGATATAAATAGAGCAGATGTTAAATACTCACGGGGTTATAGGTCATGCTCTGCAGTCTTTCTCCATGAAAATGTTTCATAGATAGCTCACCTGTTAAACAGTCAACATGATGTAGATTTTCATTTCTCAGCTATGAACAGAGCATTCATTTGAAATTTGATCTTGGTTTTGCAGGCTTTCATTATTAGACCCCCAAAAGTGCAATGGAACTTCTGATGTTCAAACAATTCACATTAGAATGCATATACTTCAATGCCAACCAAGAACTAACAACAACAACAACAACAACAACAACAACAGAGGACCACGCAGATGTGACAACTTCACATAGTTAAGACTCTGATATCTCAACATTCTGTATTTTCTTCCTTTGCATATTCCTCTACAAGTTTCTCATAGGAGTGGCTGTGCTCTGAACCGTCACTAGTGAACACAGACCCTTCAGATTCAGAACTCTGCTCCTCCTTGGAGTTTGTTTCAATGTTTTCATCACATGTAGTAATGGATAGTTTTAATTTAGAATCATCATCATCTTCTTCATCATCATCATCCTCTTCCAAGTTATTGCCAAGAAAGTTCTCCTCATCTATAAAAGTAATGTTTGCATTTTGGAATGTTAAGGGATGGTACTCCTTAGAGTCCCATGTCCTTCGACCACCTGCTCCACAATCTCCCACCCCTCCATTCTCTAGGTCAGCGTCCTTGTCAAGCTGGTTCTCATACATTTGGCCCTGGTCAAGTTCTAGGTCACCCTCTACTTGGTCCTCTGTTAGCAGCAAACCACTGTCTGAGCCCAGGAGGTAGTTCTTAGACTTTGAAAAAGCAACAGTGACACGCTCACTTAAACTATAGCGTCTCTTTTGGCGTGGTGAATGGTCCAGACTAAGGATGGTGTGACCATTAAACACGGGAGCGTCATTGCAACTCATGGAACGACCAATCTCTTTGGAGTTATTAATGGCGTTGGCACTACCGCTGTTGCTTCTGCCATCTTTTTTGGTGCCAATCTGCTTAATCAAGTCATTGTAGCCTTCCTGCTTCTTGGACAGGAAGCTGAAGATGTTGACGTCATTAGGAGTGGGTGGCAAACGAAGGGCGGCTTTCTGAGTCTCTTTGTAGTGCCGGAGCTCATCAAGAGATAGCTTGCGCAGCTTGCGGCGTTTCTTCAGTGCCTTGTGGGCCTCAATCACCATCCGCACTTTCCAGTTGAAAAACAAAGAAAGCCAGGCCAACCCCAGATAAATCCACACTTCCACAAAGTAACGATACAGAGTTGGGTATTCTTTATTTGGTTCCACACCTGCAAGGACAAATAAAATAATCAAGGGTCATTTAATTCCAAAATTCTGGCTTGGTTTAATTTGATTGGTTCAATCAAAATAATGTGATTTGTTGATTTCTTATTCATTTCTCAGCTTACCTGCTACCAAGTCCCCAAAACCAATCGTGGTTAAGGTGACAAATGAGAAGTACAAGCCTTCAATATATGTCCAACCCTCTTGGGACATAAATACAAAAGGTGGAAGGACTAAATGGACCAGCACACCCCAGAGAAGAAATATAGCTGTGCAGGTAAATTGAGCCTTTCTCTGGAAAACAAACAGAAAACAAACATTACTTCAGGTGCAGGTTTTGTGATGCCACAGAGAGATGCAAGTACTTCTTCCAGAAGTGGAATAAAAGCTTATATCAACCTACCAGTGAAAATCCTTTCTTGGTTAGATACTGGCCCATGTGCTTGGCCCTGCCACCGAAGAACTTTCCCAGCTCACTGATCCAAGTAAGACATAAAGGCACACCAAACAGACCGTAAAGGATGCAAAATACACGGCCTGCTGACGTTTTAGGGGCAATGTTCCCATATCCTTTAACAAATTGAAAGTGAGTGGTTAGGGTAAGGATGTGTTAACCATGTACACCTATTTACGTCTTTTTAGCATGGCTTTACAAGAGGACAAGGGAAATATAAAAACCATGCCCCAATACGGGTTGTCTTAATCCAAGTCCATCTTACATGTGTCCTGTACATTTGATTTATACACACTTTGGCAAAACATCCAGCAGATGACTGCATTCAAGTTTGTCCCAATGGAACAAAGTAAAATAGTTCTAAAAGTCTGCTTGACTGTACATCACTGTCTCATTTTCTCTTAAACATCCAAGTAAGGTCTGACCAAAAAAAAGCCCCCCCCCCCATCAGAACTAGATCTGTCACTGTTGAATCTACAAAAGTACTTACCGATAGTGGTGATAACAGTGGCAGCAAAAATAACAGCATTTGGCCAGTTCCAGTTGTTGAAAGTCTTGCTGCCAGTTATAGTGATCCCTTGGCCTGCAGCATCAGACACCGCCTAAGGACAAAGAAGAAACTTAAAGTTAACTAAAAGAGAAAAATTAACGGATGCTATCAATTCTTATTCTTATAAAAAAAAGAAGAGAAGGCCGGAAGTTTGGTTGTGTGTAAGCTCCATGTCTTCCACCACATCCTTCCTGTGATATGTCGATGATATCTCCAGTGGTACTGGAGAGCTGAAATGACACTCAGGCACCCTGGAGAATCACCGCCGCCATGTGGGCTTCATAGTTCCGACCACTGCTTATATTGGTAGAGAAACAGGAAGGTCTAAACAGCCGTTTCATAATACCATGATGATGCATGGATTAAAAGCTCATTAGGTGGTTCTTCAGTGGTTTCTTTTTCTTTTTCAAGAAAGAAAGTTGCCCTACGATACATTTTTCAAGACAAAAAAGGTATTATTTTGTGCTTAGTTTCGCATTGCCAGACCTCCCTCCACAGTGCTACAGAGCAATGTCTGGCTAGTCCACACAGCATTCCGGGATGGGAGGAAAAATGTGCTCGTTTATTGGCATTTCTTTAAACCAATCACAGTCATCTTGGGCAGCGCTAAGCGCAGGATGCCGTAACGGCGCCTCTGCAAAATAGCCTCGGGAAGGAACTTGTTTTGGTGGAACGTGCACGTTCAAAAGTTGTTTTAGTTGTGCAACAGAAAACTCAGATTGGACAGATAGTCTAGCTAGCTGTCTGGATTTACCCTGCAGAGATCTGAGGAGCAGTCAACCCTAGTCCTCATAAATCCACCAGAGTTTAGAATATTCAACACAAAGACAGCAGAAGGTGAGGGACATCCGGCCGAAAATGAGGAACATTCGGCGGAATTTCCGGTGGCACCTGAACAATCCTGGAAATGAAACGTCGTCGACAGACTTTTTGTGTTCAATCCACAGGCAATATTTGTCTCTAACCACCTAGATCATGGGATACATCAGATCACTCTTGCAAGGAACTTTCAGTGTTGACATCGAAAGGAGACAGAAAATGCTTAATCAATCATTCCCAACCACATGTGTGCTTAACAGACTACAGAAACTAGATTCCCCCTGTGGGGTATTCGCAAACACCCAGCCATGTGTGGTGGGACAATGCTCTACCCCCCACAGCAAAGTTCTTCTTTTTCCAAATGTGATTTTAGGGGGAAAATATGCAGGGGTTGGCAAAATTCATATAAGCCCTAAAGCCCTGGAAGATGCTTGGTTCTTTAATAATAACCGGTCTGTGACAGTTCTACTCTGTAATTACCAGAACAAGGGGAGGCAATTCTTTTGTCTGCTGAAACAACAGAGTTTCTCCGTTGGGCTTTAGGATGACAGCAGCGATGACCGAGTTTGTGTTCGAACCATGACTAGAAATTAAAGAGGAAAAACCTCCTTCACGCCCTTTTACATTTGACAGTCCTCTTGAGCCCACAGCATCTGTAATAACTGGTTACATTTATATGCATGGGGTAACCTTGTTATGGGCCACGTTCAGGCTAAAATCTTATTTGCTTAAGCTCATTACAGAAACATTTGATACTCCACAACTGCATATCCCTGTTGACCTAAAGAACCAGGTAGCACTACAGTCTTGTAGATATGACAGTTTACCTGTAAAAATAAAACATTGGGCTGTATTTATGCAGCAATGAGTGTAGAATCATCAGCTACATCTAACATACAAAAGGAAAGACAATATATTGTAATCTGTGCAATGTATTTTTTTTTTAACATCAAAATGTTCCCGTCACAAAATCTTTTGTACAAATGATGAAAACACTACGGGAACGAGAAGAGACACCACAGCAGAATGTATCAAACCAAAAGCAGGTTATTCTGGTAACTTGATAAACATGCATGTTCATTCTTCAAATCTGCCCACAGACAAAGGGCATCACAGTACTGTAGGTGTCCAGCACTGTGGCTTGTACTAATGGAAAGTGAAATGAAAGAAGATTTTAAATTCATGAAATTTCAATGACAGACTTTTGGTAAAACCCCCAAAACAACCATTCATTTATTCTTCTGTTGCAGCCAATATTAAATTGTACCCCACTAGCTAGGACTGTAACAGTTTGAGGTTTGTTTGCTATGAAAAAGTGACAGCTGTTATGTTTGGGAGTAGAGCCCGACCGATATATCGGCGGGCCGATATTAGGCATTTTCCAAATTATCGGTATCGGCATTCATAATGGCCGATAAATGAAGATTTAAAATAAATGAAATCAAAAAAATAAAAACACTGATTTTTTTTTTGTTCAAAAAGGACTTTAAGTTTCATATCTTAAATTTGTATTTTTATACATTTTTATTTATCAGAACTTTAATATATTTTGATTTTCCTCTGTTCTGTACGGTGGCCGGGAAGTGCAATGCAACATTACAAAGAATGAAACACTTTTACATTTTGGAAAACAAATTTACATTTTGGAAAACAAAATAACATTTTAGAAAACAAATTTACATTTTGGAAAACAAAATAACATTTTAGAAAACAAATTTACATTTTGGAAAACAAAATAACATTTTAGAAAACAAATTTACATTTTGGAAAACAAAATGACATTTTGGAAAACAAATTTACATTTTGGAAAACAAAATAACATTTTAGAAAACAAATTTACATTTTGGAAAACAAAATAACATTTTAGAAAACAAATTTACATTTTGGAAAACAAAATAACATTTTCGAAAACAAATTTACATTTTAGAAAACAAATTTACATTTTGGAAAACAAAATAACATTTTAGAAAACAAATTTACATTTTCGAAAACAAATTTACATTTTAGAAAACAAATTAACAAGATGCAAAACACTTTTACCAGTCCCGAAACAAATTTACAAATGACAGATTCTTCACGGAAAGGGAATGTACCACATACCGGAAGTGATGAGGTGTTGTATACATGTCGCCTTGACTACGGCAGTTATGGATCGAATGCGTCAATAGAGCCGCCATCTTGGAACAGGGGAGGCACTCCCTTATATACTGTCTATGGGCCCGCCCTTAATGCATCAGCGTCAATGTAGGCAAAGGTCTAACGGAAATAAAATCACTATAAATCGTCAAAATCTCATGCGATGTTCTAGTTTTTTTTAAACAAAAGACAAAGAGACTAATTAATGTGTTAATACAAAGAATATTTATTATAATCAGTTCACAGATGAGTACAAACGGAAACTTCACCCTTCTGAACTAAGAGGTTCTGCTTCAAAGTGAAGTTTAAACACTAATGATTCATTTATTTCTGCATGTATTTATTTATTTAACGAGACTTTAAGTCGTGTTTCGTGTCCACAGTCCGAGTCCCGCCAGACTCCCTTTAGGAAACCTGTGATTTAAACTTCAGCAGGCTGTGACAGTCCCGCTCCGTTCAGTCCTGGATCTGATTCTCCCGGGCTTCCCTTCCCTCCAGCGGGCCCAGCAATACGGCCTGGGTCTCCAGCTGCGTGGTGTCGGTTTTGGCTCCCAGGAATGGGCAGTGAGCTCCAGGTCCTGCAGCTGCAGACGGACTCAGCTGCCCCCTGCTGTAGCTTCGATCCGCCGCGGCTGTCGATACGTTTCCCTGTTTTTCCAATGTTTCCGTCAGGTCCGCGTCATATAAAAACTCCAAACACCGACCACGCGAAAGTCACCATAAACTTCATTCACGCCATATACTCACTCACAACAACACAAATTGACTGCGCTCACCAACAACACCTCATCACTTCCGGTATGTGGTACATTCCCTTCCGTGAAGAATCTTGCATTTGTAAATTTGTTTCGGGACTGGTAAAAGTGTTTTTGCATCTTGTTAATTTGTTTTTTAAAATTTAAATTTTTTTAAAAAATTTTTTATTTTTTTTTTTTTAAAATAATTTTTTTTTCCAAAATGTAAATTTGTTTTCTAAAATGTTATTTTTTTTTCCAAAATGTAAATTTGTTTTCCAAAATGTAAATTTGTTTTCCAAAATGTAAATTTGTTTTCTAAAATGTTATTTTGTTTTCCAAAATGTAAATTTGTTTTCCAAAATGTAAATTTGTTTTCTAAAATGTTATTTTGTTTTCCAAAATGTAAATTTGTTTTCCAAAATGTAAATTTGTTTTCCAAAATGTAAATTTGTTTTCCAAAATGTAAATTTGTCTCGAGCTTTGTAAAAGTGTTTCATTCTTTGTAATGTTGCATTGCACTTCCCGGCCACCGTAGTTCTGTTGTAACAATAAAACAAAGTTTATTTTTAAACTGCATTATCATATTATTTTAGTGAAGACTCAAATAACTACAATAACTAATGTTAGGGAAATCTTTTTATGTTTTGTTACGCGTTTCTGGATTATTTAAAATATATATATATATATATATATATATATATATATATATTTTAAATAATATATATATACATACAGTACTGTGCAAAAGTTTTAGGCAGGTATGAAAAAAAACTAAGAATGCTTTCAAAAATGGAAGTGTTAATAGTTTATTTTCATCAACTAACAAAATGCAGTGAAGATATCTCTAAATCAAATCAATATTTGGTGTGACCACCCTTTGCCTTCAAGACAGCATCAATTCTTCTAGGTACACCCCCAACCGGCCCCGTCAGACACCGCCTATCAAGAGTCTGGGGACGTTTCCCCAATATGTGTTCTTCGATTGACTTGTGTGCTTGTGTCCCTGTGAAATGTCATCTCATGTTGCCAAAGTACTGTCCCAATCCAAAACACAAGTTCGCATTTCGCCAAGAACAGTTAAAATTCCCGGATGTATTCTTGCCCATTTACCGAGGATACATCGGTTGGTAACTTGTATGAACTTCGCAGCACCTGTATCCCAACATTCATTTCGGCATTCAATGATGGTTGGATTTCCAGTACATAGACAGCCCAAAAACGGGGCTTATTCATCTTATTCATCACTAAATTCACTTCTGAGAACATTTTAGGCGAGAAATGAACGGTTTAGATTTCGAATATAGGCAGTCTTGCGAAAATCTTTGCCGAATTGACAATTTGCTCCAAAGTTTTCGGAGCTCCATAAAACGACGCGGCCGCCAGCTTGCGCTTCGGGGGCGGCGCTTGTTCTCGCACTCGGACAGTCACACTCGGAGATCCCGCTGTAAGACGGAGGTCTTTTAGACCGGTCCCGTAAATAAGAGGCTTTTATTTCGCCGTTTCAGATCGTTTGTTTAAATATCACAACACATGTGGTTAACTGTCTTTTCGGAGTTAAACTCAGCACACACACGCACACGCACACGCACACACACACACACACACACACACACACACACCTATGAGATATACCAGTTTCTTTTTGGGAGACTTGTTTAAATTATGCCATAGGCTATAGCCTACATTATATTTTGTATTTAGTTCATATTTTTGGTGTATTTGTTTTCTGATTTATTAGAAGTTGAGTTTCCGTCTTTATGATAAATGAACAGTTGTACATAAAGTGGTAACATGCTATGACATGTTATGTAGACTAAAGGGGAGACACCAACCTTTATAATTAGAATTTCTAATTTCCATCTCCCTGGGCATATACAGTGCACTACAATAATATAGAAATGATAATTCCACATAACACTAATAGGAAAACAGGACACACCAGTGCATATGCCTATTTATTTGTTTAATTTAAACTGACTTAAACTTATACGCTAATAATAGTAGGGATCGCGTTCCACTCTTTTGAATAAGTAAGGGGTGTTTGAGCTAAAATAAACAATAAAATTAGTTAGTTTTACTTTTCAATATTATTGCAATAGTTGTAGCATTATGAGGTTTTCTTGTCCGGAAATTGTTTTAATACAAAAGTGGTTATATTGTTGTGGTTTTTATTGCTAGCTGGTATTTTGGAGCCTTTCAGGTAGCCTCTGTGCTGGGAGTGTTGAGCAGTAACAGGAAGAACGCATCGTCTAAAACTGTTAACAGTGTTTTCTGTGCTTGTGAACTTGCGAGTTAATTCTTCCAAGAACAACCAGCAAGAACGTTCTGCCCAAGAACACAAGTCCGTTCTTTGCATTCTTGGTATTGAGAAACGCCCTCGGTCTGCCGAGGTTTCTTCCTAAAAAGGGAGTTTTTCCTCGCCACTGTCCCAACAGCCACTGCTAATGCTTGCTCTTGAGGGAATTACTGTAATTGTTGGGGTTTTGGAATTTATAGAGTGTGGTCTAGACCTACTCTATCTGTAAAGTGTCTCGAGATAACTCTGTTATGATTTGATACTATAAATAAAATTGAATTGAAAATTGAATTGAACTTGCACAAAGTTTTTGAAGGAACTCGGCTGGTAGGTTGTTCCAAACATCTTGGAGAACTAACCACAGATCTTCTGTGGATGTAGGCTTTCTCAAATCCTTCTGTCTCTTCATGTTATCCCAGACAGACTCGATGATGCTGAGATCAGGGCTCTGTGGGGGCCATGCCATCACTTCCAGGACTTCTTGTTCTTCTTTACGCTGAAGATAGTTTTTAATGACCTTGGCTGTATGTTTGGGGTCGTTGTCCTGCTGCAGAATAAATAAAGAAACCGCCACCATGCTTCACTGTTGCCTGATGGCACTGCTGGACCTCTTCCGATTTCGAAGGGAAATAAGCTTGATGAGTTTTTCATCTGTTTCCTTGGCCGACCACTGTGTCTATGATCCTCAACGTTCCCTGACTTTTTGCAAGTGTACCTATAAGAATTGATGTTGGTTTGAAGGCAAAGGATAGTAACACTAAAGACTGATGTGATTTAGATGTTTTTTTGGTCGCTCACTTTGCATTTTGTAAATTGATAAAAATAAACAATTATTTATATTTTTGAAAGTATTCGTAGTTTACAGCATTTTTTCCAAACCTGCATAAGACTTTTGCACAGTACTGTATATCTGCCGATATATCGGAATATCGGATTTTTAAATCACCAAATATTTGTATTGATATCGGCCTTAAAAATCCTTTATCGGTCGGGCTCTATTTGTGAGTCATATCTGTGGTGTGTGTGTGTGTGTGTGTGTGTGTGTGCGCTTAGCTCTGCACCTTATACTAGCCTAATGAGGGTACATGTTCACAGTCCGTCTTCCGTATAAAAAGTGCCGAAGATTCACAGGAATTCAATGAGGGCAGAGTGCAAGCTAAATCACTGGAGTGCCCTCAATTTATATCGCTCATATAGAGGATAAGGAAGATAACCTTTAAAAAGGCAGACTTTAGATGTTAACATGTTCACTGATAATGCAAATTATATATTATTATTATTATTATTATTATTATTATTATTATTATATAATATTCTGTATTGCTATCATTGTGTTACAAAAAGGTACTAATAAAGCACTAACTAGGCTAACTAAAGATAGTCAAAAATGACTGAACAGGCTTTGCAATGAACAAGGTTCTTATAAAAAGGTTAAAAAGTCAACTACTGGTCAACTCATGGTCACCTCAGGTCACAAATAACCATGAGAACAAGTCAAAAGAACACCCATCTGGGGAGAAAGATAAAAGACACTTTGTGTCAGGAGGAGGTTGTTAAACTGGCTTCTTTACAAGCCTGACCACTAGACAACTGGATATCAGGCTACCCACATAGATATTATTGACTGGATGAAGTTTTTTTTAAAGAGCTAAATAGACCCCAACACAGTTTTGGAAAACCTATCATGAGCTTAGGAAATACTATTTGCAGAAGACGCTTATCTAAAACAATGTTTCTTCTGTTAATTTATTGATCACGCATCTGCATTCTCATTAATCCTTGCCGTCCTGTCCGTGGCTGTCAATTATCTTATCAGCTGTTCACAACAGCTGGTCACATCAGCTGATCTCATCCATCCAATAGCTCAGTGACACACCTACATTGTTAGCATATCATTCTGCTGCTGCATCTGTTAAAATATGATTCTCTCTCTGCCTGTAGTGTATTCATGCTGCTGTTATGTGCGCGGTAAGTTCACAGCTGTTAAGCTTTTTTAAATCTGTTCTCTATATTGCTGTCAGCTGCCATTTCAGTACAAATTGTCACAAATGGCAAAGCACCCCCTCAACCTCCCCGTCATCACCACCAGTCTTTCGCAGAATCATCATCTCCATCGGCTTGAGTCTTCAGCCCCCACCACCAGTGTCTGGACTCCATGGGGGGGGATTTATCCTGCTGCTGCTCAGGGCAGACGCCCCTCCATTACAAATCTTCCTGTAGAGTCCAAGCGCCAAAGACCTTCTACCAAGACTTAAATATCACATATCATCCGTAATAATAATAATAATAATAATAATAATAATAATAATAATAATAATAATAATAATTCATCTTTACTTCATTCACTTGTCTCTACTGATTAAAATGAAATCAGGTGGGAACATATCTGAAAATGTATTAAATAAAGCAAAACAAAATACTGCCTCAGCTCATTAATGAATAACGTAACACTGACTCACTCAAGTGTGGTTGGTACACTGCATTATTGAGATATAACATGGCAGCAAGATGTCCTTGCTTTTTTAAGTTAAATAACAGTACATAGTACAAGTACAAACAAATACACAACAAATAAAAATGGTCCTCCAGAATCTATGATCAGAACTGTGTCCAAAGCAGCTTTCTGCTACACAGAAATAAAAGCCCGTAGAATGCCATAATCGGAATCGAGTATTCACCAAAGCTGTGCAATAACTCAGCACTTCCCTAAATGTCCCGCACGCACGCGCACACACACACACGCACACGCACACACACACACACACACACACACACACACACACACACACACACACCAATGAAAATCCCAGCCACCTACACTGAACAACATTTTTGAACCATTTTCTGCAAATATGGTGAGAAATGCCAAACATTGTGCCAAAACTTTTAAGCTGTCAGCTGCAGTAAACAGCATCAGAGAAAAAGCACGCAGGGTGGAAGCAAGAACAGTCTTTTACATTTCTGCAAGATCGCTGGACTGGATGTTTATGATATTTACTGAAACAAACCAATAATTACAGCAATACTAATTTACTCATTGAGCATAAATATTTTGGGATATGGTTATACTGAAACAAATCAACGGTTAGGCTATAAACAATCTTTGCCTCTCATTAAAGTCAGACATTCATAATAAATGGATTACACATAAGTTGTGAAAAAAAGCTTGATATGAAATACATTAAGTTACCGTTAAAATCACAATGTGGTGCCATACACACTCTAAAGGATTTCTTTTTTGTTTTTTTTACTTTTGTGGAACTGAAAATATTGCCAAACTGTAGGCATCTGCCGCTAGCTCACTCTGATAAGCAAAAGGAAAGTAAAAACCACAATGACAACAGCTGGCCCAGCATACCACTCCAGCTCCTAGGTATTTTTCCACTTCCAGCACATGAGCACAACAGTTGATCACTTCTGATTGACCACCTTACTAACAATGAAGTCACTCAAGCTCTTCCATGTCATTAATTCTGATACAGAAGTGGATGGGTTGCAAACTATTCGAGAAACAATGCAGAGAGTTCACTGTGCGCATTAATGAAAAGATCCACCGTTGTGGGATTTATTTTTTCCACTGCACAAACCAATCTTGTCTTCCCAAATTAATATAGATAAACTGATACTAATGAATGCACTCATGGCCCACAAAGTACAGACAACGTAGGTTCATTTTACAGCTTTTTCTGTTTGGTAAAGACACAGAAAGGCAAGCTGGAAAATTCGCAGACAGTGAAAGGATTCTTACAGCTTTCATCTGTTGAGCAGATCATATTACACCATGTACAGATTAGTGAATGGCTGCTTCAAAAAAGGCTGTTAATACTGCAGGAGATTGAAAATCGTACTTCATTAACATATGGCATTTTTATTTATTCCTAATTTTTCTTTGTTGGGCTGATATAGGATCATTGCTAAACCATCCTCCAGAACAGCGTAGATTGGTTACAACTGGTATGCTGACGTAAATTAATTCTCACTTTGTACTGGCAATATATGGTGCGTGTAGCCCTCTGGATCTGAAGTTAATCAAAATAGGCATACAAGGCGAATAAAGAGATGACATTTAAAATACAATGCTACCTTCCATGACTTCAGTGTAATTCTTCTTCCTTTTAAAAAAGGGGAAGAAAAACTTGGCTATTGCAAGCCAGCGGCCCTAGACAGCACCCTTAGGCACATGACAAAGTCAGCTATCCCCGAAAACAGAGCGCTTCTTCATTGTGCTTTTTCATTCTGATGAGGGGCCATGTTTCACTTTATGCATGTGACAGCAGTCTGTTGAGCAGTGTTCGCAAACTTCCTGTTTTGCTACAAAAACATAAATCTTTAATCTTTAAGTCAAGTGTAACAAGACTATCCAAGACACTGGCGAGTCAAAACGCAACAAGTGAAAAAAAAGAAAGAAAAAAAAGGCAAACCTTAATTTTATACATATCCAATGATATGTCATGCTATGTATGAGTTCAACGTTTATGGTAGGACTATAGATGAATTTGATGTTATTTGAGGTTTTTATTTGTAATAACAAATGACTTTCAATACAAAAAAAACCTTTATAATACGGCTTTAAAATGTGTCTGCAACTATTTTGATAACCGATTAATTGTTTCAGTCATTTATCAGCCAAAAATCTCAACCATTCACTAGTCTGGGTCAACGGATGTACATTGCTGGGATAAAGCCGGACATCCGGTGTGTGATGCATCCAGGGCTTAAAAGGTGCAGTAGGTAAGACTTATAAAACTAACTAACTTTCTGTTATATTTGCCGAAACTGACCCTATGTTCGAGTAGAACTACATGAAGCAGGTAACTTTAAAAAAAAAAATAAAAAAAATCTGGCTCCTCTGGCACCACCTACAGCCTGTAGTGCAATCTGCAAAAATCCACCACTCCCTGTTCAGATGCACCAATCAGGGCCAGGGGGGTGTCTAACACGCATGCATTCTCACTTGTGGGTGGGAGGGGCCTAGGAGACCGTTTGGGGCTTTAGCGGAAAGAGGGGAGGGACTGAGAAGTTGTCAATGTTCACATTTTTTGGCTAAGTCCTGGATCTTCACAATCCTACCTACGGCACCTTAACGTCACCCACGGTTGTGATTGGTTTAAAAAAATACAAACAAGTCAGAGCATTTTTTTTTTCGCTATCCCAGAATAGAAAGGCGGTGTAGCCAGACCATTGAGGGCTGAGTCTGACACAGTGCTGTGGAGATAGGTCTGGCAATTGCTAGTATTCTTTGTCATAGACAGTAAACAGTAGTCAATTGAATATCTTTTGGATGGTTGGTTGGAAAAACCCACTAAGGTCATCACTGTGGGCTTTAAGAAATTGTGAATACCATTTCTTCATAATATTTTTAAATTTCATGGAGTAAACGATTAAATTGATGATAAGCAGCCCTACTTTTGAAGCATGAAATTACCCTTTACATGCTGCTAATTAATTACATAAACAATGACAAGTTCTGTGTGTGAAAGGGTCTCTCCTTAAGGTCACCCTGACTGTTAATCTCTGCAACTAGTATTCCAAGAGAATAGATACAATTTGGAATTCCTATGTTTTTTTAAATGAGTTTAAATAATTGCTAAATGTAAAAGTTTGGGGGCTGTAATGTTGCAAGCACCGAAGACTAAAACTGAGAAAATTAGAAGGAGCTATGAAAACATGCACTACTTTAATGACTGAGACATACATACATACATACATTCAAGAATAGTTTCAAAAAGTATGTGCAATGCTGTCAACTTCATAACGCCTTCTTCTCCTGTCTATGCCCACAGTTCTTTTTTTCAATTCTCATTTGCAGTAGAGATAACATGCAGCCCCCCCCCCTTCACTGAACTTTTATAACAGCTTCTCAAGAGCCAACATTGATGGGCCATAAAATTCAATCTGTAAACCGTGACCACTTCAAGGGTCCTATAGTTAATAGTAAACTCCTTGTTAATAAAACAGAGAAGACTTGCTTTTTTTTTTTTTTTTACAAGAAGAGTGTCGCCTTCTCTTGTTAAGCCTGCTTTTATATTTTAATTGTTAACAAGCTGTGCAAAGTTTCCACAATGGAAACCTTAGAGAAGCTCTGCTCCTGACACAGATGAAGTGGACAAAGGAAACTTAAGGGCGATATATTGCAAGTTTATCCGTTTTAATATACTGTTTCCAAAGCGTTTGCAGCAGGTGTCTTAGCAAATGCCAACAGAGGAAAAAAGTGGCTAACTACACATAGAATGATGATGATGGTGATGATGATGATGATAAGATGACAGGTCACATGCCTGTGCAACTGGGGAAAGGGTTCAAAAGTCAAACATGCAATTTTTTTAAATTATCTTTTGAAAGTGCCTTAAAACCCCAAAGATGACACTATATGTCCTTTGTCCCACAGAGAGCGGACACAGAAGCAGGAAATGTTTCAGTCGAGCGGCCGCTCAGAGTTCAACCAAATCGCAGCTCTTTCAGCTGCCAACTTTCAACTACCAAAAGAAAATGTCCAAAATCTCTCAACTATAATATTCCTGAATACATTAAGAAGCAGATTTGGCCACTGTAGGAATTTGGTTGTTACAAAAGATGTTACAAATGGGGGGGAGGTTTCATGGCCATATCCCTTTCATTCCCCCCAAACACAAAAAGCAGAAGGAAGCAGAAGGGGGGATGGTGGGATAATAAATCTCCCTAATACTGATGTGGGCCCAAAAAGGGTTACAGGTTGAGACATGTTTCTGGTTATACTTGCAAGTGCAACACCACCCCCCCTAAAAAAATAAAAAAATAGGCATTGGAACAATGCCCGATTCCCTTGTCTCGACAGAAACAAACCACTGTCAGTGTTACAAGTGCAGAAAAGGATCCCTCTGAGATGGTATGTTGCACTGCTGTTTACACTGCAAACACATAAATCAAGCCTTCTTTCTGCACTCTTCTTCTTCTTCTTCAGTGAAGGATTTCCCCCCTGACTTATTAAGATCATATCTTCTTGTTATACTCAAACACCCAACAGAAAGAATCAAAGTCATAAAGCCTCCACATATCAAGGAAGTGAACAAACAACATGTCATAGGGCAAACACCTGTGACATCACAGGAGTGTTGACTTGTGCATTTAGTGCTGACGGTAATAACAGAGGTCAACGGCACCAGCTTTACTACTGGTTAAGGAATTGCCTTTTTAACAAGAAATTGCCAATGGAACACCATGGCCTGCAGCTTTTAATGGCTGCTGTTGCAAATTGCCCCCCCCCCCCACACCCAGTATCATAATCACTGCTCCAGACAGACTGTGTGGCATCTTTACATAAGCAAATTAACTGCATCAGGTAGTAAAATAGGTTAATGATCATCTTTTGGCATGGACACAAGGACCCCACCAAAGATAGTTGCATCAGTGTTTGGAGAAAGCTGATTAAGGCTCATTAAGCCCTCATGTGTCAACACTTTTCAAGTCAGAAATAACAGAAGCAATACCATATTTTAACACTGATTAGATTATTCACTTTTGGACTGCCAATAAAGGCATGCAGCGGTTGACCGGTTTACAGTATGTATTTCACAAAGTCAATAGACATAAATATCAGTTTAAGAACGTTTCCATACCTCTAATATTCTGTCCAAATCATCCTTGGTCAGACAGGGATAGTCCTCAAGTATTTTATCCTTCTGGGCATTATACTGCATTGCAGCCCGCTTCCAATTAGGTTCCTCCAGGACTTGAAAAATTGCTGCCCCAATGGACAGGTAAAAAATAATGGCAGAAGTCAACAAGGGGCCTTTATCTACCATACTTATGTACAATGACTCAACTTGGAGAGCGCGGGACAGGGGGAAAAGGAGGGGGGTAGATGACAACAATACCCGAAGTTATGCGGGACTCATTCTCAGCAAGTCTTTTCGTTTACGAAATGTTCCTTCTTCCTCGCTAGGGGTCTAAAAAAATGAACGAAACGTGCCGCCGCTGGCAGCATTGGGCTCGAGGCGTAACAGGTTAAAAGCGGTCATAAAGCGGCGGCTGAGCGCGCGTGGAACCGTGGCTGCAATAGTACTGTCGTCTCCACGTGCGCAGCCACAGAAATAGTGCTCGCTGAAGTCCGAGCTGTGAGCAGGGGAGTGGAGAAGAGCAACGAAGATCCGCCCAGGAAACAAAGCAAGGGGGGCGGGGTGGGGGGGGGCGGTCACCTAATCTATGAAGTTTGTTCCGTTTTCTCTTTTTTTTTGGTTACAGGTGTAACTTACAGCTGTGGCAGTCCAAAGTACGTTTACCGCAAAACTTTAGAAAGTGTCTCAACAAAAACAGTGGTTGAAAATTTTCAACCACTTTTTTGTTTGTAAAACTGTAGCCGACCACACAATTAATATACTGTAATTCGACAAAGTTGATATGTTTCTCACTTTTTTTCCCCCCCAAACTACTTTTAGGAATTTGCTACAAACAAAAGTACAAAGCTAAGTTGTTTAGTCCTAAAATCAACAAATTTGTCTAAGAATTTTTAAGCCCAACCATTGTTACTTCGGCAGACAATAGTGTAAATAAATGAATGCATACAAGTAAAAGCCTAATATCTGCTAATCAAATTAGGTTTTTTTGGCACCATCTGCCATGTATTGCATTGCTTTTCTAGCCTCAAAACTCCAGCCAGATTTCTTTTACATTTATGTTGTTTATTGTTATTATGTAAATGAGCCAAAATTGAGTTTAGCAGTGCCACTGCATCTCCATCTCCCTGCAAAAAAACATGTAGGTTTTGTTCATTAGAATTAATCTGCCTGCTGTCATAGTGAGTCATTGTGAGACTTTATAAGCACGTGGTTGCAAATTGATGTCATAACTTCAAAGAAGGCCACCACAGACAGTAAAAGACCATGTTACATATATGCTGTAAATATCACAGTGGCATTTCAAGAAATTCCCCACCCACCTTAATATCTCTTTAAGGTGTTTGGTGAGATAGCGCTAATTAATATGGAGCAAACTTGCAAAAGAAGAAGTTGAGTTTAAAGATGGTGATTAGTTGTAAAAGGGCATGCACCTTTAGGTAAACCTGTGTCATTGTCCAGAAGTCAACTGCTCAACTGGTTGCTAATGTGATGCGTTCGGTAGTCTTTTAGCTGATGTGAGGAGCAAAGATCAAATAAAGAAACACAGTATATTGATTAGTGTTTTAGTGATGGTTTAATATCATTCCTGCGAATGAAAGTAGCCCACAGATTTGGACACTGCATGCAATTTGCATTAGTTTGCATTGGAGTGTGAGAAAAGTAACATCATATTGATGTATTGATGTGCACTTCCAAAATCATTGTTGTCACAAGATAATTCATGGCATGTAAGACAACAAGACATGGACAGACATTGCATCATGGTTACTGGTACTTGCCCAAGTTCGTTTTTTTCAGTGTGTGTGTGTGTGTGTGTGTGTGTGTGCGTGTGTCATTTTCAGACAATTGCACTCCCACATATTTCTGTGGTACTTTGCTTTTTCTTCTCAGTAAAAGCTCCCTGTCAAAAACAAATTACACACTTTTGCTGTTTCCTTCACACAATGGCATTTTATTAAAGGCAAATGACTTCATTGCTAATGTCCAACATGCATGTTGAACTGTATAAAAACTCAATGTTCACAGGAGTAAGTGGCAACTATTGAAACTAAACTAAATGTACTGTTAGAGTTACTAGCTCTGCAGGTTGTGTTAGTGCAGGTGTTAACCTGCTCTTTAAACATTTTTATGAGTTCATGATAAGATCTTGCTTTCATGTCTGCAGGCTCTGATGGCTCTTCAGACTGTCATCTTCTGCACATTTATTTAAATTTCAATTCAATTTTATTTATAGTGTCAAATCATAACAGACATTATCTCAGGACACTTTACAGGTAGATAGGTCTAGACCACACTTTATAATTTACAGAGACCTAACAATTCCTCCGAGAGAAATGCAATGGGTGCAATAGTGGCCAATGGACGGAAGGAAACTTCCTTTTATACACTTTTTTACTTCATTTTTTGACAGGCATAAACCTCAAACAGAATCGCGCTCTAGGTGGGCAGCCATCTGCCTCGGCCAGCTGGAGAGAGAGAGAGAGAGAGAGAGAGAGAGAGAGAGAGAGAGAGAGAGAGAGAGAGAGAGAGAGAGAGACCGCAACACCTTGATCTAACTGCTGCAGGGCCTGATTTAGCGTGAATGCAACCTTACAGACAGCTTGTGTTACCTGTTTCCATTTTTTTTTTGCTAAGGTAACGAACCAGCTGCTGGCTTCAGATACATATTTACCGTGTTGATCTTATCATCTCATTCTTGGCAAGAATATATTATTATATAATTAAAGTGCCCATATTATGAAAAAATCACTTTTTCTGGGATTTGGGGTGTTCTTTTGTGTCTCTGGTGCTTCCACACACATACAAACTTTGAAAAAAATCCATCCATGCTGTTTTGAGTGAGATACGGTTTCTGAATGTGTCCTGCCTTCAGTCTCCTAGTGAGCTGTTCAAAATCGGCTCGGACTGTGACGTCACAGTCCGAAATGAGCTGGCTAACCACAACCGTTAGCTCGTTAGCATGCTAACCGTTAGCATTAGCATGCTAACGCTGATGCTAACGCTAGCATGCTATGTCGTTCTCAATAGCAAAGCACTGCTACAACACACACAAGTTCACCATAATCTACAAAAGAACTACTTACATGTGCGCCCTCATTTAGAAGTCTCCCAGCTAATCCTGCCTTGTAACTGACCAAAGTTGGAGAAACAGGCTTTCTTTTACTGTCTCTAGAGTTAGCTAGCTGACATGATCTACATCTGAGCTACTGAGCATGTGCGAGTGCAATCAAAGATAGTACAGAAGAAGAAGATGAAAAGAGGTCTCACTCTGTAGCTAAAACAGAAACCAGGTGAAAAGAGGAGCTGCAGCAGTGAGAGAGAGCCTTGCAGTATAACAAAAATATGGTGTTTTTTGAAAATTAAACCATGTAAACCTATTCTGGTACAACCTTAAAATACAGTTATGAACCTGAAAATGAGCATAATATGGGCGCTTTAAGACATGCTTATTCAACACCAAGATGCAATGTAGCGCAAACAGATAAAAAAAATGCCCGCATAGAGTTATGCAAAAGCATGCACTTTTTAAATCAGCTGGCTCTGCTGTGTGCTGGTTTCAGGAGCGATGGGAGGCAGATCTGCTGGTGTCTCTGTAGTGTGACAGAGATCAGAGATGAACAGTGAGATGCTTAGCATAAGGTCCTGACATACACACATTTTACATAAAAATAATTACTTATTTGTAGTATCATCACCAAATGGAAAACCCGGCCGTCTTACCTATAGTGTAAAATCACGCCACAATGCAACCAGGAAATAGTTTCCATTGATATCCTCCTCTATTACTGTTTGTAACTTAACACTCATTATTTGGGTTAGTATATAAGGATTTTATACCATAGCCATGTTAATCAGATGTACATTACTTAACCATCTTAGGGAGTATAAAAGTGCCCATATTATGAAAAAAAAAACACTTTTTCTGGGATTTAGGGTGTTATTTTGTGTCTCTGGTTCTTCCACACGCATACAAACTTGCAAAAACCCATCCATGCTGTTTTGAGTGAGATACGGGTTTCTGAATGTATCCTGCCTTCAGAGAGAACAAGAACGAGGTGGCTAACCACTAGCAGCGCTAGCTTCTAGCTAGTAGTCCTTACCTAGCTACTGCGCATATGCGACTCCCAACAAAGATGTAATAGAAGTGAGATGCCTCATTCTGTAGCTAAAACAGAGAGCTCAACACAGGGTGAAAAGAGGAGCTGCAGCAATGTGCAGTCCAACAAAAATATGGTGTTTTTTGAAAATTAAACCATGTAAACTTATTCTGGTACAACCTCTAAATAAAATTATTAACCTGAAAATGAGCATAATATGGGCGCTTTAACACGTTACAACAAAGTGAAGAGAAAAGAGAAAACATGCAGCCCACTGATTTTGACATCAGGATTGTTTTCCCATGAATCTTTTCTAAATGTTTTCCCGTTGATCCCTTTGGGCTGTCAATTTATAGCATGGGTAAACCCTGACGAACTTCCGGCAAATTTGAGATTTGCTCTGCAAGTCAGTCTGGTGAAGAGCCCATTCAAACCCATTTCCAATGTCCCCAAAATCGAGGCACCAATCACACGTTGAGGCAGGCTTTACGCGACGACGATAGCGTAGCGACGGCAAGCAGCTTTTTGTTTACTTTCAACATGACGGCTAACGAAGCGCAGCATCACCCGGATCGTTGGTCGGATTGGTTGAAGGACTATCCAATGCGCCCAGAGGCATTTGAGCGGCGTCCGTTGGTGATGCCCCTTTGGAAATGAACCTTTCCCAGACCCACTCTCAGTTACAACTGAGAAGGGGTCTGGTGTCAACCAGGCTAATCAATTTATGCAGTCTAAGGCCAAATATCGGCCAGAGGTGCCATAGCCTGACAAGCCAGACCCACATCAAGATGTTGGGTCTGGGAACTCACCATTGGCAGGGCTCAATCCGAGGGGCGGGATAAACGGTTGTCTTTCAAATTCCCTCTGCACTCATAGCCAACCAGAGCAACGCTAGTTGATAGATTACACTTTTGCCGTATCCGGTCAGCAAAACTCCGAACACATCTTCCTTTTTTAAGAATGACTTCAGTGCTTAACTCCAAGTCTTCCAGAGTCATGGCCAAAGCCAATTCGAAAAACCGCTGTTCAGCAGCAGCAGCCATCTTCTTTGTTTTCAAGTAGCAGGGAATTCACGCGGAAGCGTCGCAACTCTGCCGTCCTTATGTTAAGCCCGCCCACCGACTCTATACACGATGTGATTGCAGGGCTTAATTTGAGCCGGAACACGCCGGAACATGTTCCGGCATCTCCGACGTTGGATCCAAAACCTTTTTTATTGGATCCGGCACCTTCTGTGTCACTATGAAAAATGAATCGCCTAAATGAAAAAAACAAACTACTGTTTGTGTAGTGTTCAATGTTGTTATCTGTCTTGTTAGTCGTTATTCCCCATTGAAGTTCCACAAAAATCTTGTGTTTGCATTTCCGATGTGTTTTGAGGTAAATTTTCAGGGTAAGACAGAGGGGGGAGAGGGACGGAGGGAGGGGAGGCACTTCAAGTGACACATGCGCTTGTGCTGGTTGAGATCGCTGTTAGCCTTGTTTCACTCAGGGGAAAAATGTCAAAAAGACAACAAAGTTTGCATAACTTGTTCAAATACGCTGGCCAGTCGGATCCCAAACAAGCAAAAATCGTTTCCGCCGATCAAGAATGTGGAGACATTACATTTCGTACCCATGCAGTGCATGTTCTGAAATTAAAATAAACATTGCCCTGATGTACACACAGCATTGTTTAGGCTTTTTTAATCAGAGAAGCTACGTACGCAGTGGGCCTGTGTATTACTATTACTGTGTATAAGAATTTGTCGATATGATACATATCACGATACATGGGTCACGATTCATTGTATTGCAATATATTTTGATACTGTGCGTAAGGCGATATATTGGGATTTATTATATTAGTATAATTTTAGAAAAACTAATATTTAGAAAAAAGACATGATGTTCTTAAAAGTCAAAGAAGTTTACTTTAGGTAAACAATTCAGTTCACAGAAAATCAAACTGCCTGGGATTGTGGTTCACAGGTTCTTAGTGAGCTAATGTTTATATGCTAAAGTAGGCCAAAGTTCAGCCATAGCTACATTGTTAGCTTCTAGCAAAAAGTCAGGCACTGCTAGGCACTGTTAGGTACTGTTAGGCACTGTTAGGTACTGTTAGGCAAGGACACTAGTGGTGTATCTCAGCATAGCCATCTAGCGGTAGGGGGTTTTAACACAACATCAACGTGAACCACTGTCTTACATGAATAATTTTGAACGTTTAAAAAAAAATAATTATAATAATAAAAAAAAAAGATTTATAAAAAAAAATCAATATTGCCTTTTTGAAAATCGATACAGTATTGCAAAATAAAATATTGCGATACTCAAGTTTATAGATTTTTTCTTACACCCCTAGTAGGCAGTGTCATTTTTTTTGTTCTGTTACCGCCAACCCCCTTTTGAGTCGCCGGATCCACCCCCCCTCTGCACTCCGGGACCTCTCACTTCACAAATTAAGCACTGTGTGATTGGCCTGACTAGAATTTGTTTTTTCCAGCTCGCAAGCCAAAGGAGATTTGCTAGACTGACCCTGGCTGCAAATTACATTTGCTGCCGCTAGGTGCGTCTAGATTTCTGGTGGTGCCACATACTGAGCTGTAGAGCTGGTGAAGGCCACCATGGTGGTCTGGTGAAAAGCCCTTTGGGATACGAGGGGACGTCCGGAGTTTCAGGCAGGCCAGATAAGACAAGAAGAGCCGCATCAGATAACACAGTGTCCACTGCAGATGCATTAACACAATGTTTTATTTGGTGACCAGAAGTCTCAAGAGGGCAGAATCTTTTTCGGAAATCTTGGAATGCCCAGAGCTTTCTACTCAGACTTTGACCTGCAACCCGCATTACCGGGCAAGAATGATAAATATTGTTGCATATTTTATATCAAAACCAAAGTCATCCTCAATGTATTTCATGGTCATCGCAGTCATCCCTGCCTTATTTGTCACATTTAGAGTGTTATCTTGAAGCAAGAATGTGTGATGTGATTATTTCAGTTGCCATCATATGTATTAGGTAGCACACAAACACAACTGTCCTACTAGACAAGACTATACTGATATAGTGATACTGATATAGTGTTCAATTGAGGCGAATTTTGCAAAAGTCACATTCTAGAAAAATGAGAACATGACTGATCTAAACCAAAAACTTACCTCCATGAAAACAATCCTCTAGTTTACAATGCATTGAAAAGATCTCATTTGGGGCATTTGGAGAGCTGTGTATTAATTTCACATTGAAAACCTATCTGCAGCATTTCTGGGTCAGCAACATGTCATGTCATTTTCTTATCAGAGTATTACTCAATCAGGTTACTCACGTTCAACATGATGAGCATCTGCCCTGTTCATGTTAGATCAGACAGCTAAGGTGGTGCAGTAGTAGCTCGGACTGACCTCTGACCTTACAGGTAGCAATACAATTGCACATCTTCTTATTACTATGGCAATAAATAATTGATGCTGTACTAAGTTTAATAATTGGTCAATTGTCACTTAAAAAGAAGCCCGTGATTAGTGATTCCATTGATAATACCCATTATTTAAATAGCCATTCAGTTTTCTCTAGTGTTTATAGTATGTGCTTCCTGTTTGTTAGTATGCCATCCCTTTGTAAAGGATTATTTTTAGCGTGTGTAGGTGTGTACAGGGATTTGAGCACATAGAACGACTGAAGAACCCCTTCCTAGTCCCATTGTTTTATGTTTATGTTGTGTTTTTTTTCCGAGCTTCTCGGTGGGAAGGAAACCTGCACAATCAGCCGGCTAATTAGCGTCTTGTTGGTATGTGTTTCTTTGAGCATGCATCTTGATAGTATGTGTTCCCAAACTTCCCAATTCAGAGGATCCAAAGACAGAATCAGTTTAAGTACTTTTCTACTCCATGCTCTCTGTCAAAAATACATTTAGAAAAAAACGTATCATAGACTGGTTTATTTGAACACACACTGATATATTTTTGTTATGGTTCAACCGGACATTTCAATCATAATGAATAACATTAACAGTCTCTTTTATCTGTGTCTCTCTTTAAAGTACATTATGCACTAGTGCAAAAGAAGAAAGCAAAAACTTAGCTGTTTGAATAGTTCACGGATAGGCATATTTTTGGAAAATGCTAGAAGGCAGGTTATAGCAACGACATTGAGTCAAATGTAAATTACAGATAGATAGAAAGTAATTTCATTCTGTCAATTATTGCACTGTGGAGGTCTAAACTGCAAAACCTATGTAAATCCTGAATCCTTTAAAAGATCCCACTCTGAATGTAATCAAATTTTATAAGCTTACAATAATGTTACTGCTCACATGGACTCTTGCTGACTACCTTTGGAGACGGCAATTTGTTGTTTTTAACCTTTATTTATCCAGGTAAGTCGATTGAGAACAGTTTCTCATTTGCAACGCCGACCTGATCACATTCACACAGTAAAACATTCATACCTGGAAGCTGCCCAGTACAACCACAGGGCGGGACAAGTGCTACTCTTTCACTTTCACTTGTGCCAAACTCGCTTCCTTAACACCTAGGCCACCACTGCCTGACTGATTTTATGCTACAGGAATAGTAAAACCATTTGAATACTTTGCATTTAAAGCTTGTTATCTTTGGTCCCGCATACGTATCAAGCAAGCACTTTGGCAGCGTTAAAATACCAACTGTTGGTCCCACAGCGTTTTCAGGTGGTACTAACCAATATACTGTCTACAACTGCAATGCAGAACCCATACTCAATTATAGTAGAATTTGGTGAGACAATCTCTATTTTAGTAACCTTTGTGACATTAATGATACAAACTGACAAATTCATTCTGAGAGTGCTGCTCACTTAGGGTATTCCCACACTACTACATTTTCATTTTTAAACAATTAATTAATTAAAAACTAATCTCTGTCCATATTAACACATCTGACAACGCATATCACATGACCATTCACACACTGGGCATGTGCGTGCCAGGGTAAAGAGGAAGCAGATAGTCTGACTCTGCTGTTGTAAGTCATGGCTGTATACGTTGAATATACAGAAAATACTTTGGAGAAAGAACAATAATGGCAAAAAGTAAAATCAGGGATTTATCAGCTTGGACCAACGATGAGGTGGAGCTGTTATAGTCTGGCTATCACCAGACCAAGCTCAATCTTTTAAGATTGAACATTAGTTTGGGGAGTCTGCTCTGTATTTCTACTGAACAAGAGGCGTGATCAACAAGCATAGTTCAAATGACTCTGTACGCAATTGGATAGTCCTTCAACCAATCAGACCAACGATCCAGGTGACGTACTCTGCAGAGTGAGGCAGAGCGAAAGCCGGTCAGTAGTAAAAAAAAAAAAATAGTTCCAGGGAAAGTTTCTGTTCCGTTTTCAGAGAAAACTTGCCTTTGAAATCTTTTAAAACAGCAGCGACAGCGGCATCAACGGGTTGCTGCGCTTCGGTGGCCGCCATGTTGAATGTAAACAAGACGCTGCTTGCCTTCGCTTCTCTATCGTCATCGTGTTAAACCCGCCAATAGCGTGCCAGGTGGATAAGCCAGTTTGTGATTGGCTCCTGCAAATTTGTAATAGAAGCAGCATAGATAAACGTACAGGTTTACCCAGTCTAGAACTGTTACTGAAAGCTATGTAATTGAATTGAGAATGACTCCTAAATTCCAATTAAATTCTTGAATTCGAATTGAATTTAAATTGATGTGAAAAACAGGATCTAGAATTACAATTTCAAATTTGAATTAAAGGAAGCAGAATTGCAGTCAAATAAAAATTCAAAGAAATTCATATACATAATTTAAGTGAAGTGTTTAACAATGAAGCTTTACAATATATGTCAGATATGATTGCATTACATATTCTATGAATGATATTAGTTTGAACTACTTGTATAGATAACATTAACAGGATATGTTTTCCCCCAGCAGTGAATGTTAAAAGCTCTAGTCACAGAACAAATAATTAAGTTTGATTTAAAAGGGCTTAAACACTCCTTCAACTCACAACACAACAGTACCAGTAACATTAATGTGTTACATTACTCAGTTACAGCCAAATGTGATTATATTATGGCATTACTTTGTAAGGGGTTACCCCCAACACTGGATATCATATGTGTTTAAAAGCATGCAAGCACACTTTTTACTTATTACTTATTGTAAATCAAGAAAACAATTCTTGTCAATTGTGGAATTAATAAAAAAATGTGTTCTCATAAAAGAGTGATCTATATTTTGGAACAAAATGTATGCAGGGTTGAGGAGTGACTAGTTATGTGTAATGAAATTATATTATGAAATTACAAAATGAATGTAATTGTATTTAGTTGTATTACTGAGGAAAAATGTGTAATTCAATTAGTTATTAATCAAATTAAAAGGAAATTGCTTTGCATTGATAAAGTAATCCAAATAAAGTAATCTAAACCATATTTATAATGGGTAACTTATAACAGTTAGCATTTACATTTCCAAAGTAACCTTCCTAACACTGAATGTATGTGAGATTCAACACATTCTTTCTGTTGTGTGACTGTGTGGAATTTCTTTGAATTTCCATGAATTTAATTCCACCTCCTGTCATTCCAATTCAAATTCAACTTCCTGTGGGGCGGAGTCAATTCAATTCAAATTCCAATTCATGAACTGAATGGAGGCAAATTCTGAAATTCTGAATTTTGCACAGGCCTGATTGACAGCTCTAGTGGAGACTGAAAGTCATGGTCATTTACCAGGCATAGAAGGCCTAACTGAGAGATGCTATACTGTAGGAAGTTGCATCATGGGAAGTGTTTTTGTAGCTTGACCAATACTAGGCATCAAAAGTCTGGATATCTTGGCCTCTTCTGCATCGAGTTTGGTTCATTGTTAACAAGTGTTACATGACTGGAATTTTTGCATCCATCAAACATGATACAATACTTTTTTGTTCCATTGTAGTAATTCTTGAGGCCACTATATGGTGTATAAATTTCACACTCAGAATTCGAACACTTAAATAAAATGGTGAAGGTAAGTGTAGTGCACTGAGTAGCAAATAGGATCTGATCTGGGTCAAAGGCTTATAGAGTCAAATATCAAAAGAAAGTCTAAGATGTTGAAAATGATCTTAAATGGCAATGATGAGGTCCAACTAAAACTGGATTTAGAAGTATACTGTATCACATGTTAATCCATAAATTCTGGTCGGTTGTAGGACAAGTGATGTGTTGTAACAGGACACGAATGGTCAGTTCATGAAGTACTGATAGATTTACTCGAAAATCAGGCTGTGCCATTTCCTTCAACAGTATGCAGTGGAAAAATCATGTCATTTCACACATGTGCTCCTAAGGAAAATCTGATAAGGATAAGGTGCTGCTCTTGAGTATGTTTATCAAACATCAATATTGACCCATTAAAAATGTTTGATTATCACAAGGTCTCCTGTGACAAGTCTTCTCAAGTTCCTTATAGTTGTTCAATTAGGTTAATGGATTCATTGACCCAGTTTTAAGCATGCCCTCCAAAAGGCAGTCTGGCAAAGGTGGAAACAGGTGAGCAGAGCTGCTGAGTAAACGCCACAGGTTGTTTATGTTGCGCTCTCTTCTCGTGTACCGGCTTGTCTGAGCTGAAAAGTGTATAAACCAGAGAGGAAATGCTGTGGAATGAGCAAGGGCACACCCATATCATTTTTTTTTATATATATTCCATTTCATTTCTATGGGCATGGCTGGCTGGTGGTGCAATATCTAACTTCCTGGTACATCATTGATTTTACTACCACAGTTCTTGAAACAAGATGTGTGTTCCCAGTGTATGAGAGGCACAGAAGTCCTGGAACAAGCTCGCAAAATCACAACACTTCACGTCATATCGGCGTTCAAAGTTTACTTCCATTATCAAGAAACTTTATCTCTGGGTTCCATCACCTATATCATTTAATGACAAGATAACCGCACCAATAATTCAGAAATAAACATAACCCCCGTCACCAAAACCTGTCTCCAGTTTTATTTGAAATGTATTCTAACTGAAAGATGACATTCTTCTTTCACCTCCTGGAATTATGAAATGCTCTCATTGTAAAATGCTAAATCATGTCATGAATTAAGTGATTTTTTTTTTTTTTGGAAGTCACAAAAACATGATACAAAGCTTTCATTCAACACTGACCATACCCATTTTATTACAGCCTCAGACAACAGTCACAAGTTTACAACCTTAACAATCTTTGCCCTTTACCAGACTTAATATGCAGGCCTACACCAGCAGCCTAAGGAACACATTAGCATGTACTGTCTGTATATAATATATATATTTATATATATATATATATATATATATATATATATATATATATATATATATATATATATATATATATATATATAGTATTTTAGGCCTTGATCTTTTGATGGGCAGACGATAATGCTACGTTATGTAAGGACATGTTCTATCTAGGGCATAAAAGAGTTGTGTGACAGGAGTTCAGTGAGGGTGAGAGCAGTGACAGAATCATAACTTAACAGGACTGTACCCTCTGTAACCCATTAACTCCCCCCTTGTTTATTCCGTTGCTTTAACTTTTTATCAGCAGGCCCAATAAAACAGTTTGCTCGTGTTATAACAATAAACTCTCACTAATAAAGCCTTTTACTCAATCGTATGGGTTTTTGATTGTTTCTTGTAACCAGGGTGGTTATGGGTCCTCAATTTACCTCCGTTTAATGACATTTGAAGAATCTTGCCAGCTGGTGTGACGTGACTTTATGGTGCATACTGTACTACAAGACAGACGCCTGTACAAGGAGTTCACGCTATCACAAGGTCATGTAATCCTTCCTTGTGTTGTTTTGCCCTCTCACGTGTATTCTTATTCTTAAGAATCCCAGTGGAACAGTCAGCCTGTACTGCACCATGTGTTTTGCACCCTGGTGACCAACTTGCAATTATAGCAGTTTTAGGGGTTGACTCAGTATGACGCAGGGCTGATGTACAAACGCTTGAGATCTTTTGCAGCTTTTTTGAATAACCAAGACCCTCCCTCCTCTTGAGATACTAAAATCTTTGGTTTTGGGGGATTTTTTTCTGAAACATTAATCTCTTCTTCTTTTTTTTTTTTTTGATTATTTTTGGGGCATTTCCACCTTTAATCATTGGGACAGCTTAGATATGAAAAGAGAGAGATAGAGAGGGGGAAGACATGCAGGAAATCGGCACAGGTCGGATTTGAACCCTGGGAATCTGCATCGACATGACAGGTCCTATTTGGAAGGTCGCACTTTCTGTGTCAGCTATGGTGAATCGGTGTCCTCCTCTTCTCCTCTCTCGTGTGGGGTCCCACAGGGCTCTGTTTTAGGCCCTCTTCTTTTCTCACTCTATCTGCTCCCGCTTGGTACAATACTTAGGAAGCATGGCATTCTATTCCATTGCTATGCTGACGACAGCCAAATCTATGTGCCACTTAAAAAGAGCAACTCTCTCAGACCACTGCTCGAATGCCTGGATGACATAAAGGCCTGGATGGCTTCTAACTTTTTAAGTTTTAATGAAACTAAAACGGAAGTGATGGTTTTTGGTGTCCACACTGGGACCCCTTCTGTCAATTTGGGTCCCTTGGCTCAATATGTCAAGCCAACCGTTACCAATTTAGGAATAAAAATTGACTCAGATATTAAGATGGACAAACAGATTGGGGCGGTGGTTAAAGCAGGCTTTTTCCAATTACGGCAGTTAGCCAAAATAAAGCCGATTCTTACTAGACAGCACTTTGAGACAGTAATGCACGCCTTTGTGACCACTCGGTTGGATTACTGCAACTCCCTGTATGTAGGCATCAGTGCTGCTTTAGTCGCTCGTCTTCAGATGGTACAAAACGCTGCGGCGCGTCTCTTAACGGGAACACATAAATATGAGCACATTACCCCCGTTTTAGCCTCACTCCACTGGCTCCCCGTGTATTTTAGGATCCAATTTAAAATTAATTTACTTGTATTTAAATCCTTAAATGGTCTTGCCCCATCATACCTGTCCGACTTGCTACACCCCTACATTCCGACCCGCTCACTCAGGTCAGCTGATCAACTGCGCCTGAATGTTCCTAAAACTAAGCGGAAACTTAGAGGGGACCGTGCTTTTGCCGTGGCGGCTCCAAAAATGTGGAATGAGCTACCTCTGCCTATAAGACAGGCTTCTTCACTGTCTACTTTTAAATCTCTTCTTAAAACCTATCTTTTTTCCTTGGCCTTCCCCAGCAGAGGCTGACATTTTTCTGTAATTATTTTGACTGTGATACTGTTTTATGTTTAAATGTAGATGTAAATGTTTTATATTATTTTAAATTTTATCTGTACAGCACTTTGTGCAACGTTGGCTGCTTTTAAAGTGCTTTATAAATAAATTTGATTGATTGATTGATTGATCGAGGAATAAACCTATACATAAGGGCGCGCGCTCTACTAACCGAGCCCCAAAAAACATTCATCTCTATGTTAACACGAAAGAGGGTCCTGAAGTCAACGACCACTTCCCAGGTAGCCAGAAAAGAACATGTTTAGACTCTATAGCTATGCAGAGAGACAGATATCTCTGCTATGTTGACTGTCAACAAGAATACACCCACAACGGTTCATGACAGCTCCGTAAACAGTTACAATGAAATGCATTTAGTCTGTTTTATTTGGAACGTTTAACATTCAGTCTGAATGACTTGGAATGAACTCTTTAATAAATGCAGTATGTAGCATAAGCTGCAACGTCTAATCATACAATATTACAATGTGTCTAATTGTGGTTATACTATACGACTGCATTTCAGGTTATCACTGAGCTGTGGTCTTTTTATTCGACCTATTCTAAGTGCACTCTATAGTCAAACACAGATTATGCAAACATGCTCACAGGTTCACTTGGACAAACTCAGACAGACACACTAAACACACAGACAATAGTCATTTTGTGTCCACGCCGCAAGGCCCCTATAAGTGACACTGAATCTCTGTAGTTGTTATCAGGGAGTGTGCAAACAGACCACTGTTTCAGCTCAATTAACCCAGGACAATGTTGAAATGTATGGCTGTTGCTCAAAAGGTAAAATCAAGGTCAACTTTTATGTTCTGTAATGTACACATTATAGTCTTTTTTTTGTCACAAACACATCTCTGTTCTGTAATGTTCTGTTGAAGGTGGGAGCACTATAGAAAAAAAATGTCAATGAAAAAAAGGTTAGAAGTGTGTCCCTGGGGTTTACTTACCATGCTCTAAGGCGATTCGGCATCCACTACAACACTACACACACTATTAAAACAGTTAAACAATTATTTTAACAGTTAAACAATGATTACATTGTGAGCACGGGAAAAAAAACAACAGCTCCTATGAAAACTTACCTGCGCAGCACAGTATATCATCGAAATTTGGTGTCGTCCATATCTATAAAATTGACTAAAACTTTCTTCTACAGCTATTTTTAAAGTTGCAATCTCTGCTGTCAGCAAACTGCTGGTTTTACAGTGTTCACTCCTCCTCTCTGCTCCTCTCCTGCTGCTTTCCGGTCTTGGGCTTATGGGAAATGGTTTTTGTTAAAGACTACTAACAAACAGAAATATTAGGCTAAATAAATGACGATATTAGATTTATGTGCTTATCTAAACATATGATGCAAGACATAATTTGTACACATGCACATATTAAAGGCCTTCAAGTATCCTTGTGGCAGCCGGGAGTGTACAGGTACAGTCAAAGCTGCATGGATGGCATTGACCTCATCATGTATACATCCAGACATGTTTTGGCATGAGTGTGCTGTTAATGAGTACTTAGGGGAAGGTGAACTTTCATAGTGTTTTGGGCAGGTCACCGTGGCCTGGGATTATCATCTGTTGTCGGCTCTGCCCTGTTGTTAGTGAGACACTTTGAGAGTGGCCTTGGCCATTTTTTTTTTTTGCTGGCAGACATCCTGCTCTTGTTGTGTTCAACATCACACATTTTGCACACAGCCTAGTTTAGGCGCTCTGACGTAAGGGTAAAGACAAAAACACAGCTGAGCAGAGGGGTGGTGCTGCTCGCATGTCAGCGACCCTCCCCAGACAAACACGTGCCAGGTAGATTTACGTCTTTCTTTTCAGTGACTCAGCCCACAAATGTATGTTTTTGTTTTTCAGTACTTAGTCTGCCTCTGCAGAGGAAGGTCTAGCTAGTCCACACAGCATTCCGGGATGGGAGAAAAACGTGCTCTGGTTTATTGGCATTTCTTTAAACCAATCACAATCGTCTTGGGCGGTGCTAAGCGCCGGGCGGAGCCACAGCGCCTCTGCAAAATAGCTTCAGGAAGGAACTTGTTTTGGTGGAACATGTGTATGTTCAAAAGTTGTTTTAGTCATGAAACAGAAGTCTCAGATTGGACAGACAGTCTAGCTAGCTGTCTGGATTTGCCCTGCAGAGATCTGAGGAGCAGTTAACCACAATCCTTAATAAATCCACCGGAGTCTAAAATAATGTCTATTGCCGGAAGGTAGTAGACATCCAGCCGATAAGAGTGACATCTGGCGGCAGCGGAGGATTTCGACTAGTCTCCTCTCAACCTCTAGACATTCACTTATGTGTCGTAGTGTATCATAGCTGCAGGTGACTTATTAGAGGATGGAGGAGAAGGCTAGGAATTGTGTGGTGGAATAGTTTGGGATGATGCAAGTGAAAGAAATGTTCAACTTTAGATTTTATTTCTCCCCTCCCCCCTTGTTCAACTCAAGATAAGCCATGGGGTCTGTTTGGCATCAGCTTGTCTGCCCTCATGCTATCCTCTCCTGCTACATCGTTCCGTTTGTGGCAGCGCTTGCCTACCGTTGTCAACTCAGCACAAGGCTATATCTGTCCACTCATCTGATTACAGTAATAGTGGGGTTTCTGTGAAGGGCAGTCGATGCCTCATACGGGAAAGTATACCAAGGACGGTCAGGTTCAAAGATTCACACAGACACAAAGGTTAAGCGGTCAGAGATGGGGGAGTTTAAGGAGGGTTACCTCATAACGTTAACCGTGTCACAGGGAGACACAGCTGGGTTACGGAGGAGGAGAAAGAAATGCACACAGGACTTTAGAGGCACGGTGTGTATGTTGTCCTCCCATTGGCTCAGAACAGGGAGTTTAGGTCCAATGAGTGGGATGGAGAGGGACACGCATAAGGCAAACATATCAGTTGACTACAACTCAAAACGAATGTGAAAGAAAAAAATTGATGGTAAACTGGAATAAAAAGAGAGCAAAGATAAGTGCAGTAAATACCTTATGGATGTTGTATAAGAATGTGAATATTGATTATTTGTGCCCTCAAGAGATTTGGACAGCACTGTATCTGCATGTCATCAATTACGAGCCCAGCAGCAATTCTCTCGGTCATGTCAATAATGCTGTTATCACTCTCAACTTCAGACTTATCACTTAAGCATTTACGGCAGTAATATATTTTTGATTGCAGTCCCAATATAGCTTAGTCTTCCACGGTAATCTCAGTGTAGCATGATCAGAACAGATGTTTTGCTTGTCAAGGATTATAACTACCCAAATGTGATTATGAAACTGGGTGCTGCTGACGAGGTGTTAATACGGGTCAAACTGAATATTTCTGTTGTGACTGCAGTTAACCACAAGGGCAGGAGTATAAGGTCACTTATGTTTGTATTTGCTTAACATCTTCGAAGCCAGCGGGTAAAACACAGACTTTTTCTTTCTTTTTTATAAAACATGAACCCTTAGGTTCAGGTAGCAGGTTGAATCTGGATAAACTGTTAATGTACACTAACCCCTAAACCTGTTGTACAGAAACTTCAGGACTGCAATTGAATGTTTGCCATTCCAGACTGTCAGCTTTCTTTTTCTTTTTTTAGAATTCAATTTACACAGTCATCTCAGTTCATAAACCCAAATTATACATATACAAATAGATATGACATAATATAAAAGGAAAATAATAATTTTAATTAAAAAAATGAAAAGGTGAAAGACTTACAGACTAAGTGTAATTAAATAGTTCTGAGTAGATCTTAGTTATTGAAATGCCTTTCTTATTTGTTATCAATTTAAAGTAAGAGACATATCAGTACATATCCATTTTAATTAAGAATAGTTTAATTGATTTAGAGCATTTAGCTTTGTGAATATGGAAACAGAGCTAGTGTTGCTCTGGCTTCTCCGCAGTGTAAGACATGTCACTTCCTGTGTGCCACTAGCCACACTAAGTTCCTTACAGCTTAGAGAAAGAAATTATGTCAATAGTAGCAAATAGATGTGTTTTTATATCCTGAACTAAACATTGCTCTTTAATGTTAATCCCATATGAATGTAGTTTATAGTACAGGCCTTGGCCTCATTTGCACTCTGTGGTAAGCAAAGGAAAGCAAATAAAGCACAGGCAGGATAGTCACTAATGCTAAAGCATACAGTATAATATTTGTACAACATTAAAATGTCAATCAAATGGGAAGTCTGCACAATGTTTTAACCGTCTGGCAAGTTTTCTATATAAATAAAAAAAAGTTATGCTGAAAGTTTCAATGGAAGGTTGGAAGTATTATTTGGTCTGTGTTTATAAAATAAAAAAAAACAATATCCCTTAATACTGTTTTTTTGAATTGCTGTGTAGGTCAGACAGAACAGCACTCACACACAAAACCTTTAAAGCACATCGGTGTAGGAAGGGATGCATTTCATGTGACCTGTCTGCTGCTCCCATGGGTGCAGATGAGCTAAAGAACACATACAGAGCTTTGTGTATGTGCAAATAAGGATTTGTGCTGTGTGCCTGCAGCGTGTTTTTGACGTTTATTGATGAGTGAGTGTGAGTGTGTGTGTGTGTGTGTGTGTGTGTGTGTGTGTGTGTGTGTGTGTGTGTGTGTGTGTGTGTGTATCAGCATGACAATTACTCTATGGTCCTCTGGGTGCACCCAAAATGTATCCAGAGGAAACAATATAACACACTCAGTTGCTGATGTGCTGTTGTGCATACACACATGTGAAGTCACATGACACCAGCACAGGCAGATTTTAAATATTCCCCGTAGATTTTTTTTGTTCGTTTGTTTGTTGATGTGCGTTACATGTGATTTGTTGTGCAAGTTGAAAACCATTTTGCAATGTTTTTACTAGTTATAACTGGGTTTGCAATTAAATATTTTAACATGCCGTTGTTTCTGTCAAGTCAAGTCAATTTATTTATAAAGCACGTTTAAAACCGACCTAAGCTGAACAAAGTGCTGTACAAAATGATGTTATAAAAACAAAGTCTGTCATTCAGATAAGCCTTGTTTGTTGATCTGGCACCTTGAGAAAAATCCTAGCAACTGTAACTGAACTCACCTTGAGGATGTAGAAAATCATCTACCATTCAGTAATGACACGTGAAAGAGCATCTGTCCGAAAGAAGGAGTTTTTCCCATTGTCCAAAACTTCTATGGAAAGACTAATGCCAATAGTCTTTTCTCTGACTTCTCTAGCCTGTGTGGCACTCACCACCAAGCCTGTACGCTACTACTGAACATAACAAAATCTGTAATAACAGGTCCCAAGCATGTTGTTGCATTATAAAAAAGAAAACGAGGCTCAATCATTTCCTTACAGCTGAACATTGTTTTTTTAATCAAACAAGGAGGAAATTGCAACTTTTCTTCAGCCATGGCAGGTCTAATACAAGAAAAAGCCCTAAAATCGAACCTTAAAAATCTTAAATTTACGACAGCCCGACGTACATAATAGTGTATATTTGCAGTCTGACCCGGTGCTAGGAGACAATGATCCTTCGGTAAATCAAATAAAGATGGATGATGATTATGATTATGATGATAGGGACAAAAATCCAAAGCAGACATAGTTGGAACCTCAATTTCAGAGCCTTGGTCTCACTGTGGACAGTGTGCAGGCTTAACCACTGGTCAAATGTACAGAATAAGTAAGAGGCACCAGTCTTTTTACACATGCTGAGTCCTCATTGAACCGTGGCCAAACAGGTATGTGGCGTTTTGTTGTGCAATGGTCACAGTCCTGTCACTCTAACTCAACTTCCCCCTCATACTTCCCACTGTCCGTGCAGAGAATAAAGCAGAAATCCTTCTTCCCTTTTGCTGTCTGGAATTTTGCACTTTCCCTCAAATATCTCCCTTTCTTCACCAACCAAACATTTTTCTTGTCTTTTACTGTCCGTGTCCCCAGCACTCTCATTTTCCACTCTCTCATCCCTGCTGCCTGCCGGCTGTCTTTGTCATTCACTCCTCCTCAGTGTTGCCTGACTTGCTCTGTGATAAATGAGCCTCAAGAGGCGTCTGTGCCTCTATGTCCTGCATTGTTCTATTAAAGGCCAATTTCAAGAAAAATATGCAGCAAAAAAAAAAAAAAAAATCCAAAGCAACCACATAATGAAATCACAACTGTACATATTTATTTAATTATGCAATAAGGACCACAAATTACATTTGATGGAAATTTCTTTATAGAATGGGATTTGGGTTGGTACATCCTTTTGACCTGGGACATAATAATATGAAGTGGAATGTATTGACTGTGAGGATGTGATCAATATGGTTAGGGTATATGATTACAAGATTATTCAATATATAGTGAGTATTTGCTTCTCTGCCTCTTTGAATTGTTCATTTCTCCAGTGTTAGTACAGTACCACCACCTAGTGGATACAAAGCTAACTTCAACATAGATGAGCTATGCTTTCCTAAAGGCTTTTTAAAGCAAACATTAAAAATAATAATATAATAAGTAATATAAAATGTCTTCAGTATTAAAATTATAGTATAATAATATTTAGTTTATTTAGATATTAGCATGTTATTATTGTGTTGAGTGTCGTCTACAACTGATTTCATATTACTATCTTATTTTTTACAATTTCATATTATTTTGAAATGGAAGGAAATAAAAGTAAATGTGCAACATAAATAAACTTGGCTTATCTAAAATTATATATATATATAAAAGAATGTTTAGCCCAATTAGCTTGCATTAAAATACATTGATAATACATCTCGTCACGGTACAGTAAACCAAGAGACAGCTTAATGGCTTCAATGTCATTTAAGTACATTTTAATATGCAAAGCAAATCACATGTATTTTCAGTTGACTGTGGCTCAGCCAGTGAATGCAAAATGCCCCTGGTTGGTTTGTGGTCAGTGTGGTTAGCAACACACTGAGAGGCCACAGAGCCACAGACTGACTGACTGCCGTTTTCTACTGACCACTAACCCATAGATAGATAGATACATGGGGCAGAGTGTTGACCCAGTATCTTTTCCAGAATTTATAAATTTGTTTTTCAACAAATTAGATTAACCATCACAGGAGTGAAGAGTGCTAACAGACAAAACAGCATGTAGATGGTGCATGTCGTCAAACTAACAAATGTGACTCAACAAAAAAATTGTCAATATTTCAGGGCAGAAAGGAATAAAACCACTGTTCGGTCACATAATAAATCATCACAGACTCTCAACATTTGCAGTCTTATTACACACACACACACACACACACACACACACACACACACACACACACACACACACACACACACACACACACACACACACACACACACATCTCCACACTCCATGTCCTTGTTGACAGACAGATCACTCTATAACTAGGTCAGCTCGCTGATATCTTCACATTACTTCAGTTTCCTGAGTTACTGGAGGCTTCTTGATCTCATCTTCCTCCTCCACCTGTGTGTCTGGGTTGTCAACCTCTCCACTGCCAGGCGCTTCCTCCTGCCTCCGTCCACCCCAGAGCTGTTTTAAGTGGGCGTTGAGCCGCTCCAGGATGTCCATGGAGTGGTTGATGAGGAGGGCCAGCCAGGCCAGGCCGAAGAAGATCCACGAGGCCATGAGGACGCTGTACCACTGTGGGTATACTTTGTCGGGATTACTGTCTGTGAAGGAAAAGACTTAATTAATAAAGCTAAGTATAGAGCGTTGATAAAAACCTAAGAAATCATGGTCTTGCCACTCAGGATCACAATGTGTCTACTTTCTGTTGACGATTAGTAGCGCAGTGTTATTACTGTGCTTTACCTGCCACGAAGTCTCCAAAGCCGATAGTACTGAGGGTGATGAAGCAGTAGTAGATGGCCTGGGACAAGGTCCAGCCCTCTTGTAGTTGGAACACAATCATGGGCACAACAAAGAAGAGCACTGCTCCAGACAGGTAAGACACCAGGTGGACAAAAAAGCGGGTACACTTCTGCGGGAGGGTGAAGTAAGTCATGTTCCAAAGAATCATTTTTGCACTTGAAATGTGGGAGACAAACATTTTAAGAGTGATGTGAAACGTACTTCATTATTACACTACGGTGATTAAAGATCTCCTCACCCTTCGCCCGGTCTTCCCCTCGAGGAAGTCGGAGATGTTCCTCTCAATAACAAGCATGTACTTGCCCACTCTGTTGAGCACCACCATGTTGAGCGGGATACCAAATAGTGCGAAGAACACACAGAAGATCTGGCCAGCAGTAGACCTGGGACTTATATTCCCATAACCTGCAAAACTGTAAGCTGTTAGTGTGTGATCTTACTGTGGTGGAAGTAAAAGAAGAACTGTAAGACCCTTTCTTTTTATTTTTTTTCATTTAATTGTTCAATATGTGTTTTAATCACTTTCTCACTCAATCAGTTCTTATCACCTATACTCCAAAGAGACTTTCTTGCTCAGGGATGAGCCTCTCAAGTGGCTATTGCTCCCACAAAAAAGGGACTTTTAGTGCGTTCCATTTGTACTCGGAAATCAGATTTTCCAAGATCAAAGTTGTAAAGATGCCCCTTGACCTCGGATTTCCGGGCTCAGAACTCGGACAACCTCCCAATAGCCCGAGCTCAAAATCCAACATGGCTGCCCCATGCATCAACAGTAGTGAAAGCTGTAGTAACATACAGTTATTATCACTTCTGTCTTATTTGTGTCTCACTAAGTCAGTTGTACACACAGTCCTGTCCAACTTCTATCTGTGGACATGCACAAAACCTGCGTAATATGTTGTTATCAACTGGTATTGCTAACAAAGGCTAAGCTGGCTAGAGCTAACCCCACAATGAAAAATCCCACTTGTAAATGGAACGCATTCAACTCGAGTTCCGAGGTAAATGGAACGCACAATTAAAGCAGCGATGGTTTAAGGAGATGGCTATGGTGTTCGAGAAAGATTCCAACAGGTTCTTGACGGTATAGCCTGTTACACCGCTAAGATAGCACCGGTGCGTAGAACAAAGGCACACAGCTACTAAAGGCTAATCTAGCTCGTAACATTTGTTGTCTCCTATCTGTTTGCATTTAACGAGTGAATGAAATCTGAGCTAGCCTGGATGAGTGTACTTTCCTACCTAAGAGGGGTTGTACTGTGTTAAACTGACTCACCCAGCCGCAATGTCGTTTCACGTTCCGGAGCCGGAACTGGATAACAACTGGTTTGCTGTACCCACTACTGCGGAAACCCGTTGGAAGGGTTCTGGAACACAGCAGCCGTCCATAATATATAATCTCTACAGAGCTTTACCAACCAAATTATTATATTTAGGTTTTAGATTATTACAATAATACAAAATTAGGGTCAGGATTGGGGCAAATATACGTAAGGTTCCAGTGCTTATTGATAGTAGTTTTGTTAACCCTTATTCAGGGTTCATTAATTATCATAATAAATCCTGCCCCTGTCATCTTGCTATAAATACACAATGAAAAAAATGAAAGCGGTGCACTTTTGCAAAGTGCCACGTGAAAGAAGTAAATGTCATCTTCTGCTCAGAAATCTTCAGAAATACATAGAAAATAATGTATGTAGTATGAAATGGTGTATTCATACTGACAGAAATACAATTGTTAGGGTCTAAGATTGGTCAATATGTTAAACATTGAAAAACAGTGTCAAATCCTATTTCAGTTATTCCAACAAATGATTAAAAGTGGTCATACGGGTCACTGACCAGGTTATAAGTCTGATATAATCAAATCATCGGTGGTTAGGTTGCACAAACATTGGCTGGACTTGCTATGGGGCGTGATTAAAAAGCTCTTGGATTTAATCCTGTGCAGTCTAACCTATAGTTGTGACCACGGTGGCAGCAAACACAGCTGAGCTGGTGAATTTCCAGAAGCCGTCCGAAGTATTGTTGTCTTTCAAACTTAGGCCCACCTTAGATGCAGCTTGAACAACCTGAAACACATTAAAGTTACAAACTGGGTTAAACTGTTCAAACTCTTGAAGGAATGGAGTATTTTATGGGTCAGATCTTATGACTCACTGTTATATAACTCATGTATGTATTGATCCAAAACCGGGTTTTTAGGCCAATATAGTACAGTTGTGTGCATGACATAGAGAAGACCCTCTCTGTGTCAGGTAGAGGGGATTTGTCAATGACACAGTATGTTACATAAAAGTTCATCACCAGCATGGAAAATTCCTCCAAAAGAATTACATAACACTGAGACCTGTGGCCTTCTTATCTAAGTCTTTGAGTTCCTCATCCTAAACAGAAGTTACCACTCAAAGTGTTGGCTTATTCTAGAAAACAGACTTTATTGAATTTAAATTGTATCTTCTTCATGCCTTACTGCAGTGGTTCCCAACCTTTTTTCCTTGGCACCCCCCCTACTCATGTCTGAGCCCCCCCCCCCGAAACCAAAGTTCGGGTAACTCTCGAGATAGAGCCTTACTTTCTTTTTTGATACAGAGGAGTTATCAGCACTTTTATGTTTCTCCGCCGTGTTTCATTCATAAAATAGTGATGCCGTGGCGGCAGGAAAGACGAGGATACAACAAAATATTTAGTTTTTATACAGACTTTTGTATACATTATATATTCTAGTGTATTATTATAATTTGTTTAACATGTGCACATGCGCCCCCCCCCTGTGATCTTTGCCGCCCCCCCTGGGGGTGCCCAGACCCCAGGTTGGGAACCACTCCCTTACTGTATACTTAGGGTGCACCATACCGCCTGTATGGCCTGCTTTGATTTCAGTTTTAGAATGATCAACAGTTGTTTTTCTTACGCTGCAAATTGTGTGCAACCTAACATGCTTTTCTACAGAATGAATTTGATTGGTAAAGGTAAAGTTTCCAAGGAAAAGATTACACAACTTTGCTGCTGTAAATCAAGTCAAAGCAAGACACAAAGGCAATGTAGAATGCGCATGACTAAAAGGCTGGAGGAGCTGGTATTTGCATGGAAGAAGTTGCCTCTTTGCCACATAATGGACCTACAAGAGATTGCAAATGGCCCTCCATTGCTTGGAACTGTTTCCAGCGGCAGATTAGTGTGTTGTTCTTGTTTAAAGGCCCAAATCTGTATTGGTGAATGGTCCTACTACTGTTGAACTTTTATTCTACCACTGTTGCTAATTACTTGAGTAATTTATTGAAATTGAATGTAAAAACAGAAAAACATTTAACTGGAAAATATCTGTCTCACATGTATTTTAATTCTGTTAAAAGTGTCTGTTTTGGCAACTGCACAAATACTGAAACAATGCACAATGTATCAACTGTATACTTGATGTAAAGCGTAATGGAAAAAAAATTATACTTTGTGAAAGCGAGGGACAGAACTGTTCATTTATGCATGCATGAGTCTTTTATGACGATGGCATTTCTCCATTCAGAAATATGAAAACGCAAAAGGAATAGGATTGTGGTCCAGATCTAAATCCAGTGGTCTCTGTAAAACCCACAGGTTGACATATACAAAACATACAGATATGGATACGAGCAGATATTAGCTGTGTCACTGTGAAATACTCCCCTCACATTTGCATGTTAGAATTCCTGAGTGCCTGAGTGTAATGTGCTGACATCTGTAACTGTGTTGCCTATATTGCTGCTTTAAAACACTCTCCATGTCAGATTCTATCTCATTAACCTGCCTCTTTTGATGCCCCGAGCCTCACCTGAGCCACTGACTCCAGGCCTTCTTGGTTCAGACATTTGTATGTGTTGAGCACCTGTTCTTTGTTCAGCAGTAAAAGACTGATGTCCTTCTGTCCAAGATCTCCCTCCAACTTCCAGAAAACCACTCCGCCGATCAGCACATAGGCCACGTAAACCACCCCGAGCATGAGGATGGAGGGCACCCGGGCCAAGTTGAGCATTTCCTTTATTCCCATCTCGGCTTCCTGGTAGACCTTTTGGATCCAGGCAAGCTCAGCGTCTCAACCTCTGCAGCCGGGGACAGAGAGGAGTGAGGGTTTACCTGCTTGGCTTCGTGTTTTTCCCTGTATTGCAGGCAAATAAACCTCCATCTTAAATCACTCCAATTGCCTGGCATGCAAATCTGGTGGAAAAAAATCTGAAGAGGGAGAGACAGCAGCACAGGTTTGGCTGTAGGTGATAACTATAGGTTTCTGGCCAAAATGAGCCATTGTCTATGAGGTCGTGGAGTTTGCTTCATCATGGCAGGGGTCAATTTAAGACCAGTTACAGTTGGTATGTGGTTTCTAGATGCACTGCACAATATCTAGGACCGAGCAAAATAACCACAGCACACTGTTTATCAGACTATAATTTCAGTTTGTGTTGCACACTTAAAACAGATTCTTCATGCCGGCAGTTTGAGACAGAAAGTGACAGTTCTTGCTCTGCTAACAGTTCTGGCCAGTTTGAATGAACATCTAAAAAAGCATGACAGGAACAAAGCCCTCCTGGTGTATCCCAGCTGTCCTTCTGGGATCAGTCCTGTGTGCTCTCAGGTCACCTCAGCATCACCATCTTGATTAATGTGTTTGTTTAAGATAGCCCTCCGTGCTGAATTTACCACAGTTTACCATCAGTACACAAACAGATGTGGACTCACATGATCACACGCAGGCACGCAGGCACACACACACACACACACACACACACACACACACACACACACACACACACACACACACACACACACACACACACACACACACACACGAATAATTCTAATGATTGGAGTTGCAGTTGGTTAACCTACACAAAAAAAATTACATAAACAATAGTACAAAAAAACAGATCCATAGTTTAGCAGGTATTAACAATTTCACCTGTTGTCGGAGGGTGGAAAAACATTACAGGATTGTTACCTGAGGCAAAACATATTTTCATATTGAGACTTTATAATATTTTACGTTGTTGTTAATTTCACATGCTAAAACAAAAAGTAAAAGCATATTTTGCAGAATAACATCTCGATCAAATCTTGTTTAAAGAATGAAAAATTAGGCAGATGTAATTTAAATCCTTGTTTCTAATTGCCTATTTAGCGCACACGTGATTAATCACACGATTACTTGTGAGTTGCTATCAATGTACTACATTGCCAGTAGGAATTTATAAATGTCTCTTATTGCTCCCACTCAGCGGATATATTTTAAACTCGGTGTAATTCTTAGACGTTTGATAAATACGGGCCCTGATCTACTGTACTGACTCTTTAGCTTGGTTGAGGTAGAATTGTCAAACAAAAAACCTGTAATGTTTTCCCAGCTTATTGTGTAATAAATGAAACCAATTTTCGACCAGGCGAAACATAAAAAACAAGCATTTAAAGAGGAATAAATATTCTGAGGCAAATATCTAACAGAAACAGTTTTTGCGAAAAGCTGCAACTGTTTTCTTAGTGTACCATGTATGATAATATGTACAGAGAACAGTTACACTAATTCAATTCTATCTAGTGAATATTACATGTACTGTAGATAGTCCCGTCTAAAGTCCACTGTCAGATCTTTGACGTGTCTTCTAGATTACTGGATGGCACGTTCTCATCGTCCTCTTGTTTTTTAAAGCCTGGATGAGTCAGGACAATTGCATGCTCCATTATTCTGGCTCCCATGTTGAGGATAAGAGCAAGCCAAGCCAAGGCAAAGATGATCCATATGCCTGCAAGGCTTCGGTACAGAGAGATGTACTGCTTGCCTGGGTCAGTCCCTACAAGAATCGACATGAAACATCAGGACACCATGTTGATTTTATTGCTTTAAACATTCAGATTACAACACAGTAATTGTCTCAAAGCATTAAAAGGCATTTTTTCATTTTTTTAACAGATGTGACCGCTGTGGCCTTTCCAGCACATAAGTGCTTGTTTGCTCTCTCTACTCACCCACTACGTAATCTCCAAAACCAATGGTGCTGAGGGTAATGAAGGTGAAATAGAAGCCCTCGCCAAACGTCCAGCCTTCCACGTAACTAAACAACAGAGGAGGGATGACCAAAAACAGCAGGCTGCCTGTGATGAAGAACAAGCTCACTGCCAGAGCCTCAACTGTTTGCTAGGAAAGAAACAGAAGAAACATTGGCATCAGTTGGGCATGACAAAGCGGCCTTTTCTTGGCATGTCTTATAGGTAGAGCTGGGCCACATGGAGAAAATCCAAATACATCGACGTCGATATTGCGGCAATATTGTAGGGTTGACTATTGGTGCTTTCACAAATTATTCACACAATGACATTTTTGATAAGTAATCGTCAGTAATGGGGTATATTGACTAAGTTGTTAATGGCAAATAAGGAAACAGCTAGTAAGTCTGGTAAGTTCAGAAAATAACATCACTTTACTGTAATGCAGCCTTTACAACCAGTAAAAGACAACACTATATCGATATCCAAAATTTGAGACAATATGTAGCGTCATATATCGACTTAATATCGATATATTGCCCAGCCCTACTTCTAGGTTTGATCTCTACGGTGATGGCTAGAAAAAGCAAAGCAAACATTGGCATAGATATGTCTAGAAAGCATATCTCAGGTGTTTTTTGCAGCAAATAATGTCTAATGCGTCAGTACCTTGTGTGGAACAACTGAGACCATTCCTCTCTCCAGGCGACCCAGGTGGATGGTGAGACACTTCCCCAGCTGTTTGAGGAAGGCCAGGTTCAGGGGGATTCCACACAGCGCGTAAAACACACAAAACACTTGACCAGATACTGTGCTGGGGGAGAGGTTGCCGTAGCCTGTGGACAAGCCAATGATTTGTCATTATTTTATCAAACCAGCAGGGCTGTCCTCGACTAAAGAAATTCTTAGTGGACTTACACTCATATGATTGTGTCCGCTAATCAAATTGTTGATTCAATTGACAGATCTGTAAAACTGAGTTTCTCCACAAAGAATCATGCAAAATGACCACTTTAAATCTTGCGTTTACTAGAGATGTGCTCATAAGTTTCTTGGAAATAAGTCATTCAGCATGAAAAAAAGAGCATAAAAAATGGCTTGAAATCTTAGTCGACTAAGATCAAAATGACCAATTAATGAGTAATCGACTAAGAGAGGGCAGCGATAGTTTTTTCCCCACTATGGCCACAAGACCCGCCCCTTCAATAGCTACTATTGGCTAGGAGTCCATGCTTACGCAAGGTAACGTAACCTGATTTGTTCAGGTCCTATCCCCTGACCAATCGGCTATCCTAACCTTAACCAATCGAGGTCAAATGCCTAACCCCAACCGATCGACCATTCGTAATTTTGCGCGGGGGCAGCCCTACAAATCAGTTAAAAGTTAAAAAGCTGAATATGTAAAGATGCTCACCTATAGTTGTGACTACTGTGCCTGCAAAAAAGAAGGAGCTACTGAAGTCCCAGTTGCTGGGGTTTGTTGAGTTGCCTGAGGGATTCACTCCCTTTTCCCAGGCATCCAAAATCACCTGCAAACACACAAAGGAGTGTATTCAAATCTGAGAATAAGGTAACTCTCACCTCAAAAAGTCTTACCTGACAGTGTTTCTCAAATGGGGGTACGTGTACCCCTAGGGTTACTTTGGAGTACTGCAGGGGGTACGTATGATTTTTTGCAAAATGCTATTTTAAAAATATGTCATGCATAATTCCTAATATTATCACACTATAATAATGAATGAATTAAGTGATGGATCTTAAACATTTGAAATGTATCATTTCAATGTTTTCAGTTACAAGGTTGTTGTTTAGTAAATCTAAAAAAACAATTCAAACGGGGTACAATGTTGAAAAAAGTTTGAGAACCACTGTCTTACCATATATACTCTACTACTGTTCTCACTTTGATAAATATTTTGCATCCTGAACCACTTATTGATGTATTAGGTCAGGTTACTGTACCACCATTTGTCAATCAATCAATCCATTTTAGTTGTCACATGAAATCGTTCAAGGTACAATTCCAGTGAAATGTAATCCCATCGGCTCCTTGAACTTGTGCATGATTCATCATAAAGCAGAATGTGGCCGTCAGATCGGCACACAGAATAAGAGTCACCCGGTTCAATGGCGCCGGCAATCCGGGATCCAGCAAAGTCTGGGCCGCTGACGCTGCAGACATCCCGCTGGAACATGGGTGATTTTAGACCCTTTTTAGGGGGGCTCAAATTTCATCTCAACTATAATAATAAAAACTTATAAACTTTTTTTTTTTTTTTTTATAAATTTTAGTGCTTCAAGTGAGAGTTTGTGAACTTGTCTGTTAGTGACAGAGGACTAACAATTACCATTAACAGAAACATAGTGTTGGCCATTTGGAGGTGGTTGTGCCAGACTGACGCCTTTGGCTGAGTCTCTATCTGATCTGTCAGAGGGAGAGCAGGAGTGCGCTTGTGAAGTTTGACGTTGGTAATCCCCAGAGAAGAAGTTGGCAATTTCATGCCGCAGATTAGAACCTGAACTGAAATGTAAGCAACTAAAATTGCTGAATGTTAGAACATTGTGCCAAATTGGTCATTATTACTGTGACTTATAAAGTGTCAGGTTTAGTTCCATCATAGTGTCAAAACTCAATTTTAGAGATCTGAGGAGCAGTTAACCATAGTCCTCATAAATCCACCGGAGTTTAAAATTCCAACAAAAAAGAAAGCGGAAGGAAACCGGTGACAAGACATGGATCCGGCGGAATTTCCTGTGGCACTGGAGCAATCCCAGGAGTGGAACGTCAAAGATATAGACTACTATGTACCTAATCACTCAATTTCTCTGTCACTCAGTATTTGATGAGCTCTTTTTATCATCATATTTCCTCAGAGATGCGCAGACTTGTTGTCAATCATCACTACTTTGATCAAGACAGCCCATGTATTTTTTTAAATGGTCAAGAACCAAACCAACTTTCCTAGCCTGGTTGACATCAGACCCTTCTCAGTTATAACTGAGGGTGGGTCTGGGCAAGCTTCATTTACAGCCCATTTCCAAAGGGGCGTCACCAACGGACGCCACTCATATGCCTCTGGGCGCAACTGAATAGTCCTTCAACCAATCAGACCAACGATCTGGGTGACGTAGCAGCGACAGCGGCATCAACAGTTGCTGCGCTTCGGTGGCCGTCGTGTTGAATGTAAACAAAAAGCTGCATGCTGTCGCTGCGCTATCGTCATCGTGTAAAATCCACCTCAACGGTTGTGATTGGTGCCTCGATTTGGAAAAATTTAAAAATTGGAAATTGGCTTGGCCAGACTCAAATCTCAAATTTGCCAGAAGTTTGTCAGGGTTTTCCCAGGCTACAACTTTCCTGCACTTTATTAAACAATTTCAGCAATATAGCACCCTTTTATTTAATATAAAAAGCCATTAAGACCTTTTAGTTATTAAATGAATATACTATGAAATGATATGACACATGCTCTGGCATTATAAAATGTAAATGTATTTGTTTTTTATGGTATTGTCTTTTTTGTAATGTCTACTCTATGTATATGTGTACCTTTGTATATGAACTTTTGTACAATAAAGAATTGAGAAAAAAAGCCCATGTTTTTTAGCATGTTACCACTATTCAAATTAAAAGGAGCCGACAAATTCTGTAACAACATCCAGATACATTTTTAAAGTCAAAAATGTGGTTGCGTTTAAAAAAAACAACAAAGAAAAACAGAGGAAGCTGTTAACTAACTAGCAATAAATTATGGAGAAGGCGTGGGATTAAATCATTGTATACTTCTTCCCAAAAACGATTTGAGGAAAATCAAGTATTTGTTATTCATGTATCTCTACGATTTTTGTAATATTATTTTCTGTATGACCTTTGTTGTTCGAAATAAATTTAATTCAGTCAATTTAAATCAATCAATCAATTTTTACATTATAAATTGGGAGTGTTCTACTGTTACTGTTCATCAACTGTCAATAATAAATAAATAATTTTTACTTTGTGTTGTTAGCGGACGAAGATGGAGAATCCCGCAAGGGAAATTACAATGTTTTTTTGTTCACTCTGTTTTGAAAACACACATTACACCCAGGACTGAAATACACACATGTTCAGCACCTATACATGCACAAATGGAGACATGTCAGCATGAGTCTATTGCACTTATTAACATAGTAATCCTTAAAGAACTGTGAAGACAGTGAACCTGAACAAACTCCTCCAAGGCTGGTCCGTCCAGGCAGGTGTAATTAGCCAAGAAATTCAACTTCTCCAGTTGGAAGTGTATTCGGTTCTTGCTCTCAGCCTCTCGCTCCAGGATCTGGAAGATGGTGGCCCCGACCAGCAGGTATGTGAAGTGGGCCAGAGTCAAAAGTGTCGTCCAGCTCACTTTGACGCGCACCAACTGGAACCTCGCCATCAACCTCCTCCAGCACCAGAATGGACCCAAACACTGATGCTCAAACTCAGAAAAGAGGTTAATCACTTCAGAAAGGACTAACAATCAAAGTCTGGATAAAATACGCAGCTGTCATGAGTTGTCCACCAAAGACAGCTTCCATTACTGCAGGTCGGGGCATTCTCCTCCAAAAGAGTGAATAGCAAATAGTCAAAGTTGAATTTAAAGTAAATTCGAGACAGCTATTTGCGTGCTCTTCAAGCCAGTTTTAAATCACAGAAACGTGTGACATCTCTAACTGGATAACCCTCCAAAGGTAAAACATTTTGACTCAATGCTCTTACTCTGATTGGTCAGTGTACCATAGATGTTGGGGCTTTGATTTATGGGTTGCTTGGGTAACGATCAAACTCCTCTTCTCCATTAGCATGACATCTGGATACACACATACGCTTTGAACTGTTTCCACTAATAAGGAAGCGCTGGCAGCATCTTGTCAGCAGAACAAAAGTTAATATTTGACCTGACTGCTGACGGTTGAGAGTGTTTCAATACCATTGTGCATTGTGGGGACTCATTTTATCCAGAAAGTGTATTTTGGATTGCTGAATTAACCATTTCTATTCTCACTTCACTGGCCTCCTATTCAATTCCTCCTCCAAACTTACATGCCAAATCAGGCTCTTAGATCATCTGAGCTAAATTTACTGGATGTCCCTCAGACTCACTATAAAACTCAAAGTGACCGTGCTGTTCAAGCTGTGGCCCCTAATCTTTGAAACGCTCTCCCCTTATCATTGTGATCCCTAGACTCCTGTGATGCTTGTGTGAAACAGTAAAAACTAAAAATGTTTTTAGTCAGATTGGCTTTTGGTTAGCCTATCCGAATAGCTAATAACATTTTTGTCTCTGCTCTTATTTAGCTGCTGCTGCTGTGATTTTAATCTTGTCAGCTGTGTATTGTTACTATCTGTGTCTTTTGTTTAGCTTGTATTGTGTAACTGTTTTTAATGTTAAGCACTTTGTGATTTTGTATCTGTGAAAGGGGCTATATAGCCTAAATAAACCTTTCTTACTTACCTACTTTGCAGGAATTGCTGTTGAAGTTTGGATTTAAGAGATGTGTAGAGAGCACTACTTGACTTTGCATGGGCCATAAAAAAATTACTTTTTTAGTCAACATTATTAGGGGTCCAAGCCCGAGTCTGCAAGAACCGGCGGTAGCAAGAGCTACGGCGTTCGCACAGCAGGGCTGTGGAACCCTTTTGTTTTTCTAAGGATTCATTTCCTCCATCATTATTCTTCTCTGCCTAAAACTCAGACTACAGCCTAAACCGTACATGGTGGGGGGTTGCCATTTTCAGGACTGGTCTGAAACTCCGCAAGGACCTCAGGCGCAACAATTGACCCACTTCCACCACTAGGTGGCTCTATTGCAGAAACAACGCGTTTGGCTCTATAACTCCCACACTGTACACCGGACATTTAAAAACCGTATATCCACGTGTTCCCTGGATCCAACTGAATCACGTGATATAGGCCACGCCCATTTCCGCCTAGACTTTTATGCGTGAAAAATCGTGATTTATCAAAAACCTACTTTTTCAATCTCCTCCTAGACCGTGCGACCGATTAGCAAAAAATTTGGCAGGTAGCATCTCCGGATGGGCCTGACAAAAATAATTTTTATAGGATAAAAATTGCACATATTACGCACAAATTAATTTGTGTAGTTAACTATGAAAACACCAACTTTGCCATATCTCGGCCAAAATAAATGCTATCAACGCCTAACTTTAGATTCTTGTTTTCCATGACCCTCTGAAGGTCCCCCACGCGTTTTACAAAAATTGGTCACTAGGGAGCGCTACAAGTACAAAAAGTTTATATCTCATGAACGGCTCATCCGATTTTTACAAAATTTGATGGGTACCATCTAGGGCCACTCCTGAGGCCAACCCTCGAGTGGGGTACTGAGGGGTCAAAGTGGGCGTGGCATATGGGACCCAAGTCTAGATTCACCACTTACACTAATGTGAACAACTTTAAATTTACAGGGTAGATAGACAATGGGCCCTGGACCACACCTACCACAAATTACACATGTGGACCACTATGTTTTTTTCCCTTTAACTCCCACATCGCACATTAAAAAACCTTACATCCACATGTTCCTTGAATCAAGCTGAATCACATGATATAGGCCACGCCCATTTCAGCTGAGAACTGTTTTCGCAATGCGCAAAACCAACTTTTTCGAACTCGTCTTAGTCCGTGCAATGGATCAGCACGAAACCTGGTAGATAGCATCTCCAGATTGACCTGACCAAAAGTTACTCAAGGAATTTTGCTACGTTAAAGTATGCGCATTTGACAACCAAACAAATTTTCCTAGCTAGCTACTAAACACTAACTTCTATCATATCTCTGCCAAATTACATGTTATCAGCAAAAGACTTGAGATCCTTATTCAACATACCACTACGATGCTCTGTACCAAATTTGGCGTATATCAGCCTTTAGGGGGCAATATAAGCAACATTTATTTGTTTTGGCCAATAACTCAATGCATTTCAATAGAAAAGTTGCAATTGCAATATCTCTGCCACAGTAAGGCAAGGCAAGGCAGCTTTATTTATATAGCACATTTCAGCAACAGGGCAATTCAAAGTGCTTCACATAAAACACGAAAGAGCAGTTAGAAAACAATTAAAAACAATTTAAAAGACAAGAATAAATTTTACAGTGCAGTATAATAATTTAAAGAACTGAGAGATAAGAATTTAAAGAAAGAGCAGTTAAAACAGTTAAACAGATAAAATAGGTTATTTAAAGAAAGGCAACATCAAAAAGAAAGGTCTTCAGCCTTGATTTAAAAGAACTGAGAGTTGCAGCGGACCTGCAGTTTTCTGGGAGTTTGTTCCAGATATGTGGAGCATAAAAACTGAACGCTGCTTCCCCCTGTTTAGTTCTGACTCTGGGGACAACAAGTAGACCTGTCCCAGACGACCTGAGAGGTCTAGGTGGGTCATAGTGTAGTAGCAGATCAGAAATGTATTTTGGCCCTAAACCGTTTAGTGATTTATAAACCAGCAAAAGCAACAGTAAATGCAATCCACACGAAACTGAACTCGTTCGGCATGCCGCTCTGAGGCTCTGTACCAAATTTGGCATAGATCGGCCATTAGGGGGCGCTATAATCAACATATAAGTGTTTTGGCCCTGTTAATCAATGTTAATAGAATATTTGCAATGGGAATGTATTACAGACCGTGCAGCTCACACTTCTCAATATTTACTGATGTTTACCTCCTACCATTACGTTTTGGTTTTCGCTTTCGCGTGCTCCCCTGGTGTTCTACAATAAACAAATCAACAATCAAACTTCTTGACCCACCTGACAAAGTTTCTACAACCTTCAGAGTGGACAAATGTAACTCTTTTCTCCCACTTTTTCAATCCAAAATCAACACCATTCATAGGCACTGATACCGTGCAATTAAACATTGCAGTTGGTGCTGAGTGGAGCGTTTGTCATAGTGTGATTGGTTAGGTTGGTGTCATTGATTCTTAATTTCCCACGAAGCTGCTCGCGGTTACTTGCCAGTAAATCTTTTCTTCTCCAATCCTATCTGTATTTGTGAGAAGTGGCGCTGTCCTGAGTTGAAAGCCTACTTTACGGCTAAATTATCGTGTTACTAGGCGTGTGTGTTCACATCGGACGCTGTCCATTTCCTAAGCTTCTGAAATGCAAACAATTTTTGACTACTTTTATTTATTTATTTATTTTTTTTTTAAAAGGGCTTGCGCCTGTGAGCACCCACGGACGAAAAAATAAATCTGCGCCTATGACACCATTTACAACAACCTGACCACCTCCCCTGCTCTTTCAACCACCTCACCTGCCTACCCCCTCCACCCTCTCAGTCACTCTCTCATTTCTCTCTGCTGTCCCCTGTGGTCAGGGGGGTTAAGAAGTTTGTTTATTGTAGAGAATTTTTAAAGGTAGTCTGTATATGCATGGAGATGAACTGTTAACCACTACATTTGCAATGGCAGAGAACCGCAGACCTTGTGCATCAAACCTCTCGATATTCACCAAACCTATCCTGTACCAGAATAGGTTTATGTGGTTTAATTTTCAGAAAACACAATATATTTGTTGTACTGCACATTGCTGCAGCTCCTCTTTTCACCCTGTGTGTAGAGCTCTCTGTTTTAGATACAGAGTGAGACATCTCACTTCTGTACCATCTTTGTTGGGAGTCGCACATGCGCAGTAAGTACTGCTAGCTTGTCAGTTGCAGACCATGAAGGAGTGCCATGCTAGCAGCTAGGCGAGCATTATAACGTGTGTTACAAAGTGACGCACGTTTGTCACGGAAGTAAAGGCTGGACTACAATAGAGCTGTTTGGAGCAGTTTGTGAACAGTGTTTCCTCTGGAAGATGGTAAGTCCCTTTGTGGTGGACTTTGGGCTTTATAACGTGCACAAAAAAGATATATAACACAATAAAGGAAAGGGGAAAAGCACTTTAAATCCACACGTCATGAAGAAGGTCAATGATGGGACTGAGAGAAGTAACAGATATCAAGACTTGACCAAAGAGAGCTCTTTCTCCAAGGCAACTGGATGCAAATTGTGCAGCTGCTTGTCATCTGTCAAACAAATCAACGCAAAGCCATGCAAACAGGTTGCTCCCATGTTCACAGGTTGTCTTCTGTTTGGGAAGGTGTGTAACAAAGGCTCTGACGTGACAGGATGGGCTGATTTTGATTACCAGTTGAGGTTGACGGTCAGGATACTGTGAATGTAGGAGCACTGGGCCGTATGTGTCTTATGTATTCATTTAGTGATGTGGTATACATTTAGTGCAACACTGTGTTACTTGTTTCAGACCATTAAAAATCTAAATTGTGAATTGGCCAGTCCCATGTTAATATTCTTACTTTGTCTGCTATAATCTACACTTGACTATCAAATTAAATGCTGCCATAAATTAATGTAAAAGCATCCATAAATGATCATACAGCTTAAAGCACTGCACAGATCAGCATATTTTAAGGACCAGGTGATCCATTAGTAAAACCGCTGCACAACAAATGATTATGCTCATATAATGTGCTTATACTGTATCAAATATTGGCCCGTATTTCAGGAAGATTACATTTTACTGAAATTGTACCTTGTACGTTTTTTCATGCGACAAATACAATTGACTGATTGAGATCTTAAGAGACACAGTCAACTCCTCAATATAGCCTTTGGAATGTAACTAAGGGTGGGTTTCTTGTATACAGTAATGGTGTAATGTGTAATTAATTTGACTACTAATTAACTCATATTTAACTAATGATGCAACCAAACATCTTAGTTGTCTTTACACCCTTCATGGCTGAAATTTGAGAAGAATCGCTTAAAAGTCTAATTTCCTGGGTCATTTTCCAGTTGGATTCCATAGGAAAATTAGCCACAGTAACCTCCATACTACAACTGCCATTTGCAAGGGAGTAAGAGGTATACGAAAGAGGTTAGGGCTGCAACTAAAAATTGTTATTCTTTTCATAGCCGATTAATCCATCCATTTTCTCGATTAATCGATTAGTTGTTTGGTCTATAAAATGTCAGAAAATTGTGAAATATGTCAGTTTTTCAAAGCCCAAGATGACGTCCTTAAATGTCTTGTTTTGCTTGTAAATCAAAGATATTCAGTTTACTGTCATGGAGGAGTGGGGAAACTAGAAAATAGTCACATTTAGGAAGTTTTTTTTTTTTTTTTATAAAAAATTATTTAAACCGAATAATCGGTTATTATCAAAATGGTTGGCGATTAATTTCACAATAATCGATTAATCTTTGCAGCTCTAAAAGAGATTTAGCATTTGTGATGATAAAAAAAAACAACCACTCGCTATTACATAGTCCGTTCCAGAAAGCAGGTTTAGTGAAAACTCTGAGTTTGTTAACCCTGAGACGAGGGAAACTCTGGGTTTCCGGTTTCAGAAAGAGAGATAACGTAACCTCAGAGTCAGTTACTATGGTAACTTAGCCTGTGAACCTAACCTGGTCTCTCAACCTGGTCTCTCAGTCTCCTCCCTCTGACACAGCACTCTTTCATTTCCTCATTCATTCATTCAGTCTGTATCAGGGGCATTTTAGCACAGTCTGTTATCTTCATGAATAAAAAAAACAGGGTTGGTTTATTAAAGTGATGGTTCGGAGTAATTCACCCTAGGGTCCTTTGCACCATGACCTCAAGCCAAACACCCCCCCAGAAGCTTTTTTCACCTGGGTCTAACATTGGGAGAGTTAGCTAGAGTAGCGTTATCAGCTGAATAGCTCAGCGCAGGGGCTAATGGACCCACGTTTGTATCTTGTAAGTTACCCCACTAATAATGCCCGAAATGATACCAAACGTCTACAAGTAGTACAAATAGGTTATGCTCTCATAAAACGATGGATTGGAAAGTTTGTAAGTACACCAGAAGTTTATGAACACTTGCCTGCTCTCCTCAGCTCTCTGTTGCTGCTGCTGCTACCTGCAGTTAGTGGAGTGCTTAGGGCCGTCTACAAACTACTACACCGAAAAGAGTTACAACAAAAATATTTATTAATTCAATGATTAAATAAGGTAATGTCTCCAAACTTACCTCAATTATTACTTGTCTCCTGCTAGTTATACTACAGCACTTACTTTAAAAAAAAAGTTAAATTAATAAATATTTTGGTGCTGCATCTCTTTTCGTTGTTGTAATTTGTAGACGTCCCCTAAGCACTCGTCTTAACAGCAGCAACAACAACAACAGAGAGAGCAGAAGCCAGCAGGCAAGTGTTATTTACATAAACTTCTGGTGTACCCCCAAACTTTCCAATCCATCGCTTTATAAGAGCATAACTTATTTGTACTAATGTAGACGTTGGTATCATTTCGGCATTATTAATGGGGTCATTTACCGAGATACAAACGATGAATCGATCTAATCTTCAGCTGATAACGCTAACTACTTACACTAACTCTCCCAATGTTAGACCCAGGTGAAAAACTCTGAGGGTGTTTGGCTCGAGATCATAGTGGCAAAACTCGTAAATTACCATCACTTTAACTGTGTCAGGCCGACTGTAAAACTTTTTTTTCTCAAAACATGGCATTTCCTTTTGTTCAACGATCCCGTTGATGAAGAAGCTGTATTACTTCGTAGGGTGTTAAACATATGTCGGGAGATGATATTGAGGCCCCGATGCATTTTCATTTCCAGATAACTTCCTATATGAGCGGTATCGTTTTTCTTCCCAGTCTATCAGTTATGTAGCTTACATAACATTATCCGTCCTCATATCACTAACGTCACCCATCGTGGACATGCTCTACATCCCAGCAGATTATTTGTGTCACATTACGTTTTTTTTTCTTTAAAACATTGGTGATGCAGAGCATTTTAGTAAAGCCACTGTAAAGCGCCATCAGAAGAGCTTCAGTGCTCTGAAACGTGTTTTAAACGTTTTTGTAGTGTTCCTTGGATACAAACCAGTAAGAGCCATTAAAATGGAGTTCCACAGTATTGCAGGTGAATGATGTAAACCCAATACATCCATGTGTACCCTTTGAAATAAAAGATTATGAATTATAATTATGTTAATGATGGTGCTGCAGCCTCAGAATGGGATTATTAGGCCTAGTACTTTTTTGCCCGCAGTATTGCACCTAATTGAAATATAGATTATAGGTTCAATACCATTTCACCAGTAATAATAGGCTATACTTATGATTAAATATGATATACACTATATTGGAATATACACATTTACTCTAGCAGCAATTTTCTCCCACGCAAATTCTCTCCCTTTTGCAGCAGCCGCTGTGTTGCTTTTTTTTAACAAAATACATGTTCCAACTGGCTGTTTGTTTGTGGTTGTTACCATGGTGAATTGTAGTATCATGGCTCCATTCATGCTGCCGTTTTATTGTGGTGGTGCACGCGCGTGAACATACTCTGAGTTGACTGAACCAACTCATATCAGCTGTTCTGAAACCGAAAACTCAAGAGTTTCCCATCTCAGGGTAAATCAACTCAGACATCAGGGTTAGACTCAGAGTTTGTTAAACCTCCTTCCTGAAATAGGGCCGGATGTTCACCAAAATTAACATGACAGGCACATAGGCTGTTATGGGGGACTAAATAACTGGTACTATGTGTTTGTCAGTGCTAAGCACTCTGGCAAAGTAACTCATAATCAACTGTAAAGTACTACAGTAATAAATGTTGTGGCATTTTGCTATCATGTAGCTTTATTTTGCATTTGATATATTGCGCAGACTTTTTTTTGTTACAGAATATCAGAAATAATCGACAAATATACTGTACATATATTATACATACATTTACAACATTTGACACAAAATGTGTTACACTGAGAATAAAATGAAACCAGGCAGAAATATGGAATGCATTTGTCATTCTGCATGTGGAAACTTCCTGTGACGATTCCTTCTTTAAACAAATACTGGAGCCAGCTGGTTTCCGCTCCTTCCTCTGATATCTTGAGACAACATTTGTTCAGATCAAATGGCCAGCGCTAGCTGTGATTTTTACTGCTGCTCATTATATCACTGGCACATACTGTCCAGGAGGCCAACAAGTGTGTGCATGCATGAACAAATCTGACAGGGTGTGTGGCTTGTGTTTGGCAGAGGGTTTTTTTTTTATGAGAGATATAGTATGTTGTGGACCCAGTTGAGATCATTTATTCACACATGTTCATTGTCAGTCTATCAAACTTTTTGATACACATTTTTAGGACAGATGTGGAGGTTGTACAAGCAGTCAGATGACATTACCTTCAGGCCTTCATCCGAACTTCATGTTATTGCTGAGGTGGGCCTGAAATACATAAAAACACAAGGCCGATTAAACATCTAGTAGTATTTGAGAAATAAGCCATCAAGCTTTTAGCCATCAAGAAATATGACAAGATAATGTGTCTTTTTTAGTCAGACGAACTAAAAAAAAATTCTTTATTTTCAGAGTAACAATCCCTGAATGAAACATCGCTAACCTATGACTTAAATTACAATAATCACTCTGAAATCATGCTGTCTGTTTCTTTTTGCCAGGTTCCCTACACTTCCCAGAATGCACTAGTGACATAAAAGGTGTTTTGATTGAAGGGATAGCACCATACAGGGGTTACCAAACAACCAAGGAGAGGAGCTTTACTGTCAAAACACAGTCACTATCCACCTTAGTAGTACCAAGGTAAAGAGGGATGAAATGAGTCTTCCTTGCCTAAAGTGAGGAAAGAAAAGAAAAGAAGGAAAGAAAGGAATAAAGACTTCAGAGGGCAAATTTGCTCTTAAGCTTCACAGTTTTTCTGTCTGGTGTCTCTGCTCACTTGGCCATCGTTCTGTCTGTTTAAATGACCTCAGCCATTCTGGAGATCTAGTGGCAAACCACAAGACAGCCAAGTCCACTTTCCTGTGTGCCAAAGTAAGCAGCTACACAAGGGTCAAAGGAGAGCGGAGAGTGTAACAGAGAGAAGAACCACGTAAGAGCAAAATAATACGTGGTATCTTTATCAAGTGTTTTATCTTACAGGTAGTTTTTAATACAGAACAAATATAATGTGGTGTATACTAATTTAAAACAACTCTGAAAAACTCAAAACAAGATATTTATGATAAAGTGTTGTAGGGCATCACTCCACCAGAGGGCAGCATAGAATGCAAAATGCATAGTGTGTGAAAGCTAAGTGAGTATATTATTTAGTTGCAACACAGATGTCTTCTTAGTTGATAGTTTTATTTCTTAAGGTGCATAACAGTGACTAACGTTTCGATGTAGGAATACATCTTCATCAGAGTCCTTGAAGATGTAATCCTACATCGAAACGTTAGTCACTGTTATGCACCTTAAGAAATAAAACCATCAAGTAAGAAGACATCTGTGTTGCACCGGCAATTTTTAGTTACTTTACACTGTGGTGTCCTGCCGTGCTTGCACCGGATTGTTATGGTCTGCAGAAGCGCAGAGAACTCTCTCTTTTTTACCTATATTATTTCTTTCTTTCTTTGTGTGTGTGTGCATGTGTATGTGTGTGTGCGCGCCGTGCGTGCGTGTGTGTGTGCATGCATGTGTGTGTGCGCGCCGTGCGTGTGTGTGTGTGTGTTACCTGTCCTGTTGAGGAGGTTTTCCCTGGCTCTTATAAAGGCCAGGATGTCAGCATCAGCCTGTTGGTCTCCAGTCAGGGGAATAGAGGAGTTTGAGAGCTTTGTGGTGGAAAGGGCCCTGAAATGTACATGTGTGTAATGTAGTTTGACAGTATCAGCACAAGTTCTTCACAGTTTCTGTAACACAAATAAGGACATTATTTGCTCTTTCTTACTTCCTTAAATCCTTTGTTTTTTATGTGTGTGTTGGGGGGCATGAGCTTAAAAGCCCCTTAACCGTTCTGAACACAACCGCTGTAAAATGTTTGATCCGTTCTTGTTCCAAAAGCTTTAAGAAAACAAGCTGAAAACCTTAACAGGTAACAGCTCCTCATATCACGGAGCATCGGTATAAAACAAAAGTATCTCTGTACTACAAGTGGTTGCTGGAGAGATGAACAAAAGCATATATGTTATTCATTGAGTGTTTCGCTGTGCTTGTAAAATGCTAGTTCCAGCAGCAGCATTCAAGCGAGACCCCAGGTCTTTGATTTGTTAATAGAGTTTGGAGACATTACTTCACAATGAAATAAAAAAGTTATGGCCAGGTTCATAAGCGGAGAGAGAAAACACTGCACAGCTATACAATCTGCAGGTCCAGGCTCTATGTATAGACTGAAAAGCGACTGCAAACATGTGGAACATGCTACTGTAGCAAAGTTGCATTTGTGAATACATAATGTACACATAGTGGTGGACATACATGATTCACCTATCGTTTTAACTATTTTTACGGTCTGCCATTTTTTCAGACGCCTAATCTAATAATAACTGCAAATAAAGATCTGCAAATCTTCATCGCAGGGGTTTCCTCAGCATGTTGAATGTGCTGAATGTCAGATAGAGAAAGGCCAAGAGAGCTACGCATTTGGTCAAGTCATACAAAACTAAATTGGTTGTTTCCAAAGCCATCAATTCATTTGTAGTCTATATAGACAACGTTTCATTTCCAGCATTGTTCAAGTACCGCCAGAAATCCGCGGAATGACCGGCACCTTCCGTTTGTTCCGTTGTAATTTTTTAACTCCGGTGGATTTCTGAGGACTATGGTTAACTGCTCCTCAGATCTCTGCAGGGTAAATCCAGACAGCTAGCTAGACTATCTGTCCAATCGGAGTTTTCTGTTGCACGACTAACAACGTCTGAACGAGCACATGCTATTTTGCAGCGGCACTGTTGCTCAGTCCGGCGCTTAGCGCCGCCCAAGACGATTGTGATTGGTTTAAAGAAATGCCAATAAACCAGAGTACGTTTCTGTGTGGACTAGCCAGACCCTCCTCCGCAGCGCTGTGGGGGAAGATCTGGCAATGCGAGACTAATTCATTTTCCACATGCCAAGCCACCCCTCCATGTACCTCCACTCAGATGAAGGAGTGAAGTCAGTCACCCTCCCCTCCAGGGACTTATCCCGCCACACTGGGACAGCCGTCAAGGGAGGTACACTTTTGGGAAGGAAGCTTCTGGAATTCACAGAAATGCAAAAACTGCAATTTTAGGATGATGAGGACAAAGTGTGACATGCCGCATAATCTGGTAGTACCTCATATGAAACAAATACGAGATTAAGTGAAGCTAGGCTGACCTGAGGTCTTGAACAGCGATGGAACAGTCCGGATTTGGGTCTGGGCCTGCTGGACATTCTCTCACACTGCTGCTCAGACCAGGTGCCCTGTATAACAAATTAGTAGAGCTTTTCAGAAATATTTTGTTACACCATAATTCCACAGTTTATCTGTATCTTGATCTGTAGGTGCCATACAGCATGATGCCAATATGAAACTCATATAGTGCATCTACATTAGGTACTCACTGTATCTCACTGGTCATCTTTGTCTCTCAGTATCATCACATACATGTGCTTGTCTTAACCACAAGAGGGAGCAACAATGCAAAGTAGTTTGCACTCTTAACATTTTGTGCACAAGGTATCTGTAAATTGACCAAGTTACATTTAAGACTTTTAAGATCTTTTTAATACCGCGTAGAACACAATTTAATGCCTGTTTCAGTACGTAATGATTTGTTATTATATCACATTTACTTCCTTGCAGTATATAAAAATAATGCCCAATGATATAATTAATCGTATAAATGAAAGCTGGACCCAGATAAGTGGAAGCAAATGGATCGATGAATTAAAAATGTTCAGTTCAGTTAATTGACATTTTCTAATTATAAGACAATGAGCTTCTTAGCTGCTGTAGGGACAGGGTTTGCCTCACGTCTGACAGTGCTGACTGAAAGCCCACAAAAAGGATTCAACAACCTCCTGCATGAACAATCCAACTTTTCGATGTCCTGACAGCTCACAATCAGATACAAAAACATGTCTGACTCACTACAGCAGAAAAGAAGAAATATTTAAGACTAAACCTTTACAATCCCTAGGCAACACATATCTCTAGACTCTAAATGGGGACTCAATTGAATTGTATATAAGTGTCGTTGGATTTAATTGGAATAACTGGGGAGAAAATAAACCCTGACAGACTCAAACGGCTACAAAGACGTGGTTGTGATGTGGCGTAAGCGAAGGGTGATAGAATGGAGTGTGTTGATGCAGCAGTGCTGGTGCATGACTACGACTACTATGACTACTGTGAGTGTGAGTGTGAGTAGCATGTTGGATAAATACATTTGATAAATACAGTAGCCACAGTTACCGAGTGGATTTCAATTGAAATATTAAACTGTAGATAATTTGTTATGTAAGACAACGTTACACAGCCTCATGTTTTGCAATACAATGCCACGTCTTGCGGTGAACATGGCCAACATCTGGACAAATATTGTGGTCATTGTTTTTTGTGACTATACAACAATATCTACGTCCTAATGTTGTCATGGCAGACTTGTGGCAGACACGATGGGATGTGAAATACCACCTGTGTCATCATAGTGTGAACCAGCTCCCCTACGAATATCCTCATGGTTGGTAGAGCGAAACAATTCACAATGACCATACCTTTCAAAATGTGTTCAGAAAGAAACCGTTGTTTCTACTGTAAATATGGCAACTACTTCTGTTTCTCTGCATTTATTTCTCTCACTTTTCCATTGTTAAATATACTTTGACACTTATTGTATATGAAACCTTTGAACACCGATACTTAAAAATGTACTGGTGATTTTGTATTTCTACATTTTACCTATGGTATGTCCTTATGGTATGTGCTACCACACCCTCAAATATGTTATATTTCTTCAATGTGATTTGTATTTATGTTTGAAACAAATAAACATAATAGATCTACATAAGTCCCTCACCAACATTCATCTGTTGGGAGGGATGGAAGGACAGACAAAAAACAGTCATCATCATCAAAATGTGTCTCACCGAAATCCCGGATTGCTAGGTGAAGACGGCTCTGAAGCTGGCGACCCTGTGTGACATCTGGCTGTGGCCTCGGACTCCTAGTCACAGTCATTGAGAAATGATTAAACTATTTCTGGAACACTTCTCAGCAAAAACATCATTCCATACTGATGACAGTTAAACACAATGTGGCCATATGTAACTTACAGCTAGAGGGAAACAGAAGACCTCAGGTATTTTGTGTTGTCTCTTACTCAAAGTTTGATTCATTACATGTGTCCTGTTTTCCAAAAACAGAACAATAAATGGTTGAACAGAGCTGTAGGATACAAGTATACTGGCAGGGGAAAACGAATGGCCTGCATCCTGCTTGGAAGACCAAAACTGCACATGTAAGGTCTGTCTGTCTGTCAGACTTCCTCTTCTTTCCATGTGTCATTCAGTGATAAATTCCAAAAAGATATTGTTCTCCATTCATAAGATCAAAACCAAAGTGTAAATGCCAGCAGTGTCTGCTGGTCAGATGTGGATGCTTAACATCTTCTTTGGGGTTGGTTTCTGAAATGTGCACAACAGCCATCAAGTGTGTGTGAGACCAGAGGTTTTTAGTTATCTGCAAGTGTTCTTAGCTTGGGGATCTTCAACTCATCTTTCTCTCCAAGCTTTTGCAAACAGTGTCTTCCACTATACTGTACAATTATTCTGAGTATTTAGGCACAAACAACAAAACTATTATTTGGGACTGAAATAAACACTGACTCACTTCTTATCCCCCACTGTGTTGCTGAGAAACCTCATGAACATGTTGTACTTGTTAGGGCTCTAACTGCTGAGACTGTATTGATGCTGTTGCTGTGTTGCCTCTAAGCTGCTCTCCAGGCCCTTGTTTGGGTCACATGGAATTCTGTAAAAAAATGAGTTTCCGTGTATTTTCCTCCTACATATCTTCCCACCAGGGCCCATTCAGCATGATGCTTAACAGAGGCTGCAAGGGTCACACTGGTGCCATAAAAGCCTCCAAAGTCAGAGACACATGCGTATCAACTTACACGCACACACTAACGCGTCCATAGAGGCCAATATTCAGAGAAAACACGAAAGAAAACATCCATAAATATAGAGACAAAAAAATGAACATACACTGCCTTCCTGGCTAATTTCAGAAACATATCTTTGACACAGTAGCCTTGCCATTACGTCATGCTTACAGAAGCTTTATGTGGTGTTGTCACATAGATAGGTAGAGAAAATGAAGGTCCGTCACCTGCGCGCTGGAAGCCTCCTGGCTCCACCACTTCTGGAAGTCTTTCTGGATCTTGACCTTTACCCTCTCCGACAACAGCTGCAGGTGCTCAATCTCTGTCGCCAGCGCTTTCAGACGGTCAATGGTGCTCTTGTAACTGACATGGGGATATTAGCAGCACCAAATTCATCTTTTGTCCACGTTACACACAGCATCTGCTGTGTCTAATCAATCTTTGCAGAAAACATTTGGTATGTAATACATATAAATGCACTTTTACTACACTCACGCCTTTTTTTCTTGCTCAATGTGTTTGCACAGGTTTTCTTCCACCAGGTCGACCTCCTCAACCTCTGAGTGAATCCCCATTACACCTATGGTAGAATTGGACAGGCACAAGGCATGGCAAATGTTTTAAAGACGGATACAAAATGTGGACATACTGTAGATAAAATCACAAATACATTCATAATGTTCTCTTCCTTTTTTTTGTTTTAAGTCCAGAAGCTAGTGAGCGTGTGTTGTGTACACGCGGGTGCATTTTCTTTCAAAGACAATGTTTTCAAGTCTTGGCCCTGGATAATAGAAGCCAGGCTGCTGTGAAGTGTTCTCTGATGCGGGACACAAAACAACAAGAAAGGCCTTTGGGCGCCTGAACTGAAGGGAGATGTTTGTGTGCTTTACAACCAGATTTCCTCATCAAAGCTTTTGTGTCAATGATCAAAACAGTCAGAAAAGAGTAAATGAAGGAGTCTTAGAGTTGTGACGCCCAGTCTTTGGTCACTCAGCTTTCAGTCAGCGAGGACTACTGCAAAGGCTTTGAAGTGGGCACTGCTGCGCATACTGTACAGGACAAGAGCTCCCACAATGGATTCACAAGGTTTCCCTGCCCGACTCGGAAAGGAGTTCAATATCAAAAAGATGATGAACAGAGTTTACATTCGGGACAGCTTTGTATATCTTTTCAGTGGATACTTGAGGAGCCAACTGTCTGAATTTGAAGTCAGAGTGTAAACCTGGATTCTCAGTTATTCTAAAGCCCAGTGACGGTGTATCATCGCCAATGGAACGACTCTTTGTACTTCCGTTCTAACTTCAGACTTTTGGGCTTTTTGTAGCTGGATATATCATTTGTTGTGTCTTAATATGAATGTGGATAACGTTAGTGATACTAAGTAATGCTTGCTACAGTTGCAGTTGTTGCAGTGATGAATCGGCGAAAATAATGTTTTATTTCTCTCATTCACGGCTCCCTCTCTTCAGTGTCTCACTAGCTCGCTCGACCACGTACCGCACTCGCAGTAACATAAAAAAAAATCATTTTATTTCTATAGTTTGTAGCTGCCTTTACAAGCTGACATCGCTATCTATTGGCTGCTGGAACAGGTGACGTCCCTTACGTTCTAAAACCAGCCTCTGGAGACTTGACAAATTGAGTCGTAGCGACACCATCAGCTGGCTTGAGCAGAGCTGAGATGGATCGGTTCAGACCGCTGCAACTTTTTCCTGCAACGTTCGAAAACAGTTTTGTCTCGTCGCAAATTTTTGGTCTGAACTGGGCTTAAGTGTGAACTTAAGCAAGAGTGTGATATGTGGAGGTTTTGCATAGGATGTATTTAATTGCATTAAGCCTGCATGCATCGTTTTTTGATTTTATAATGTCCTACTGTAAAGACATGGTTAACGTTTTGCTGTGGGAATATCCATTGTCAGTTTGATCTTACCATGAGCTGCCCTCTGCCTCCTCTGCATCTCCAACTGCTTCTTCAACTCTTCTGAGAAAGAGAGAGCGGAGAATAAAACAACTTTAAAAAACATTTCCCCCCCATTTCTACAATAAAAAGACAAATTATATATTTTCTTTTACATTAGTGCATGTTTACACTCAGCACCAAAATTACTTGGAACTAACCAATCCCTTCTACGTACTGTAATGATTTAAATCCTAGGAAGACATTTAAAGTTGAAATCTGAGTTTTCTGTTGCACGTCTAAAACAACCTTTGAATGTTCCACCAAAACAAGTTCCTTCCCGAGACTATTTTGCAGCAGCACCGTGGCTCCGTCTGGTGCTTAGCGCTGTCCAAGACGATTGTGATTGGTTTAAAGAAATGCCGATAAGACCCTCCTCCACCGTGCTGTGGAGGAAGGTCGGTATATGTGAATGGTAAATTGGTTTAAATGTGATGGGTAAATTGACTTCAAAGTGCTAAAAGTGTGTGTCAACTGATTCTCTTTGAGTCCAGATAGACAATTGTCTTCTACAATGGAACTGACTGGCTGGTTTAATGTCATGACTTGATAAAGTGACCAAAGTGACCATTCAGTTTGTTCCTGTTCTTCAGCATTTCACGTATGACCACATATGTACTGTACAAGCAGAGCTATCATTACTGCAGGCAGTTAGTAAAACCTTCTTGTGTCCTGTCAACTGATATTTCCAGTTGTTAAGTAAATGACAAAATGGCAGGACAATATCTACTACTTGTTTACATAAACACATAATATAAACAATCTTCATCCCTTAGGGCACTTTCAAACCTAGTTCTGTGGACTGTGCGATTTGGGGGTGAAGTTTCATTTGGTTCGGTTTGCGTTCACACGGCACTTTGTCAAACGCACCAAACACTGTAAACACACGTCACACGCTCGAGACGGTCGCTTTTTTATTGGACGGAATATCCAAAACTCGCCGACACTTCTGCTCCCAGAAATAATGGAGCAACACCAAATTTATAACGTCTTGGGTTTTCTGGTTCTGCTTTAGTGTTTCTAATATTTTAGAAGAAGGCGAACAAAGAGCAGCTGACAGACAGCGAGTGAAGGAGAAATGATGATGTCACACAGACGACCAGTGATGTGTCCTCAGAACAGCTTATAGATCTGACAGTTATCATCCCTTAACCCTTGTGTGGTCCTTCGGGTCCCAGTGACCCGAAGGACAACACAAGGATTATGTACTTCCCTTTACAAGAAACAGGGTTTAGAGAGCAATTCTCAACAAAGTAAAGTAAGTAAGTAAAGTTTATTTCTAGAACACATTTAAACACAGTTTAAGCTGACCAAAATGCTGTACAAACAAGAACTAAGGTGCTGTATTAACCCTTGTTTAGAGAGCAATTCTCAACAAAGTAAACAGAAGTACATAATCCTTGTGTTGTCCTTCGGGTCACTGGGACCCGAAGGGCAACACAAGGGTTAAATCATTTCTAAGTCTGTAAATTGTGTGCAAGGTTAAAATTACAGTCCGAGACAGGTTATAGGAACTTCCCGACCCGCAGACTCAGAGCCGGAAACATTGCAAGCTTGCAGACCATGGGACTCACTCGAGAACTCATGAGTCGTGAGTCAGTCAATCGCGCAAATCTGTAGCAGACGAGCGAGTGAAGTCTCTCCTCAAGCTCAGGGTAAAGCAAATCCACAACAAAAGCCATTCTTTCACTTCTGAAATAACATCAATGTTCTGCACGTAGCCTAGCTAGACCTACTGTAGGTTTTGGTGTATAAATGTAGTATGTTTAAATGCAATTAGGTCGAGCAGACAGTCCGAAACATTGCAAGCTAGCAATACTGACTCAAGTGACTCGCACAACCCGGATCAGTTTAGTGAGTGACTCAGAATTAGCTGAATCCTTAAAAGGAATCGAGTTTGCCAGGCCTACTTCATGTGTTAAGTTGGCGGAGTGCCCCTTTAATGCAGCAGCTTGTTGGCATAGCTGTGATTTTACGCAGAGGTGTATAGTCCAGGTGCCAGAAAGTAAAAATCCTGCCATGTTTTTGGATCTGCCTCTACATCTAGAACAGGTGTTTTCACTAACGAGCTCATCTACCTGGTAGAGGAGCTGGTTTAGTGATGGTTGGGACAGCTGCTGGACAGGATTTCTACTTTCTGGCACCTGGACTATACACCTCTGGATTTTAGTCCACAAAGGGATGTTACAGTAAACACTTTGAGTTGTCTTTACACAAACAAAGTGTTAGTTCTTTGAGTCCAAATCATTCATAATTCATAGTTCTTTCATTGATTAACTTGTCATTGAGTTGTTTGCAGAAGATAATCTTAACTTAAGACGGGACATACTGTGTGTAATACACTTCAAAAGGAACTGTGTGAAGCAACAGGAGGGAGGCTTTTTGGGTCACTGCCTCTCTTGTGGCTGTAATACTGGGTTAACATATGGGTAAGTCATTTGTGTCTGTTCTTCTGTTTTCACTGTCTCTTTACCCCTAATTGACGTACTTAATTGCCCTATTAAACATATTGAATTTGCGAGGGAATGCTTTTGTGGCAAAGGGCAACTGTAAAGTAAATGGACCAAAGCACATTGCAAAGCGCATATTTGCGGTCATTTCTGTTTACACTAAATCAGGGATAATCACAGATACATTTACTATAAGACAAGAACAGGATGTCATTTCACATTGATAGCATGTGTCAGATAGTGAGTTAAGTGAATGAGCAGGATAACTGAGACAGACTAAAAGATAAAAGAGACACTGAAGGTTCGTTCTGTGTGTGAGTTTCCATTACAATCCCTCCGGTCTTATATACATGTAGACAGTGCTGTGCTGTAGCTCTTTCTGTAATACGATCCTGTCGCAAATCTAAAAGCCGAGATCCAAACTCCAAAAAACGAGAAATCCAGATGAAGTATCGTGTGCAAAAAGGAAAAAAAAAAGGGGTGTGGGGCTCTCCCTTTGTCAAAGGGAAGATACTGACACTGAAAGCATTTTAAACTAACACCTGTCCTGCTGTAGTGACTTTAAGTAAAGCGGAGTCTCTTATAGAGATCCTGGGATTAATAAAGTATAACAACATTATTATTACAGACTTCAGGTTGAGCTTTACAGCAGCTCTCAGCATTTCACTGATACATGGTTTAAAACGGTTTGGAATCTGCCCACGCAACACACAGACCAGCTCATCTTTCAAAACTCTTTACAAACACCCTTTTTTTAAATGGAGACCACTGTTGGGGGGTTCAGCAGACAGTGGAGACGTGAATGGATGATGTGAAACGTTACAGATGACACACATATTGTGCCCATGATGACACTGTTTTTCCTAATGCTATGGAGCATGAACCGGGGTTTGGGAAGCCCTGACAAAGCCATGTGTTTTCCGTGTGCAGTTAGAGTAGCTGAGAACGTAAATGAGCTGAGACGCCCTGTGGCTTTGCATTGTGGTCAGGTGGGCAGCCCAAGTCTTCTAACAGACACAACTTTCTCGAACATGACCCATAACTAACGGATGTTTAGTCTCCTTTTTCTACAATAACATAAAAGGATTAAGAAATATGAATGCCATGTGTATGCCATGTTGACAGTGAAGAAGTGCAGGGAGCACATAACAGCAACATGAAGAGCACACTACCTGTGTGGCTTACATCAGTCATGGCATGTACTAAAGCTTTTTCAAAACCCCAAGGCCAAGCAGTTATACAAAATGACTACCTATATTTGTCAGGATCATGGTACAATTGGATGTGCTTGATGCCTGAGTGATGTATTGCCAATACAATACAATGCAGATATGTAATATTCTGCTGAAGGAATCTTAAATATGGTGTGAGAATAAACTCTGTTGCTGTTGGCCATGCTATTAAAACTATACATATCTCAGTGGTGGGGTGTCAAACGTCACAGACTATTTGGTCAGAACATTGTGTTGAAGCTTCTGAACTTCAATGACAAGAAAAATTCCACACAAGATTCATTTGCATACGTGTCAAGTAATAGTGGTGTGTGGTGTGCTTACTGCAATACCAGACTGCGGGCTCAACACCACAAACTCTTCCAAACCATGCAGGGTTTCCCCCCACATCGTCAGGAGACGTGCTGTCGTCTTAAAAAGGACCGGTGTCAAGCTACAAGCCTCAATAAATATTTGGTGATTCTTGCGGCCTGCAGGTTACATGTGATATGCCGCACAATACCACAAGCTAGCTCAAGATCCAAGGATCATACAATGCTATCCAGCTTCTCAATATCTCGGTGTCTATATGAAGAATTCACCATTGAATCAGTGCACAAAGTAATATGAAAAACTTGAAAATGTTTAAGTGCACAAATAATATTTAACTAATAACCCACCACAAGAGTTGCATACATAAATAGGAAACCTAAAAGGTTGTTGATACCTAACCAGAAACATGACATAAACCACTCAAATGAGCAGCTGATAACATTAGCACTGCAAGTAGTCATGTACAATTTATAGGCCGTTGTTTACAAAGACCACATGCAATGCAGAAATCAAGTTTCATTATTCCTCCTATATTCCTTCCCAAGTGCTTTGGAACAATCTTCTTGGCAATGATATACACTTTAGGCTTCAGTAAACCTTCCTTGAAATCTATCCCAAAGTCCTTGCGTCACTTCAGCAAAGGTGAGCAAAGGATAAAAGTGGAATACCAAACCATACCAGATGCTTCATCGTGGACTGTACTGCATGAATCCCCCCACATCTGGCAGATAAATCAAGAGACACTGCTCATTTTCAGCTGCCTTACACCTTTCATGAGGTAAAAGATGTGCATCGCTGATCCCTCTGAATAAATATATATCCTTGCACTTTTTGGACCTAAGGGCTTGGAACTTATATGCTCCTCCAGTGGGATTGGAATCCAGAGCAATATACTGTGGCCAAGAACAATACTGTAAACCAGGGTAATGTTTAGACACTGATGTCTCCACAGGATACCGCTTCTCCCTTTCTCCCCTGCTACTGACCCTCATGCTGGGTACATCCATCAGAAAAAGCACAGAGCTTTTGTCTACATTATGCTAAATGGTTCCATGTTCTACATTAACCATGAGACACAGGTAGTGTAAAATTTCCAAGATGGGCTTCCAAGATTGCAGGGAAACACACTAAGCTAAACACTATGGTACTAATTTCCATTGCGAAAGGGCAACCACCTTCCACTAAAAACACTGTCTCTCATCTAGGAAGAATGCAGCCCCATGCACCTAACAATGTAATAATATCTGACAGCACCAAGATTGGTTTTTAGGGTATTTTTCCAAATTTGAAGAAATTGAAGAATGTCAAATCTTTTTTTAAAACTACATTAATTCATGAAATCCAGTTTTTCCATAATACACCCACACAGTGATGTCTGCAGAACAAATCTGAAGAGTTAATATTCTATACGATGGCATAGCGGATTTCTGTGTGATGTATGACATGTCTGATAGATGGCTGTGTCAGCACCTCATGGACTGAATGCTGAAAAAAATATTAAATTCCAAGGGTGATAAGTGTATGCTGGCATGTTTGAGGGTAACAGCCGAATGCTACCAAACCACCAGGCGTGATCTGAGGCAGCAATGATGCCAGGCTCTGGTGTGAGGCAAACCTATCCATTTCAATGGCATGCGAAATGAGCCACAAACACACAGTCCAGGGAAATTCATAAATGTAGCTTGCAATAGTAAATGCAAACCAGATTGAGCCCTAATAACAAATTTTAACTGCTTTGGAGTTTACTGGAAAATTCAACCAAAGTGCAATGAAATCATTTAAACTTATTTCCACCAGTGACAGGACTTGTCTTTAGGTAGCCCCGTGTAACTCATTATGATACATTACTGAAAAGTTACTTGTACTGTGATTTAAAGTCAATGTGGACTCATAACCAACTATATAATAATATGTATGAGGCAATATCTTTTATCTTTTAAATTTTACTTAATAATCAATTAAGTAAACGGAAACATAGGAACGAATTACATTTAAGGCTGATTTATAGTAGGCTCTAGAGCTGCCTACGCAAGTGGCCTACGCCGCTGGGAGCATTTATACTTGTGCGCTGGTGTGTCTGCATCAGACTGAGCAGATCATGTTGGACTTAAGAGCTGCTAAATGTTAAACAGTTACTTTTACTGAAATCACATCGGAGGAGATGGTGTGAATGACAATTGAACCGACTGAGGCAGAAGGAGGGGGAATTTTCTGTGCTTGTCCGGCCACTGAGAGACATGGATGAGTAAATGCGATGATACCAAACGGACCCATTACAGTTGTTGCAGTCTGCGTCGCTGTGATGTGTAGTTATTTTTCTGGGGAGATGCATGTCAGGCTACGGCGTAGGATACACATCTTCGGCACAGAAGAATGTATAAGCCGGCTTTTTAATCTCGTTACTGTAACAAAGTCGTATTTTGTGTACTTTTTTGAGTATTTTTAATAATCACTAACTTTTACCGTTTTTTTTTTGTTTGTTTTTTTATTTCAAGTCGTCATTAATTATTACAATAATTGAATTCATACAGCCCAATATCTCAAATCCCAAATTTGCCTTAAGGTTCTTTAAGTTCAAGTATTGTACCTCCCAATAATTCAAGCTCCATCTATTACAGAGGAAGAATAAAAGTCACAAACGCTGCAGCAGAGAAGAAGCTGCTGGTGTGGTTGCGGCCACAGGACGGCAGCGCTCCACAGAGCTCCATGTCTGGAGAGGTGACGCTCTACACTCAGCTGTTCCGCTCTGGAAAATATACATGTTCTATATGTTAACGTTCACTGGTGGTGTGCGGTCGCTCCTGGGCCAGGCCTAGCAGTTTGTGAAGAGCACAAAAAAATTCACAACAATGCAATAAGATTAAGGATGACATCATAATGGGTTATGGTTAAAGTTACTGTTATTGTACTTTGTGAGAGGCAAGCAAAAGTCACATCAGTTTATCACAACTTTAATGCACCACCCACTCGGCGAGCAAGCTAAGTGACCCAAATCAAACACACCCACAATGCAATGTGACCAGCATGTGCATGCTGGGTCTAGCTTAAATGCTCATGGTGGATCCTTCAGCTCCAGTGTTCTACTGTTTTTGATCATCCCTGTTGTGACTGCCGAGCGCTTGAAAAGCATTTGAGGGGCCCAACGGTACAAGAGGTTTAGTGGACTGGTTATATTATGCACTGGGAAGGAATGAGCAAAATTTAACCCAGTGTATATTGTGGAGGAGTGCTGTTCAGACAGGTGAATACAACAGCAAACTTATTAACAGTAACTCTCTAATGTCAACAACTTTTAACTGACCTACTTTTTACTTTAATTTACATTTACCCTACATTTTACACAAGTCATATTACTTTTACTTGACTAAACTTTCTTTAAAGTAACAGTCCATTCTATTCCAGTAAACTATTATAGTCCTCTTTCCCTCCCTGCTGATGGACTATCCATGGTGTCAAAGTGTTGACACACAGTAGTACATACATGTACAGTCTGTACATTATTTATCTTTTTTTTTTTACAACAGATAAACTTGGAGTTAAACTTCATAATCACTCAGCATTGACTGAAGCTAAGGTTCATGCCAGGCCTCATTTTGGCATAGTAAAGCTATCTGTCAAGTACATTGCTGAGAAGAACACAGGGGTGTGCTTACAGAGTCGTCATTAAACAGCCTGAGCCAGGCTAGTAAAAAAAGCACAGGTTGGAAGACTAGGTAGGTGGAAACCAGAACGCCTCTGGGTCCTGGAAAAGTTCAGGAATGCGCTGAGCGACATTTCTCCACTCCAGGGAAACAGAACCCCAACAGTGATCTGTTCATTAAGAGTTTTTCCAGGCAGGTAGGCTGCCGTCTTTTGGGACCCAGAGAACTTTTTACAGAAATGATCAGCGTTCTTTAGGGCTTGCACCATAGCCTCTGTTTGCCATTAGGATAATAGTGATGATGAGAGTGACATGTAGAATTGAATGTTTTCACAGCTCGTAAATGTAACGTGATTTCCGGAGGGCAACTTACATCTGTTGAGACAACTTACTTATTCTGTTTTTAGCCTCATTCTGTTTCTCCCAGTATCCTCTGGCCTCAGCTGACCTGTTCAAAAGAATGCAGGTTTTAATAGGCAATGGTAGCAAAAACTAAGACATTTGATGAATTGAATGTGTTAAAATAACAATACCAGTAAGTATGCCCAAATACAAGAAGATCTTTTTCATTTTGCAGGCAATAAAGAATTCAAAAGTATTAGTAGTAAAGTATTGCATAAAATATCTATTACATCTCTGTTGGTTTGTCACTCCAAACATATCTCAAACATAAACAGACACTTGTTATATGTGCCTCTGGTGTGTGTGTCTTGTTTTCTCCCTCTGTCTCTCTCTCTCTGTCCCTCGTTCTAGATAAAGGTTTTCTGATTCCAGACAAAAACAACACATTTTTAAAACCTGGCAGCCTCTGCAGGTGCCGATAGTCCTAATGGAAATGCAACATAGCCAACTATAAGTTTTTCTCAATGGCAAAGATACGGCATGTTCATGCTTTTACAGAGAACTAGCAAGTTTTGCTTTAATTTGCATTGTGCTTTTACTCAGGCATCAGGATGGGAAAAATCTACACTACAAAAAAGCATTTGACAACAGGTAGTTCTTCTGAGGTACAACATTATTGCCGGGCAACAAATAAGGAAGTAATGTTGTTGCATGTACAGTATATGCATGTGAAGCATTTATGTCTGTGTGTGGTCTCTAAGGGGTTTAAAACGACCCGTCACATGTTCCGTCTGTGATTTATGAGAAAACAGCATTGAATGAGAGCTATAAATACATACCACATGAATGATATTGCTCACACATTGCTCATATTGCAGAACAAGAACTGTGGACAACATAATGATATGAATTTCTTAAAACAACTTGTCCTACCGGAAACTAGTCTACATCCACGATGTTCCACTTCCGAGATCCGTTGCCGCCGGATTTCACTCTTTTCGGCCGGAAGTCCGTTACCTTCCGCTTTCTTTGGGTTGTAATTTTAAACTCCGGTAGATTTATGAGGACTACGGTTAACTGCTCCTCAGATCTCTGCAGGGTAAATCCAGACAGCTAGCTAGACTGTCTGTCCAATCTGAGTTTTCTGTTGCACGACTAAAACAACCTTTGAACGTACACATGTTCCACCAAAACAAGTTCCTTCCCGAGGCTATTTTGCAGAGGGGCCGTGGCCAAGGGGGTAAGCGAGCATCCGGAAAGCGTACCTCCTATGGGGAGCTTCTAAGGCTAACAAGCCATCACCTGCCGCTAGTATTCCATTGACTGCCATTCATTTTGGCGTCACTTTGACAGAGAATAACTTCACATCTGAAGCGTTTAAAGACTATATTTGTCCATTGTTTATTTCTAAAGAAACATGACAATGTATAAAAGGCTCCATTACCTTGTATCTCACGTTATGGCTCCGTAGCAGACGTTTTTGTAAAAATAGGCTAACGATTGTGTCACAACCACGCAACTTTCTGTCGCATAGTAGAGAAATTACTGTATAGTCAGGAGAAATTCGCAGGCAATCGGGGGGGGACAGCATACAGTCAAGAGAGAAGCCCATAGAGAGTCAATGAAAGCATCGGAACAAAATATTTCAGCAACGTTTTGATGGATTGGAAATACTTATGTGGCAAGTGAATTCATATGAAGGTTACTTCATATGAATTCACTTGCCACATACGAAAGTATTTCCAATCCATCAAATTGAGATATCTCTTGGCACAGCTACCAGAAGACTTACAACTTTCAGACAGGTTGCTCACGTCACATCTACGTCGTCAAGCTCAGTTGGAGGCTGCGTAGTACACTGTAAAATATTACAGAACCATTTAGTTATGTCCACTTAGTTCTTATTTTTAACTGAACGAGCTTATACAAGTTGTCGATTTTGAACTCAACTTTATGAGTTTTTGAAAGTTAAACTTGCATTTATTCGTTGGGTTGACTATTTAAAAAAATGTATGTGTTGATTGAACTTAGGTATGTAAGTTAAGTTATCAACCAATTGCAGTCAAGACTGCAACTGGTTCATTGGCTGGCCAATTCCCATGATGCAAGGCGGTAAATAGAGTTTTGTTAAAATTTGCTGAAAAGTTTGCAATTTGTTCGAAATACAAATGTAACTTTATGAATTCTGTTTATTAAACGTGTGTTTAGAATGTAGTGTTTTGTTGCCTGGTAATTGTCATTGTTGTGCTGGTTTACATTTGTAACCATGAGTTAAGTGACTGTTACGTTTGATAAGAGGTGGAGTATTACGGTGTTAGACATTGAGCAGTAATAGGCTACCTTCAGCCATTTAATCTTGCGGCGTGTCTATTCACTTGCCATTTTATGTCAAGTGACACAAGATCAGCAGAGAGGCCACTATTTTTCACGGGGCCCTGGGGTGGCCCCACCCAAGCACCCACGGTATCTCTGCTATAAATGTGGTTATGTTGTTTTAACTTGAAAGTGTGAGTTGAAATAAAGCAGAAAGGTATGTCTGTTATACTAGGCAAGGAAGGTTTCTGGCATTATTAAAGAAAATAAATGATTTGTTTTAACTTAAAGTATGAAGTTAAAGCAAGTAATACAGAGTTAAATCAACTAAAAGAACAACTTTAACAAAACTAGAACCCTGTAGTTACATCAACCTCATTAACTTTAATTTCTAAGTTGAAACAAAGGCAGTCTTCAAGTTGAGTGAACTTCGATTTTCAAGGCAGCAAGGGAACTTGCATTTCCAAGTTAAACTAACATGAAATTTATTACAGTGTACGCTTAGCCATCAGCGGAAAAGTGCTTCTAATTGACTTCACTGGTCTCCGTCGAAGTCTATTCTATCGCTGTGTCCATTCATTTTACTGTCTATAGCAGTGGCTCTGCCCGGTGCTTAGAGCTGCCCATGATGATTGTGATTGGTTTAAAGAAATGCCAATAAACCAGAGCGCGTTTTTCTCCCATCCGGGAATGATATGTGGACTAGCATGCGGACCCTCCTCCGCAGCGCTATGGAGGAAGGTCTGGCAATGCGAGACTAACCGGTAACTAACCTCTGTTTGAGTTGCTTTTTGTTGTCTTCAATGGTCAGAAGGTCCTCATGGTCCCTTATGAAGGTCTTAAAGGCCTCTTGTTTTCCCATGGACAGCTGTGGACCTGAGAGAAAAAGATCCGGCACTAAGACGTATGTCATATTTTACAGTTCATATCAACCAGGTCCATGCTGAAAACATTTGCTAAACCTTAAAAACCTAAACCTACCAAACAAAGTACCATCCTTACAAGAAACAAACAAACAAACAATGGAATTTGTGTCAGGTCCTGCTGTGCAGATTTGAACATTGAGACCTGAGCTGTACATGTTCCCACATCCACAGGTACTCCACTACAATCTGGCAGCCAGATGCGAGCTCGAGCCCCACCGATATAGTTAACCTCCCACTTATTACTAATTACAAACTGAAGGACTTAGCCTGCCATTCACTGTTTAAAGAGAACATAAACACAAATATAAACAGCAATTCTGAGCATGTCAGCATTACATGGCAGATGCCCCCCCGCCACCTAACTTTGGCAACTTGCCACATGAAAGGAATCTATATAATTTAGGACATAACATTGCTGATTGTTGATTTTTAATTTATAGGCTTGTAATATTATATAATGAGCATTTTTCTTTAAGTGCTATACAGCGGTTTCAAATACTTTTACCAAAAGAATAAACCAAAACATAACGGTTCACACTGATTACCCAAAGTGTGTACCTGCGAACATCAGATTTAATTGAAAATCACTATATTCCTTGCTGGCATTATGGTGATATTGCAGGCCACAAGGCTTAATTTTATTATTCAAAGATTTTTTATCAGGCCAATACAGTACCTAATGCTCTAAAGGTAACCTTTCACTAAGTGCACAGGAGTGGGAGGGGATCTGTGGAAACTCTAATAAAATGTCAGAATTAGAATTAGTTTTATCCCATTCAAAATTATCAAGTGATTTTACTAGACACCTGCCTCGACTTGACTGACAGTCTTAAGGACTCAGTGGAGTGCTGGATACACACCGTATATACGTTTGGGTAACAGGGAATGATCCCTGCTTGTGTTGGTTGCACAATAGGCCTCCAGTATACAGTATGTTACTTGGAATGTATTACTAAGAAAATATTGCCTTTTACTATTACTAAAGACCTGTGGGCCTGTTTTGCCATTGTTTTTTAAACTTGTTTTATTTATTTTGATTAATTTCTTTAAGTATATCTTTTTTAACGGATTGTGTTTTCTTTTTTGTAAAGCTACCTTGGTTATTCATGTTTTATCTGTACTGTGTTAAAAAATGCAAACTTTGTGGATTATCATGAATTAGAAATCGTAAAAAAAAGAAAATGACTATTCACATGGTGTGAAAAAGCAAATTAAAAAAAATGACATTATACCAAATGTGTCAGGCAACACTGAGCTCCTCTGCTATGTTGATTCAATAATAACATTTTAAAAGGACAACATTTCATACTGCTGTATACCCTTTAAAAAATGAGTACAGACCTTTTTCACAGCATATATTTAGACATGTCATATTTAGCAGGAAAAGAACAGGTGTAACTAATTACAGTAATAATGATGGCCTATTTCCATCAAGTGTCCAATTCCAGTGAGCCATGGCCAGAAGTGGCTCACCTAGAGTAAAAGGAAGTCATTATTAATGTTGCTGATTATTATTAATAACACCTGTGCTGTTCCTTCTATGTGAAAATGCCTGTTGTTAAAAAGCCAACAAGGCCTATTTACTCCCAAATGAGACCAAAATGATATGTAGACACTGAATCATGTTGGCAGGTAATTATCAAGAACTGCCGCTTGAAGGATACCATAATCAGTATGTGTTGTCACTGTCACTTTTCACATACTCAAAAACATGCTTTGTGGTGATACATGAACTCAGAAAAGTTTGACTGTGTATTCTAGTTCCTCTCAAGAGATTCAATCGCAGATACATCTGCCAATCTATCAAAGCTCTCTCTCAACCTAACACATTTACAGTAACAAGGTCTGTATTTCCAACAAACATGAATAGAAATGTTTTCCTTGTGAGTATTGTAAGACTGCACTGTATTGTGTATGACCGAATCTTATAATAGAAAACAAACAAGCATTATTTCACAAGATTTCAATGGCAAACCCAATGCTTCACAAGGATTTCCAACTCACCCTTGTTAAAATGTGTTGATCTTTGTGACAAAGCTGTTCTAACCAAAGACATACACAGGACAGTAACTCATGTGGGATTAATTGTAGGACAGTGAGACATTTTGTTTCTTTATTTTTGGAAAGTCCTGATTGAAACCAGCAGGCATCTCACAGTCATACAGTATGTTGGAAGAGCCAACCTCAACAAATCAGTTTAAGGGTTTTCGTGAGGGAAATGCACTCCATTCGACTCTTGTAAAAAGCAACATTCCAGGAATATCTAAGAGAGAGATATGACATCATAATGTGTTGTACCAGAATAATTTGTGGGCTAATGAGATCACATGGACCATAGGCCAACTTTCCCAATTCTTCTTTTCCGTGCTTCAAGTGCTGACAAACCACAGAGGTTTTTACAGGGGTGGAATGTGTTGTGACTATTATTGCTGTTTCAACAAATTTTTAGAAATGAAATACCAGCATAGTGAAGTATGACTGTACTGTTCCATCAATATATAAAAGGAAACAAATCTCTGACAGCAACTGTTATATGTTTGTAGAAAAAAACAGTGTGCTTGATAGAAAAACAACATTTCTGGTACACTGTGTGTTCCTACTGTGTCCTCCTGCAGGGGATAGTAGTATTTGACTCACTGAGGTGTCCTGTTGTCTTAGGCTTCTGCTTTGATGACAGAACAGTGTGGAGGGCCTGGAAGAATCATCAGCGTCTCATTACATGCTAGCAGGATTTACAGTAAGATCTAATTCTCCCTGTAAGTCCCAAGTCTCCCTCCACTTTCTGTGACCTTAAAACGAGTCATCACCAGCCTGAACTACAACAGAAACACCTTGTCCATCCAGTAGAGAACCTTTTACACCATAAAAGCACAAGAAGAAGACATGGTACATCTGTACCTGAATAAGAATACATTTACTTCAGAAAAACACATGAGGCATCTCAAAGTAGTCCAGTTTGCAATTTCAGTGCACATAGTAGAAATCCTGTTCTTCGAGGAACCCAAAAGACAGTGGTCGTCACAAGGAAAGAAAATAAAACTTCCCAATTTTCATGTTTTATTCTATGCTGGCAAAGCTAAGAGCCCAGTACAGAAGAGTGCATTATGGAAAGAGTCGATTATATGCCATTCAATCAGCATGAACGATTTCCATGGAAAGGTCATCATCATTACATTTACAGTTAATCTTCAGGGGACAGTAATTACCCTCGCCATAACCATAGAGGCTGTTGGTTACAGCACCAGAACCCAGAACCCTCAGATTAAACCTAAATTAAAACATACATAAACATTCAGTGACCCATGGAGCATGAGGAAAGTATAAGTGCAGTGCATTTGTTTTGAATTAGGACAGAGTAAAGAACAATGATCTAATGTGCATACAGTTTGGTTATGAGTCTCCAAAGTGGGCCATGGGAAATAGACACTCCAGATGTGAAGCATAAGATGTATAACAGTGCACTGTATAAAACAACTGTCAATTGTGTGTTACAAATTTTTTTTGCACTGTCTGTGTACGTATTTAAAAAGTAATTCAATATGTAACAATATAATGGACTCTGACACTGTAGATTTAACTAGTTCTTTAAGAAATCCCTGACACCAGGTGTGCTCCAGGATTCCACATTAGGAAAGTCAGAAATACTAAGTGTGAGAGGTGTCCTCTCTGATCCTTCTGGAACTGCTCAATGTGTTCTTAAAGCGTTTGCTTCCCAAAGTGCAGTCTTTCTGGACAACATTAAGCTTCCCCTGCTGGTTAACAGCTGATGGAGTCGGTTCTGCTCACAGTGTTGGTTGCAAACAGAGCAGAAAGAGACAGAAATTTCTCATGAAGTGTGAGAAAAGTGGATGCACATTCCAGAGTGGACATGTAACCGCTAGCGAGGGACTGCAGGATCATGGGATTTTGGGGAGGGTAGCAACTTTTCCACAACCAAATGGACAGTAATATACAGCACCAATATTTTTGGCAAAAGTACCTCATTTAGTCATTGTATAGTCTGCGTGTAACAGTGATGTAATCAGCTAACACAATCGCAGTTCGTGACTCCGATGCAATGTTAAAATTAGTCAAGCTGATTATCTTGCATTTTTCCCAAGAACCGACACACATTTTTGTAGGTGGGAAATGAGAAGATACACACTTAAAACAACAATGGCAAATGTGAGTACCCTCGAGTGATTCACTCACTTCACAGGTCAATGAGTCAGGATGTGTAAAAGTGGTATACTGGCATCCTTTCAAGCGTTAAAATGAAGAGAAGTGTATTTATTCTTAAACAGAAACACAGGAGAAAGATCCATTACAGTTCCAGCCTGTTTCCTAATACACTGTAGGCCAATGGAAAACATCTCTGCTATAGATTTTGACATTACTGTGGAGAAGATAAAACTACAGAACCATAAATGATGACACTCCAGACTATGGCAATGCCATTCAGAATGATAACTTTTCAGCTTATGGATTTCAATATCTCCCATTATGGAAAACTTTAGACCATGAGTGGTGTGTGGTGTGTGGTTGTAAAGCAGCAGATGCCACAAAGCCACAGTTCAACCCAATGGAAGTGGAACCCATGGAGCTCATCACGTCCAGGTGAAAGCAAATCGTCTGGTGAGATGACCCAAATGATCATGCACGCTCCGTATTAGATAACATACAATTCTGAGAGACTAATTCATATGCCACATCATTTATCAGTGGTTTTATAAACCACAGCTGTACAGCCATCCATCACAGTGCTCCTAATTGTCCCTTCGATGAATGACTGATTCGCTTACTACTTCTGACTGGACCGAGTTTGTTTTTTAATAGGCTCTTCTTTCAGAGACCCTGTTTGTAATTACCTCTTTGCTGGCCTTTTACCCCACTGGGCACCATTACACATACATGTCGAAAAGGATGAGGGAGCTGTGGTTAGCACAGACAGGAGCGCAGCCTCAGTGTGATGAGTTGCTGGCTCATACCCCAGTGCCCGATGGCTATGACCAAGCTCGTTATAAGGGCTCAGCTTTATCATCACACTTAAGGCTCCACTTAACCAAAATTAAACAGGAAAGGCCAAATAAATGCCGCCGCTGGCTAGGTAACATATCTCAAAGCTTGATTGGCCTGACTTTCAGCAACCTCCACATCCCTGTTATATTTAAACCAAAGTCATGTCTGAAAGGGTTACAAGTAGACTGAAAATCCAAGAGGAGTTGCAGTTTGAAGTCTCTGCCATCTCTGAGTCTTCATTATTCTTTAATTTCCCTCTGAAGGAACATGCCATGGCCAAACTACATGGAGATAACCTAATCAACTCCAACACTGTGATGATACTCAATTCAAAACCACATGTAAGAGTAATCTGCAGTTACTGGAACTGAAAAAAAGTGCTTCTGTTTAATTAGATAATTTGTGAGATTTCAATGTATATATTAGCATGTTTACCTAAATGAGATATATCCTTGTATTAGAATAAAAAAAAAAAATAAGAATTAGGCATTTAGGAATTTAGACATTTTCTCAAATGTAGTGGATCCAGGTTTGTTATCCCGGTCCGGTCTGATTAGTGTCTCTTGGGTTTACATTGCCGCATTCTTGGCCACTGGTCTCTGCTTCAGGTTCCAGTAAGTACCGTACAGTAGGTTTTCAAATCATCAGCTTTTCATCAGCAACAAATTACAGGTTTAATATACTGTACTTTCTAATGTTGCTGACAAGCTTACACTGGGCCACTTGAATGACCTCTAAAAGGAAACTACTAATTACATGCAATCCCAGTGATGACATTGTTTAGAAATAAGGGAGCTCTGGGATGTCAGACTCTTACTCTGTGCAGTAAAATCCAGAAATCAAGGATTTGTCATGCCCCACAGACACACTGAAAATCAGCATGACCGCAAAGAGCTGCCCACATTCCAATCGAGAGAGATCACCTGTCTGTACTAGCACCTAATTTATTACCAAGTCCTTGCTTCTGCTGGGTCAGAGACTGACTGTCATGTTAAATGGAGTCAGTGAAAATGTGTTGAATTTATACAGTACTGATACTTTCGACCCATTCTTACTATTAGTAGCTGTGAGCAGCCACAGTGTAGCGCTGAGGACCAACTCCATTTCTGAGGAGTATCTGAGGACACCCACACAAACACAGAGAACATACTCTTTACACAGAAAGGCCATAGTTTGCCCGGTAGGGTTCAAACCTACAACATTCTTGCTGTGAGATGACAATGAAAACCACAGAGCCACCATGCTGCTAAAGTAGTGCATAAATCATAAAGGGTTGGTTCACCCAAATTACAAACAATAACAACAAACAAAACATAAAATAAAATAAAGTATTTAACCAAAGATTGTGAGATATCCGTCTCTGAGAATTATGACACCACAGCAATACAATAAAGAGTGCAATGTTATTTGTGGAGTTTACAGCAGGGAAAAAGACATCTAAAACATTCCATTTTTCCAGAGACAGTGTCCCGGTTAGTCTTGATAGCCCACATCGCTGTGGACAGCTTTCTATTAGAACTGGGATGGAGGCAATCCACCCAGGGAAATAAAAGACTATCTACATGGCTACATTCCAGTATTTATAAGTTAAAGGAATTTTTTTTTTATAATTTGGTTCAACCAACACTTTAATGCCGTGCCGGGATTATATGACCATACATTGCTAGCTTAAGCTATTAATGCTATCTGGAGAGGTCTTGAGCCAGGAAGACTGGCTCCTCCCACTTCGATGGGGGACTGGCCTCAGCTGCTGGGAGTCTATAAAGCTGGGTGATTGCATGAGTTCTGCTCTCACTCTCCCTCTGGGCAGGCTGGTGCCGTACTGGCACCAAACTTGTTTTTTTGTTTGGTTTTATTGTGTTAAGTTGAACCCCTGTTTATGTTAAGCGTTAGCATTTACACTTCCATAGCATCTACCGCCCACAATACACTACTGATTACTGATGTCACACACAGTAGTTTACTTCAGTTTAGTTTTCTAATAAATGTACCTGTTTATTTAACTCGTTGTGAGGACCTCCCTTCTTTGTTATGCTCTTAAACAAGCTGGGCATAACAAAGAAAATAGCAGCACCATGTATCCAAACTATGTCACGGTTCATTTGGACCCCGTTTTGTTACACCTTTTCCGTATCACACCACATCTGGAGGCTGCAAACATGATCTTAAATCTTGACAATACTAAATGTAAATATTTGCTTTGTAAAGAGTAAAAGTACCTCTTTTCATGTACTGTATAGCTCGTCCTTCATGGTCCGAGATGGTGTCCGTGCTTTCTTCCCTCAACAGTGGCATTGTCAATACCTTCGAGGGACTCTGGGAGGCAAGGCTCTGGCCATTGGTGATGTTAGCAAGCTGAGCAGCAGCATCCTGGGCCCTTTTTTTTTCCTTCTTCAACATCTTAACAAGGATACCTGTAGGCACTGAGTTAAGGGCTCAAACTCTCTTTCTTTGGAAAAAAGAACGGGATGGAAAAAGAGATCTTTCACTCAAACTTAGCAATTTTAACTCATGTTGAGTGTTTAGAATTTGATGTACAAATATACATGGAGACTTCTTTGAGGATACGGGTAGACAGTTTATCCAAATATTCAAAACAAACGAATGACTGAGTTGACAATATACAGTAAAAGGGAGGAATCCATAGTGATTTTCTAAAGGCAGTGGGCTTCATTGTAGGCTTTTAATATTGGCAGACATGTGCTCAGCGTCTTACCTTCCAGGCTCGGGAAGATGTCATGGTCTGGGATGAATCAGCGGTGAGAAGAGAGGAGCCAGAGAGGCTGCACACACTCTACCAACATTCCACGACAACTTCTCCCACTGATGAGGTTGTACTATGTGTGCGTTTGTCTACTTGAATCCAAGTGTAGATGTGTCTGTACGTCTGGGTGTGCATGTGTGAGTGTGACAGAGAGTAACTGAGTGGCTGCATGAGGAGGCTGAAAGGCAAGAATTGCCGCTTAGATCCTGTTCACATTTTTATTGCCATGACACGTTTCACTTCTCCATATGCAATGTCTCTATGCATTAGGAACATTTACTGTAATCGTTTCCTCTGTTCCATGTACTGTGTTTGCTTCCAACTCCATTGTTATAGTATTACTGTATTCGATCAACTGCCTCCTGCTCAAACTGCTTTCAGCTGGCCTCACATATATTTTTTGAAATAATAACGCACACAGCAGAGCACTGATTCGTTCTGCACTTTCATATGGGATTATCAAATTGACGCCTGGTTGCTATGCTTCATGACTTGTGGAGCTACGTTTACTGTATAACAGTACACTGCTGTTTCCACAACTGGTGAAAAAGGAAAGGACGGTGCTAGCAGAGGCAATTGTTTTGCAATCAGAAGTGCTGACGGAGGGAAAACTGTAATTGTATGAACTAAAAGTGCATGGGAAAACAGTTTAAAGAAAAACGTGATCATGCCAATTTAGAGATTGCTTTTAAGATGTCAACAGTAAGCAAGAAATCAAAGCTTGTCATGGGTTAGCAGGTATCGGGGAAAGGCTTAGCTAAAGTTATTCTATAAGAAGTATGCTTATGGAAATAAAAAGCCTGTTTAACCTTTTGTTTTGATCCCTTACATTACCTACATGAATAAAACATTTTAGTCTCATAAAATATTCATTCAGCTCCTACCCTGTGTGCCTGTTTTTCCACTATAAATGGAAGTGTGCTTGATGGCCTAATCACAACCCTTAATTAAGAGACAACACATTAGTCTGTTCTTCAAGCATGGTCCTATCATGAGATTAGCAGACATCTACTTGTGGCCAGACTGAAACTGTGGTGGTCAGCAGATAATTTGGGATGTTCAAAGAATGTCATTATTTTGGATGATGAATGGACGTAGTTTTGAAGGAGCTGGAGACGTTAATTTATATTCCTGTCAGCCAATACAAAGGGGATGTCAGTGGGAACAATAACATGAAGGAACCAAGTCTCCAATTACAGTTTCCAATGAAACCAACCATGCACTCCTCTCAAAACTGCCAACATCTAAACCCGACACAGTTCCAAATGACCTATAGAAGCCAAGTTTTACAGAGAAATATGACTGTTTCTGTGGGTCCTATGTCATTGTTTCATACAAGTCATTACTTCAGACTGTTGTTCACCAGGTTTTTCCATTATTGAGATATCTGGCATCTGATATCTTCATTTATGCTGAACACTACCATAGACTTCTAGTATAGGATGAAAATTTCTCTTGGGGGTTGCACGTTAGATCTGTGGGCTGCTTCACATGCCATGCACTCAAAATGTGGTCAAACTCAGCTCATGATGTGCATTCCATCTCTCCTTCTCATCTTTCTTGTCACTCTCTATTATACGGTCCAATAAAGCAGACATCACAGGAAATAAAGAAAATGCCTTTAAACTTACCACAGCTAGCAAAGGTGCAGTGCCAATCTCAGTGGTGCCACAAATTTCTCCCTTTTCAACGTACCAAGCAATACAAGTATGACAAATCTTAAGATTCTAGATTGAGATTGAGCATTATGCAGTCCCTCCAGAAAGCGATCGCATAATTCAATGCATAATCAGCCAAAGTCCACATAGTTATGTGGGGGCCACAGTTTTTAAAATACGCTGCACTTTTGCCGTATAAATTGCCGATTTCCGTGCAAAATATGCGGGGCTTGCATGATTTCATAATCCACGCATTTGCGTTGCAAAAAAGTCACATATATCTTAGCAGAAAGTTGAAAAATGTTGCGTTTACTTCACACAAGAGCAGCCATTTTCCCCTGTTGCCATGGGAACGTTATGAAGTGATGTAATTACGCGACGTGAACATCATCGAAAAGCAGGGTGTTGGGGGAAATCACTTTTTTTTCTCTTTTTCATCAAACCGAAGTTTGCCGCAATTTCATTGCATAAAATTGGATAAATATCCCGCATATTTCATCACATTTTTTAAGAAAGCGTGCCGCATAATCAAGGATTTTTGCCCGCAACAATAACAAAAAAAAACTAAATTGTTATTTTCTAGTAAAAATAATCTGAGCTTATTGAATTTAGATAAAGAAGGAAAGTTTGACTAAGATCCACGCTGCTAATATAGTCTTTCTTCTTTCAAAAAGCTACAGGATGATGAAGCGATTAGATTTTCTTTGCACCTTTAAAAGATGCATAATACACTAGTTAGAAATAATCCTTGCATCCAAGTGTTGAGGAGCATAATAAAAACAAAAACAATTTGCAATTCTGTGATGCTGCCTGTGTTGACACTTAAGGTGTCCATCTCCACCCCTGGGAATACTCAGACATATGTGGCATATCTTATAGTCTCAACTCAAACACATTACATCCTACTATTGGTGACAGGATGCATGAAGACCTGAACTAAATGAAAAATTAGAGATTAGGTCAATGAAGCCCCAAAAACTGCTCCTGTAAATCCTTAAAAAGTATATGCTCTATATTATTTCAAAGACAAAGGACCATAATTGGGGTTTGGATGTAAAAACAGATCAGAGTCTCAGGGTCAGTTACGTTTACAATGTGCAGTGCAAAGAGAAAAAACACTAAACTGGAGCCAGTTGTCCAAAAGACACCAAAGACTTGCCAATGCTAATGGCAACTCCTCTGTCAACAGAGCATTAAGTGGTGAGTGTGCTTACAACAAAAGCAGTATCCTCTATTATTCACTAACATTGTTTTCAGCCCTACCCTGCCTCAGATCACTTAAACACAAGTTAATTTAGTTATAATCAGTTTAATCGAAGACCAGGCAAACATATCCAATCTGCAAAAGCACTGATTTAGGTAATTTCATTCAATCAGCACTCATTTACATATATGCTAAAACTGTATGCAGCTGGCAGCAAACCTAAGCTCTTGGCTGCATCTCTGTTTGACAACTTTAAATTATGTATGTTGCTTCATTGGCACAGAGTTCTGGATGAGCTACACAGCTGACAGAGTCAAAATACATTTATCCAAATACAACTTTTAAACTGCAATGTCCAAAATGCCAAAACATGTTGAAATGTCAGGATAAAATTCCCTTTTCAAAAGTGAATTAAATATACTTGATTGTTTTCTCATTCGGCACTGAAGCAGAACCCAATGCAAGGTTCTTATACCTGCTGTCTCTATTTTTTCCACAGCCTTTTTTCACCAATAAAGCAGCAAATGTCAACCTGCTGGTGGCACTGGATAAAAAGTCAGGGGATCACCAAAGTCATTAGGATGCATCGTCTGGGACAAACATCTGTGCCCATCCATCAGGTAAATGCCCACATATTTTACCAGCTAACCAAAGTCCCTACAGCCATGCTACTAGAGTGGCTAAAAATAAGAAACTAAACATCACTAGCCCAGTACAAAATCTACTACAGCTATGAGACCCAGAGATTTGTTTTCAGCAGAGGTAGAGAAGACTGTAGAGTCTTTGAGCAATAAATTGTACAGCATTATTTTTGAATGAGTGGAATTTGGAGCACTAATGTCTTAATGTAACAAATCATACGGAACAATGGTCAGAGTTGTTTAGGGAATCCAGGAAACCCTTTCCAATGCAGTTAAAATAATGTGAGATAACTTCTGTGTCTCTATAACTGTTGCAATTACTACTTACTTTTTTTGGATGCATTTAACAGCATGTGAGCCAAGAGAAAATAAAACTGAATAATCTGCTAGTTGTATATACTGCTGTCATCGTTTCTACCTGAAAGTGTTGTCACTTTATGTCCCTGGATCACTGCCCGTACATAATATTTACACCTATGAGAACATCTAAGACCAAGAGTTCAAGAGTTTGCTGCCAAATAACAACCTGTTTAATGACAGCAACTACCAAATTAATGTCATTATTTTAAAAACGTGTGCCTATTAATTGCCCTCCAGGTTCTATTTTTAACTAGAAGGGCACTCGGAGAGCGCAGACCTCCGTATGTTGCAATGTTAATGAAAGTGAAAAATGATTTGTGTATCTTCCCCATGATTCAGATCTGCTCCAATATTTGAATGGGTTCTTCCTTGGCCCATGCTACACCCTTCCACCAAGTTTCCACCAGTAACCAACAAAAAACCAATGGAAACAATCTTCACTGTGATAATTTGCCTATTTCAAGCCAGTTACGAGTTATTTTCATATCATACTGGCATGACCTGAAAGCAATGGCTACCTGGAAGATAGGGGATCAATCTCAGGAGGTATGATTTGCCTAAAAAGTGGTCTGCAGTGATGTACTAAAAGTGATCTGTTGTTAAGAATAGATTTGGGCCAATGTAGTAAGGATAATATAAATGTATGGGGTCTTATTTAGAAGTATGCGTATTTTTTGTAGATTGCTTTACAAAAAAACTCGCAAGTACAGCTACAAGACACTTTAGAGACTTGACTGTACAACAACATTTTACCACAGTGACAAAATTTGGAAAATTCTGACTGCTACTACATGGCATTACAAATGTGTGTGCAATGTTGCTTTTTAAATTAAGCAGTGTTTGTTAGTTCTCCTTGTTGCTCTGTCATCATGTTAGTGGTGGATGTGTCATACCTCTAGCAGAGTCAACTAAGCATTACCAGGTGCCCCACTAACATGCAGAGTCAACCATGCATGGGAACACACAGGGGCAGTGGGTAGAGATACAACCTTTTGTTTTACAGGGGCCATAATTAACCCTGGGAGGACTCAGCGTCAGTCTGGGAACAGCCTGTAGCACAGGAATCGATGGCTCCCAGTAACTGTTTTAGCAGAGAAGTGGGAGGGACATTTATACAGACATGGAAAGCATGGTGATTAGCTAGCGGATACAAGCTTAAGTTCTAGAAATGGTCTGAATTTAGATAGCTATTAGGGCTCTGGCTAGAAATGATGTCACCCCTACCGGGTAGAAACCCAAACTATAGCGTTACATGCTGCAGACAGACCACCCTGACTGAGTGGTTGACAGTTTAGGCTACTGCGTATATACAAACGTCACAGTGAAAGAACATGAGGACAATATGGTCGGTAGCGCGTGTGCATTACTGGCCCAAATATGTGCTTTCAAACACGCACAATACTAATTTTGGCAACACATTTGCATTATGTGGAAAACCAGTGTATGACATTTTGAGAGGGAATATCTACAAAAAGGAGAGGATTTCACATTACACACACTTGGTCCAAGAAATACTATGGTGAAATGATAATATTATATTTATTTTGGAGAGCTGAGGTTTTTGTGGCTAAGTAATCAAGCAGACGTCTCAATTTTCCGACTAATGTGCTGTGATCTAATGACAAGCAAGAGGAGTTCATGGAAGAATAATCCCATAAAGCTATTAGAAATAGCATATTCAAATGCAAATACTATCATTATGATTTATAGTAATTATGATTAACTGCAGTCATTAGATGAAGATCTATCTGAACATACACATTAAAACAACATTTCATGTGTATTTTGGGGCACTGGTGATGAATGCAGGACTACTTTCATTTCATAATTGATGTGCTTGTAGAAGCACTGTAATCCAACCATGCAATAACACAGGCAGATTTACTTTAGGATAAATACCCTTCTGCTAATGAAGATTTGACTATCAACAGTAAGTGATTAAAGTGCGAGGCTGGACGCAGACACAAAGAGTTGAAACCGACTCTACTCAATTTATTTTTGCTGATTTTTCCCCATTGGCTATCAATATGGAATGCAAATTCCTGAAATGAACTAGGGAGGGTATAGACCCAAGTGTGCTTCCCTTTCGATACTTGCAGTTGCCAGTTGCCTCTTTTAAACTTTTACCTTTTCACTTTCATGCCATCCCCTTTTGTTCCACCCTACAATGTGCAGGTACCCCCGCCAACCAGAGTCACAGGTGACAACATGACAAGGACTCTCGCCATCTTACATTTGCACAAACAAGCCTAAGGTACTGCGACAGGGAATCAAACCCTAGGGTCTCTCTGGTAGTGGACAGGAACTTTACACCTGAACTGCTGCCCAACCAGCATTACACTATGTTGTGCCCCATACACTACAGTAGCAATAAGGGAGATCTGAACCAATCCAGAACAGGTATAGTAAATCAATACTTAAATGAAAGTAGTTAAAGCTGTTCTGGAAACAATGTAGTGCCACACTGCAGGCTCGGTCTTAGTAAGCATAGTAAGATGAAAAACTGAGACAGCATAATGCATCCAGTATAACAGTTGGGGATTCTAGAATTATCTTGCATTGTTAAAACGAGCACTTCTAATATTAAGTATCTAAACCTAACAGATGTGTTTATGGGAATGTTAAAACTATAGAAACAGAATGAAAGTAGAACAGACATTGAACTATCTTTTGTCATTTAATTAGTTCAACAGAAAATGGTGATTGTTGTTAGTTGTTATGGTGACAACACACGTCAGTGGAGCCGTAAAGTGTCTCACACTCACTAGTTTTATCATTTAAAGGGCCAATGTGTAGGAATTTCTCCCATCTAGCGTTGAGATCATATATCGCAATCAACTCTCTCGCGCCACGCAGTTCAAAGTACGTATTACAACTACGGTAGCCTTCTCGCTTCAAAAAGCCGGTCTCTTGCTCTTTTCAATATCCTTTTTCTTTTTCTGGGCAAAGAAGAAGACTCCCGTTCCTGAAATTTGGATTCTGAATACGTGTGGTCCTCCATGTTTCCTTATTCAAACTTGCCGGGAAGCTACGATACCCATTAGCAGCATTAGCAGCACCTGTGAGTTTGTCATGTGACAGCGAAAACGCGAAAGGCGGAGCAGTATGTCCTGTATGTCCCTTACCGGCTAACGTATTTCAAGATGCCGCATGAATATGGAGTGTCTACCCCAGTTCATGCGAATGCAAGTGTAAAATTTCAAGCCAAAAGGAATACTTGGTGGAATTGATGGTGGTGGTAAATAGTCATGAAAAAGGACAAGTTTGTGAACGGGCAACACAGATTTTGATAATGAACTACTAAACACGTTACACACTGGACCTTTAATGAATAGAATTTGATGACTCACCACTAGAAATATGAAGCAATTCAATCTAGCAGTCCTCAATTCCTCTCTAGCAGCAAGGCAAGGGACATAGTGCACAACAGACGCCTCTCCATGCTCCGCACTACTCCAGTGCTCGTTTGTTGCAACACCTCAGTGAGTCCGCGACTTGCCGCAAGTCGGTTTGTACGGAAGTTTGTTCAGAAGTTAGCCTGCTTCAACGGTCACAGTTCTTTGCAATGGCAAATGTACACATCAAAAGTAATGTAATTTCTGTGGCAGAAATCTCCTGCTAGACAAACTTTTGCCAGACTACAAGATGTTTTATAGCTATATTATCAGATTTTTAACAATTAACAATTAACAGATTTATTGTTTTTGTTAGACATGTTATCTACAAACCATAGAAGAAAACCTAAGATGGCTGCACCGGGTCAAAGGATACTTATCTCATTATCACGTTGCACCATCATCTCCTTTAATCTGGCTATTTCTGCGGCAGAGTGGTTGCTGTCTTCAATTACCGCTTCCCTCACTGTTGCTGATGGTGACGCTCGCCCATCACTGTGCCTATTTCCTCCACCTTGCTTGTTCATGATCATTTTCTGTAAAAAAAAACAAACATAAAAAGATTGTTGACCTTTAATGGTAGTTAAGAGAATGGCTATTTTTTTCTTTAATATTACAAAATCTGGTTGTTAAGAATTGCATTCATGTGGCTGGGTTGGGTCAGTGGTAGAGCAGGCGCACATATACTGAGAGGTTTATGCCTTGACGCAGAAGTCCAGGGTTCAAATCCGACCTGTGGCAATTTCTTTCATGTCTTCCCCCTTTCTCACCTAGCTGTCCTATCAAAAACTTATATACAGTGTTTATACTTATAGATTAACAACCATCTAATGCCATGAATAAAAACAAGCTGGAAAATACATTGTGGAATCGATGATGATGAATAATTTTATTTTGGTTAAAATGGAACAAGGAATAGGCTGAAGCCAAGGCTTATTTTTGCCTATCCTATCCCATAATCCATATAGAATCACCCAGAAATTCAACAAAACTAATCTTAATCAATCTGGAAAGTCGTGCTCTTCTAAATTCTGTGATATTCCTTAAACATTAATTAAATTCCCCTCTTTTCCCTGTCTGTAACATCACTCATAACATAATTCCAATGATACACCAGGCTTAAAGATAGGTGAAAACATGTTAAAGGATTGGAGCTTTTTCCACTTGGAGAAGACACAGTAGAAGAGGAAAGTACAGATGAGGGGGGAGGCTGGTCCCAGACAGTTTTGGGGACATACGCTGTATGGAAGCCCACTGAAGAAGATAGTTGATTTGGATTGGGCTGAGGTTCCGCAGTTTTGTAAAATGACTTTCCAACATCATGCCACCACTGTGACAACATACCTACAGTGCTAAATCACTGAGGTCAAACTGCACATCTATGCTCACAGTGCTGAAAAGATAAAACTGCAGATATGCATTGTGCTTGAACATCACCCTAAAACAAGGGCACACGTGTTGAGCATGAAGGAGCTAGCCAGTGTTGAGAACAAAGAAGAAAGAAATCAAATTCAAACCAGATCCAAATTCCTACAGAATCACTGGACTGTGTGACTGGGGTGATGCTCAGAGGAATGTAAACTGAACAGGAGATAGAGTTTGTGGATCATAACAAACTGAGGGAGAGATAAACAGACATTCAAGTGGGATCTGGAACTGCTTCTGGTGACTGCTCCAACTCCAACAGAACCAGAGCGCAGGAACAGTGTGAGCAACGCAGTGTTTTCCCTAAGCTCGTTAAGCAGCAGTGGGCCATCGGCTGCTGTTTGAGAAATGTTGAATACAGTCTATAACCAAAAGAAAAACTTTAAAGAATTTATGTTTCTACCAACATTTGGCAAACAACAAGCAATTGCAAACTTTTTCCGCGGCAGTCTGCATGACAAATTGTCTGTGGATTGGGCACAGAGCCAAAACCAAAATGATGCCCATACCCTACTTAAATAAAAAAATAAAAAAACACAGGAAACACAATGACATTCATTGAAACAAACAATATTTGGAACCCTAAATGTTAAATAATGATGGGTAAATATGTTCACTGACCCATTCAGAACAGGTTACTACATGAGCTTACTCTCACTAGGAGTGCTTTTAGTATCAAATTCATTATTGAATTAGTCTTTTTTTAATTATGGTTCAGTCTAGTGTTTAGTCTGCAAAATATCAGAAAGTAGTTCTGAGCAGAGCCCAAGGGCCCAAGCGGACAGCTTCCATTTGACTGACAGATAATTGGTGCGCGTATCATCTGATCATTCAGGGTGGTGATGGCGCATTGGATATGTCACATGCCTTTGGTGTGGGGAGACCTGGGTTCGATTCCCACTGCGAAACATCAACCAATGTGTCTTAACTACTAGTTGCTCCAGAGGCGTGTGGCGTCTGACATATATAGCAATTGGAAGTCGCTTTGGATAAAAGCGTCAGCTAAATGACATGTGATTATGTAATCATTCAACATATAATCTCCCCAGCGTGTTCTGGGGCCTCTTTTCCATTGGACGTGCCAGGTAACTTCTCAGATGATGATGCCTGAACCATTTCAACACAAACGAGTAGCAACTCTACTCTGAGCTCCCTCCGGAAGTCTGAGTATCTCACATAGCACCTTGCCTCTAATGAGATGGCAAATAAGTGCGAAACGCCAAGCGTCTAGACTTACGTAAGGCTGTAGGAAAATCAACAGCACTGGAAAAATTGGGAATCATTGGATCTGAAAATGTTAGGCCTAGAATAAGATCATGTTAAACATCAGCGTTTTCTGTGAAGAGAAATACATTTTGCCTGTGCTAGGGTTAGTATTACCCACATTAAAATAGGAAAGTACATTTTAGTTATTTGAAAAGTAAAGCATTTTTCCGGCAGAAGACAGTAGAGGGAGCTATTTAGAAGAGGTGATTGGTCAGCTGGTCACTGCTGAGCTGATGTATGCAGGGGAATGTCACCTTACTGATCAAATGTGTTCTATATCTTTGTCTTCTGGCCATTCACTATTACAGTGAAGATAAACCTCAAGCTCTAAAACCAACTAACAGAATTCAAACGTTTATTTCAATAAACTAGCGTAGCAAACTGAACTGAAAATATCTTCTGCTGTCACACAGGCATGGTGCTGTCCCCTGGACCTCGTCATGGAAAGGAGAGGGGAAATGATGGATGGATAGAGAGAATAGACACAGAAAGGGGATTACACAGGGAGACATGCGTGCAGATACTGTACATGAAGAGACCACTGTAAATATATTACCTTCAGCAGGGAGAAACAGAACTGAATTTTCCTCATGTCTGGTCCCAATGACAGTGTCACATCTGGATCAGAGTCATTCAGAAAGGCCTTGACTAACTCTTCCAACCTAGACACACACACACACACACACACACACACACAAATCTTAAACCGATGCCACATTCCACGTGTCAATCCTTCTCCATCACACTTAGCACAGGCTCAACTGGCACTCAAACAGTTAATACGTATACCTAAGGAGTGCTTCTAATGTTTAAAATGTGGGTCTGGTCAAAGAAAACTATTTACTTAAATGTGTGTTCCAGCTCCACTGGGCCGGTCTGTTGATAAACTATCACTGGATGATAGTCCAAACATTGGTTCTTCAAGCTCTGGAACGGGCCGCTGGAAAAGACCAACAGGCAACCGTCCAGACGTATCCAATGTAGGCACGATAACGTGTGGTTTTTATTTTCCACTGTAACATGTTCAGCACTGAGACACGCTAGGTTTACATGACGAAGGACTTAAAACAAACGTAGTGGTCTTCTTTCAGGGCCCTGCGAGACATCAGTGGTTTTGTGATACAATAATTCTGGGGAATGCCCTTTAATGCCATGTACAATATTTTGTAAGAGAACAAACAGCATCTGTCAAACACCAGAATTTGATAGTTTCCAAATTGTTTTTCCAAGGCGTAAGGTGATATGTTATGTAGCCAATGGAGCAAACTAATATTGTATTTAGCAAACAAATTGAAATTGACTTCAGCTTGTATGGAAATGGATTCATACTGAACCTAAGAAAGCACTGAAGGGAGCAAAATATTCTTCTGGAAAAGGTAAAAATCCGTAAGCCTGAGGATATATGAGCGTTTGGAAATCTGACAACAAATAAGCTGAGATATGTGCAATCACTAATGGGGATGAGTCAAGGCATAAACAACAAACAAACCGCAACAAAAAAGTCAGCATGTCCAGTGAATGTGGTCACAACAGACATTATTCCCTGTGTGAGTTTGAACACAAACAGGGGGAAATTGAGGATAATCACCTGGATAGAGAGCAAATAATAAAGAGGCGGACTGAGGAGCGGTAAATTAATCAGCAAGCGAGCAGCGATGCGCCAAGTCCTGGAGGGAACCTCTGGCTTGAACTCTGGCCCTGACTCACTGGGTCCCTCTGCCATTTGAGTATAGGAGCAGAACTAAAGCAGTCCTAGCTGGAGCAGAGCCCTGGGAAACTCCATTAGATCTGGTTAAGCCTCAGTGAATGAGGTTTCAACTCAGCACCGATGCATAGCCAACAGCATAAGTTATGTAGGCACTTCAGGCTAACCCCAAATACTTATAAATTGTAAAACATATTTTCTCAAGAACTTCGGGGGTTGTGAGCATAACAAATACAAATGAGAGTCCAAAAAAAGACCATCTGGTCTCTTCCCTGAGTCTGAGGCGCACTGTAAACATCCTAGAAGGCTTACAGGGCCAACGCAGCATTACATGTCTGCACTGTCCTGAGATGACTGGCTCACAGGTCACATTATTATACACACACACACACACACATATATTGTACAACCTGTGATCCTGTGGCAAAAGGCCTCCTGTGAGCTCCTTAGAACATTCTTATTTAACTCAGAGTGTGTTACCTCCCCTCATCTGGTATCTGTAAATCTAAAGAAAGCATCACAGGCCATGTTATCTAAGTTATATGCAGAAGAGACTGACTGGATTGAAGGGACAGGGAATCAAGAAACAGGAGGGGACATACTTCTGGATCTCCTCCACAGTAAGCTGGTCATCTCTCTGTTCTCCTGTCACCATAGCCAGATCTTCCTTCAGAGACTGGACTTCCCTCTTCAAACGGGCTATTAGCTGAAATACACACAAAAAAAGCAGGGTTAAAAGGTCTTCTATACAGTATGTGCACATACACACAATGTAAAGCAGTGCACATTTGCACCTACAGTACAAAACAAAGACACACACTCACGCACAAAGCACACACAGACAGGGGCTATTTCACTGCTGCCAACTGATGAGACAATCGTTGGTGGTTTTGCGGCTTATCTTGCTGATGCATTTTGAGGACAAACTTAAGTGATTCCAGACAACTGGATGCTCCAGCGAGAAAATGCAGGAAGCAAAACATAAATTAGCATTAAAAAGCTACGGTGGCAAAAAAAAAAAAAAGGACACATAAAACCTTCTGCTGCTGTCTGTCCGCACGTGTTTGGTTAAGGCCTTGCACACTGAGCCAACGGGGTGGCTGCTGTTAGTAACCGCTGTCTGGGTCTGGTTACTGTATATATAAAGGCAAAATATCTCACCAAGACCAGACATAGCTTCTTAAATAAGTACTTAGATAGTAATCTTTGTAAAAAAAAAAAAAAAACAGTAAGAATGTGAAAAATCACGATCAGAGGAGGGACCGTGTGAAGGGACTAAGGCATTGTTTTTAATAAAAGCTTAAGCATCATTCCATGGATTAATACTGACAGCAATATGTTTTCTAATCTGTGTACCCCAGGTACCGGTTTCTCCACCTGCTGAGCACAGGAAGGCCAGAGAAAGCCATTTTTTTAATCAAACAGTTTATATAATATACTATATATATATATAGTATATGATAAAAAAGCAATTTAAAGCTATAGTGCGTATGTTTATGTCGCCCCATGAGGAATTCTAAGTAACAAAACTGTCGGCGCGTCCACATGATACAAGCCTTCCGTGATCGCGCCACCCACCTCCACGCAGTTGCTAGTAGCCTAGGAGGACACGGAGGATTAAAAAAAACGTGGACTCTTCAGAAGAGGTCATTATCGTGACTCGAGTTTCTGCGCGTAAAAGTCGTCGGACGCCACAATCTTCTGAACATAGGCATACTGAGAAATCCAGAGAGAGTTGTGTGGAGCTGATAGTCTTAATTAGCTTTGTAGAAACTCATTTGGCACTGGCTTGAATGTAACGGACGTTCATTAATATCAAAAAGTTACGCACTAAAGCTTTAAGGCATGAAAGGAGAATCCACCAAATACAGGCCCTGGCCTTGTTGACATATAACCTTTAATCTTTGGAGATAAGCATGTGGCTCTCTGTTTTTCCTTGCTTAAAGGGTCCATGCCTACAGAGGTCACTTTAAGTGGCCTCATGTCAGTCTAGGCAGGGATTAGCAGCGTCTAGCTACCTAGCACCTAAAGGATTAGTGAGTTCAGGTCATTAATGAAGTGGCATGACATGTACGTAGGAGTAGCCATAAATAATTGATTTTGACAATTATAGCTCTTCGGATGGGACGGAACCATTTCAAGTCGGTGTATCGGTCAAGTTGGTGTATGGGCTTTTCTGTGTTTGAATGCTCCATTGACAATACGATGTGTACAATTTGGATTGACTGAGTAATCAACTGGGCATCCGTAGGATTTACTCAAACAGGAGCTGCCAAGTTATAAAAGAAATGGTATTTGTTTAAGAAATTGAATGTTGATGAATTAAACGGATGTATCACCTGCTGATTGTAATGCCATTACTTCTACACCTGGCAAGCACTCAGTTCTCTAAATTACTAACAGAGCTTTTCCTACTTAATTCTTTGTTGTTTGTGCAACAGACCTGTTAAATGGGATTACATCCTAAATCACCTGGTCCACACCAGGAGCAAGAGGTTAGAGGTGAGCCCACTTGACATGTGCCCTATTTTGATGATGAGCAGTTATTAGCAGTGTGCCGTAACTTGAAGTGCTATGGGGTTAGGGCCACATACATAACAGACAGCCCATGAGGGCAGATTAGTCTAATAAAACCTACAGCTTGATTTCTCATTAGCTAATTGTACGAGATGTTACCTGGTCATTTATTCTATGCAAAATCCCTTGAAGTGCAATCAGTGCAATTAGAGGATGACCTTTTCTACATTACATCTAAACACGGACGTATAATTACATGTTAATGGTAGGGACAGTAGGCCAGCACCAAAATCAAAGGATGGTGTAGTTATTGAAAGGAAGCCAGACCAGTTGTAATAAGAAGTCTGCACAAATCACACCACAAAACAACTCACACTTAACCACCTAAAAAAAAAAATTCACATGACCGAATTTCATTCTTCACTATAAAACCCACTTAACTATCGCCACTGAATTTGACCACACTTCAAAATAGAATGCAGAATGCAGAATGAAAGGCTGGAACAGTCTCAGTGGAAAAGAGCAAATACAACAGAAAGCTGCAACTGTGTGCTAGAGTCACACAGTGACACTCTTCACATAAAGTTGCTAGGCAGCAAGAAAGTTCAGTGAAAAAAGGTCAAAAGTCAGACTGAGTCATATAGTTGAGCAAAGCATCGCCACTTCGAGCAAACACATCTTCTAACTGGAAAGTCAAAACCAGTCAGACATTGTCAACTTAAGATGCTCTTGAGAAAAAACAGACCTGCAGTGTGGTTTTGGGTAGGTGCCACTTAGCTAAATGAACATATCACCCCAAATCCACCCCATATCATATTTTATTTAACATCATAGCTGGCTATCCCTCACCAGAGCCGCTCCCTGTATCTCTTTTTTTGAAACCTTGGTCTGATGTAATTCTCTCCCAGCTGCATCCTGAAGAAACTGACCGCCTGTTGTCGGTCAGCGGAATCGTGCAGTCTATTTCAGAGTGCCGAGCCCACATTGGTACCACAGCACCACGGCAGGCTTCCATACACTCTGAATAAAAACTGACTCAGGCCATGTGACTGATGATGCCAGCATATCCTATGGAAACCCAAGTCAGTGCAATAATGCGACATGCAGATTGTTCTGGTGATGAAAAAAGCGACACTACATGTGTGTTTCTGTCTATGTGCTGACAAACATTCTACACAATTAAGTTTGAAACATTAAACTGACTTGTAAAAACAGTCCTACCTTTAAATACTTCTTCTTAAATACCAACTAATCTATGCAGAAAAACCACCCACAGTAACTGTAAGCACTTCACTATAACCACAGCTTACATCTCAGATGCATATGTATTATACAGTATAGTATGCCATCTACAAACATGCTGCTATTTATAAAAGGAGTCATAGTTTCCCACTACAGCTATCATGGGAAAGGTCTTTGACCGCCACAACAAAATGATAACACATGGGCTGTGTTCCACGCATGGCAGCACTTAGGCATTTTAGACTAAGGCAAGGAGCACTGTACAGAACCACACCCCTACACACAAACTCTCTTCTGTCCTTAGACGAGATAGACCTATGTAGGGAGAGCAACCACCCGCAGGAATTTTCACACCCACTTCCCAAACATGTCTCTGGTGGACTATAAGCAGGATTCTGTTTGACTCACAGGTATGCGCTAATCAGAGCTGTCTGCTCAAGCAAGATGTTGTATGTATCTTTAAGTGAAGGGAGAGTCCAGGTTCAGGAGGGTCACTCAGCCTCCTATTGCCCTCCGCTGAGCTGCATAACAACACCTTAAGATCAACTTTTCTGACCCTAAAGAATTACAGAAAGAAGTTTGATGGCAATTCAGTTCAAGTTAAACTAAGCACCCGCTGCACACAATGCTTAAGTTTACCTTAAGTACACACTTGAAATAAAAATAAAAAACATGGTGGAAGCATCTTGGAAGCTGTTGACAATTTCATCTGAATGCAGACCAGGATCAGCCTTGTCTAAATGGAGGATCAGGACTGACCTTAGTGCTTTTAGAGAGACCAACAGAGCCGACCTTATATGGTGTGGTCACTGTGGCGGACTTCATTACGATCACAGGTCACTTTCAACACCTCATTCTTTTTCCTGTCCACGAGACTTGTTAAATGTTTGGTCTGGTCTGGCTGGTTTCCTGCTGTTCAGGCTTTGAGGAAGTGCATTTTGTAGCCTGTAGGTTACAGTATAGGATCATTAAGGCAGCGTGTGGTCTGAACGATTTACCAAACAGTGCCTGCAAGATTGTCCAAAATCCAAAATCCAAATCCAGGTTTCAAATCAATTGCCACAGCCGGCATGTCCAATTGACAGCGTGCCTTCAGACGGGGGCAGGCCAAAAATGGGAGTCTGAGTGTCACCCCAAACCACGATAAGTGACATCATTCTAATCTGAAAACTGCACTGTTGGCTTAACTTATTTTCCTCAGTAAAACAGGCAGAGAGATAGAGGGAGAGACAGAGACGGGAGCAACAAACAAAATGGGAAACACACTAAAAAGCCATAAACAGAGACAAGTTTGCCTGCAAAGTTTGGGTTTGCCTAGAGCTGTAACTGTGCCGGACCCAATTGGGAACAGCCAGACACTGTCCCAATTACTGGGCTGACCGCAGACTCTCTTAAAAATACCTCTGTAGGGGTTGCAAGTGGCCAGCCAAGTCCCACTAGCAGTAATACAGTAGCAGTTGATCCTCAGGCAGATCTGGGTGGGAGTGGAGGAAGCGGATATAGCTGTGATGACTTACTTAGACTTACTGTATATCTCCCAAGGCGCCTTTACAACAACTACCAGGTCTGCTTCCTGGCGTAATGCAGCAGGGGAAGGTGTGACAAGTATTATAAAAGGAGAAAGTGAAGTTGGGCTGAAGTTTTCCAAAAAATCTGTTACGTGACAAAAACTTGTATTCAACCTGACCCTGTACTCTGTATAATAGGGGTTCTATCAAGATTGCCTAATCAACATAATCATAAGTGGATTCCTTTGCTGTTGCCAAAAAGCTGATTTTTTGTAAATGGAGAGAAAGCAGTGCTCCACACATTTAAGATGTGACTTAAATGAAGATGAGAATAATTTAATATGGTCACCTTTGTTAGCAGCAGACAACAGACGATACAGTTAACAAATTAAAGTGTTGTTTCTCAATTAAACATGTAGTTTGCACTAATGCACATCACCACTTGCTACAGCATAGACCAACCCATTTGTTTTTCTATAAAAAAAAATCTCTCTCCCTAAGTTAAGTCATTGTCATTTTATTTATTTATACATGTGTGTATGTATGTATGTATGTATGTATGTATGTATGTATGTATGTATGTATGTATGTATGTATGTTGTATATATATATATATGTATATTTTTTTCTTTCTTTCTTGTTGTTATTGTTTTGTCTGTCTGTTTTAGCATTGTTGCTTGCATCTTGGCTTGTTTGATTGGTTCTTTGGAATTGCATGATAAATTGTCTGTATAAGATGCAAACTATTGCTGCTCTGTCAGATTTTTGTTTGAAAAGAAAAAAAGTATAATAAAAAGTTAAAAAAAAAGTAAAAGGAAAGAGTGAAGGAGGGAAAACCATCGTCAAGGGTTAACCTGGCTAAACTGCTCAGACAATCTCTCATGCGATTTTCTATTACTTGTCGGGCTGAACAACGCCCCTTAGCTGTAATATAATCACAAAATACATACCTCGGCCTGTCGTGAGCTACTGCTATTTTTTTTTATTTTTATTTTTTAAAGGTCATCAAGTATGGCAATATATAAGTTATAGTCACATTCCAATTTAAATAGATATAATATATAATATATATGAAAAAATATATAATAATAATCATTTTCACAATAAAATAGGTGCTCCTATGCTGACTGCCTGCACATACCGAGGTTGTTTCTATATAATACAGCACAGGTAATGTTAGCCTACACGAGCAACTAGCATGATTTTAAACCAGCTCTGTGTCACGGCAGTGTATTTTTTTCCAGACATGGAGTAATACTTAGTGTGCAAAGGAATTAGACGCCGTAGCCGTGGTATATAATATATCACGGCTGTGAACCAATCAGAATGCTAGATTTAAGCTACCCATTTTATAATGTATATGAATATGTAACAAAAGGCGGAAATGTAAAAAATGTAGTGGCCACTATATATGTTGCAACAATCCAATTACTTATTATCATTCAAACTTCCCATGCTCTCCATCTCCTACTCTGGCCTCTTTTCTAACTTACTAAAAAAAACTGAAAGTAAACAGACTGCTCACTCTCTTTTTTTAAATGTTACACTTTGTCCTCAGATATACAACATCCAGGCAGGAATGCGTACAATTTGTGCTTCCTCGCATGAATGTGTGTAAAGACATATACAGTATACACACCAGTCTACAGCTGGAGGCTTTCTTAAGTGGTTGTAAGGTATTGGAATAAAATATGCCAGAACAGAATTGGAGGCATGTAAACAAGACAGTGAGATAATGCAAACAGGAACTGTGAGCAGTCTAATACCACAAGACGGACAGGCGTCCACGTGTTGAAGGTGGAAAACTGCTTCTTTCAGAATGACATGTGGCACTAGAAAAACTAATTTGGTACTGGAAACTTAAAGAGGACACTTAGGCACACGGTGGGTTACATCTAGTTACATTTAGAAGCTGGATTCTCACTACAACTCATTGGCTGATCAATTTAAGGTCTGGAAGCTATGAGGAGGGTCTGGCCAAAATGAAACAGCACATTCAGTCATGCTTCTGTGGTGTGATTGTGTGGCTAAGCTATGGTATTTGTAGGGACTGGGGAAGTGATGTGAGTGTCTGGCTGTCTCACCAGGGCTGGATCCAGTTCTTCATTCAAAATCGCCTCGTTCTTGATGAGAGACACGCGCTGAGCAAAACGACACGTAGAGATGGACTCCTGAAAAAAACAGTGTAAAAAATATATTTTAATGTTTGCTGCCTGAGGAAAGAATATTACCCTTAATTACTCCTTGTTAATGTAGTACTCATTTGATACATTTAGTCAAGAAATGCATGCAAGGACTCAACAAAGATGACAAAATGTTAATAATCTATACTTTCTTCACAAAACAAAGCTTTTTTTTACATTTATATGAAGCAGAATATACTGTACATAAGTTGTATATGTATTAAAAAATATAACAAAATATTGCTATTGCTTAGTTTGAACACCAAGAGAATCCAGATAATGTTTCAGAAAAGAAAATGTATATTCACTACTGACAGAGCTAGCTCGCAAGGCCAAAGGGCCTGTAACATTTCACCTAATAACCTTGTTTCTTCACACTTTTTGAGCAATCTATCAGAATATTCTGGTTTACAGTAGGCAGTCGATCCTTACATCAATGTTCCTCTTGTCCACTGCCATAGTGGCAATCATGGTAGTCATGCAGTTGCCCCCAAGGCTGTCCCTCAGCACAGACGTCAACATGGAGTTCCTGTAGGGAATGTGGGAGCGGTTCTTCTCTGACAAAGCTATGATCACCTGAAGAAGAGAGCATTGAAAAGTCTCGATATGTAAATCAAGACTGAGATTGAGGTAGCAAATTAAATGCCTGATTGTAACATAAAGAACATGTCATTACTCTTTCCAACAGTGTGGGCCATTACTGTTCATACAGTAGCTGCAATATGGCCATTAATCAATGTCAAACGTCTGCCCTAAAATGAATTATGATGAGACTTCTAGTAGACTGAACAAATGAAGAAGCCTGAACCAGCAGAATACACAATTGTTTTCTCATGGTGGAAAACAATCAACTTGCTGTGCTAAATCACAAAGAAAATTCATTTCATTATTTATATAAAATGTATTTAATATTAAATTGTTTGTACAAGGGGTGCCCTGGTGGCTCACCTGGTGGAGCATGCACCCCATGTACCAAGGCTCAGTCCTTACCGCAGCGGCCCAGGGTTGAAATCTGACCTGCGGCTCTTTGTTGCATGTCTTCCCCTGCTTCTCCCCCCCCCACACACACTTTCCTATTCTCCTAATTAAAGACCGAAATGCCGAAAAAAAATCTTTAAATTGTTTCTACAATACATTATTTTAAATGAAAAACTATGTTTCAGGGGGCTTCCAGTTGAGCGAAACATGGAGTAAGACGTGTTTTTCAGAGCTCCTGCAGAATCTGTAAAGATTTAATCCTACAACAGCATTTTAAGGCAGAAAGTCGCTGCAAAAATATTAAACAATGTCAGTCTGATATTATAGTTGCGGATGGCAGCGAATCTCCGTAAATATAAGTACTCTGGCTCTACTAGCACAAGGCCTGAAGCCTCGGGACAAAGTGCCTCCGGTCGCATCTGCTATTGACAACATGAATATGGACTTTGAGGAAATAAAAGCAGAAATTCTCTCCTCTTTGAGGTCAGACATATCGTCTGTAATAAAGAAAGAGCTGAAGAACGCACTCGCTGAAGATTTTGACACAATAAAAAGTGAATTACAGGCGATGAGGTCCGAAATCGCGAGCAGTGCTGCCACCACGCGCTCCGAAATCGACCTAATGAAAGAGAACATTAAAGATGTCGAGGAAGGGCTCTCCACCTGGTCAGATGAGATGGTTACTCTTCAGACCACAGTAACCAAACTTACTAACCAAGTCGACGACTTGAAAGAAATGTGCGAAGATATGGAAGGACGGATGCGAAGAGGGAATATTCGCATCACGGGAGTTCCCGAGCAACCTGGCTCAAGTTCACCAGCAGCGGTATCAAAACTTCTGAGAGAGATGCTGGAAATGGACAGAGATGTCAAGATTGACCGTTCGCATCGCAGTCTCGTCCCAAGGAAACCGGGAGACAAACCTCGCACCATCATTGCAAAATTACATTATGATGGAGATTGTATGGAGATCTTACGAAAAGCCAGGGAACGCGCTCCGCTCAGCCACAATGGGAATCAAATCACTATCTTCCCTGACTACACAGCCAGCGTTGCTAATTATTTCAGAGACCCAACCTGATGTTTGACATGCTGACCTAACTTCGTGAAAAGGATTGCAGCGCGATAAGTATCAGACCCTTACTCACGTTAACGTTTAAATCCATACAATTGCTTTTGTTCAGCTGACCATGACTATTATTTCTGTAGTAACGTTAGCCTAAATATTTTATGAACGTCCTGATGGACAAGCCGTCCTCACAGTTAACGTAAGTGGTCTACTAGTATTTACAATGCTGTTGTTATAATACTTTTGACAGATTTGTTGGTTCTGTGGGTATATGTGGGAGCCTGTGTGATGGTAGATTCACGGCCCCTTTGTTAATTTTTGCACAGGTAATTGCTGGCACATAAAGAAATGTAATTATTTCGTACTGAGATAAGTTGGGTTTGTAGCTGCCTGTTCTTCCCGTGCGGCTAGGGGCTAGGCCCCTAAAATACCTAGACTCATCTATGTTTTGGAGTTCTAAGAACACTTTCTATAGTTCTATCTTTGCAAATCTCATTGTTTCCCTGGGATTTGCCACTGTTAAAAAAAGTGATGGAAAATTGTCTCCACAATATTATCTAACATGTTGGTTTTAAAAGGCGTAACACCTATGTATAGTATGGCCCCAGTTTTTTTTTTTTTTCCTCTTTTTCTTTCTTCTCTCTTCTGGTTGGTACACCGCACTACAGGTTTGCTTATTTTCTGCATATTTATATAATTAATAATGGATTCTATAAAGGTTATAAGCTATAATGTTAAGGGCCTTCACAGCCCTATAAAGAGAAAAATGATTCTGCGTCAGCTAAAACAAACTGTCAAATAGCTTGTGGAAAAATGGAGATTAAATGCCTCGCTCCTTAATGATAAAGAATTTATTTCCTTTGTCACAAAAGAACTTGAATTATATCTAAGTTTAAATGACTCTACAGAGGTTTCACCACTCATAGTATGGGATTGTGCAAAAGCATATCTCAGAGGTCGGATTATTTCATTTGCAAGTGCCAAGAAAAGAGAGAGAGTAGCTAAACAACAAGAATTAGAAAATACTATTAAAAATTTAACATAAACATAAACAAACTTCGAACCCACAACTACTAAATAAAATAAAGGATGCGCAAAGAGAATACAATAGCTTAATCACTGATAAGATCGAAGGCAATCTAAGATTTATTAACCAAAGATATTATGAACATGGCAATAGAGCTAGCAGATTGTTAGCAATCAGATTTAGAAAGCAAAGATCTTCAAACATCGTAAAAAAAATTAAATCTAGTCACTCTATCAATCCCCTTACTAAGCCTAATGAAATAGCAGAATCCTTTGCAGATTTCTACAAATCACTCTACAAAAATTCTGATACTTGCTCTGACGATAATATTCTGGCAGCATTCCTAAATAATATAAAATTGAATGAGTTAACAGAGACAATGGCAAAGGATCTGGATGAACTTATTAAAGAAAGTGAAATAATTGAGACAATCTCTACGTTAAAGAATAATAAAAGCCCAGGACCCAACGGATATATAAATGAATTTTATAAAAACTTTAAAGAACTAGTTTCTCCACTCTTATTAAGAGCATATAATTATGCGCTGCAATTTGGTACAGTGGTGCCCTCGTGGAGGGATGCAACCATTGTTGTAATTCACAAAGAGGGCAAAGATCCTGCCGAATGCCAGTCATATCGACCTATTTCACTGTTAAATAGTGATCTAAGAATATTGACTGCCATTCTTGCCAAAAGGGTAAATAGATTAATTAGTCAAATTTTACATCTGGACCAAACCGGATTTATCCCAGAGAGATATTATGAAGATAATCTTCGTAGAGCGTTAAATATTATGAGCTATACAAAGTCTACAGGTGCAAAGGTAGTATTCTTGTCACTTGATGCTCATAAGGCATTTGATCGGGTATCTTGGCAGTATCTGATCCATATTCTTAAACGGTTTAAATTTGGCCCCAATTTCATAAAGTGGATTCAAACACTTTACACAAATCCACTTGCCTCAGTCAGAGTTAACGGTTGTAGATCTGGACGCTTTATGTTAGAACGTGGATGCAGACAAGGATGTCCATTGTCGCCCTTGCTGTTTGCTATCAGCATCGAACCCCTTGCTCAACTCATTAGGGACGACAGTGCAATTAAGGGAATTGTAATTGGAAGAGAGGAATATAAGTTGTCGTTATATGCCGATGATGTCCTACTTTTCCTAACAGAACCTGAGACAACAATTCCATATTTAAAACAGCTAATTCTCAAGTATGGGTACTACTCTGGATATAAAGTGAATATGGATAAAACTGAGTCCATTGATGTTAATGGTAAAATTTCAAAACAAATCCAAATTAAAAGTGGGTTCAAATGCCCCAAAAATGGGTTTAAATACTTGGGCATCTTTATTCCCTCCTCTTTGGACCAGTTATACGATACAAACTATAAAAAAGTTATTAAAAATATTAGTGAAGATTTAAATCGTTGGACAGCTCTCCCTCTCTCTTTGATTGGCCGTGTTGAATCTATTCGTATGAATGTCTTGCCGAGATTACTCTATTTGTTTCAGATGTTACCCATAGATGTGCCAAAATCTGTCTTTGATTTGCTTAATAAAATAATTTCTAAATTTGTTTGGCAAGGAAAACGACCAAGAATAAGGCTTAAAATAATACAATCATCTAAGACAAATGGCGGGCTGGGACTCCCAAACTTTAGGTTTTACTTCTGGGCAGCTCAATTGAGACCCCTGGTTTCATGGATGAGAGAAGACACACAAACCCGGTGGATCAATATTGAAAAGAGTCTCTGCTCCATGCCCCTTAAAATAGTACCCTTTTTCCAGTGTATCATTAAAAAATGCCTCCATGGGTGAATGGACCAAAGTTACTTTAAAAATTTGGAGGACTATACAAAGATCATTTGGGGCTGTCTAAGAAAATCTCATCTGCAGCCAGCATTGGCTATCTTATCTTATCTTTGCACCATCTCGTACAGACGTGGGTTTCAAAAAGTGGTCTCAATATGGACTTAATTATCTGCACCAATTATTTCATGATGATACACTTAAATCATTCGAACAAATAAGAAATTAATTCACACTCTCAAGGTCTGAATTTTTTAGATATCTACAACTGAGACATTTCCTCACAACACATAACGATCTAGAAATTATCAAAAAACCCTCCCCAATAGAAGTTTATTTTAAAGACATACAAATTGGACGTGCAGTCAAAAAAATTATTTCTAAAGGTTATTTATTATTCTTGACTAAGAATTCAAATAACACGTTACAGATCAAGGAAAAATGGGAAGCTGAAATTAATGAAAGAGTTCCTCTTGAAACTTGGGAGGAAGCTTGTGGAGAGGTACATCTTGTGACCAACTCTAATGTCTGGAGGGAATTCAAATGGAAGATATTAACCAGATTTTTTCGAACCCCACAGATAATTGCAAAATGGAATCCATCCTACTCAGACAAATGCTGGAGAAATTGTGGCCAACATGTTGGTAACCACACCCATATTTTGTGGTCATGCCCAAAATTAAGAAATTACTGGAAAGATATATTTGATGCCCTTAAAGAAATCTTCCATTATGAAATCCCAGAAGACCCCATAATAGCCCTTTTAGCCCTTATTTCTTCTGTACTAGGTGTATTTGTTTTCATTCTCTGTATAATGTGTATGATATAATTAAGTTTAGAAGAATTGTCAATATTGTGGAAACATAATGGACTGACATGTTAAAACCCAATGCCATACTGTATTGTTTGTAATGCTGTGGTTCTAAATAAAAATGTAAGTTCTAAAAAAAAAATTATGTTTCAGAGGTGGGTACCTGCTCCAAGTAGTGGAGGGAGAGGTTGATGTACTTGGCCTCAGTGAGCAGCTGCCCATTCAGGCCAGTCTTGCTAACTCGATCCGATCCAGCCAAGTCTACTAGGTGGAGCTTGGAGCGCCGCAGGGTGGCCGAGCCCGGCTCACGTCTGCACAAGTGCACCGTGAAAATGCAGTGGGAACGTGTGGATGCCTGGTTCATCGGAGTCTGAAGATGAGAGAAGAAAAGGTGACGGAACATTTTGAAAATCCTGTAATATTCTAAGGTGTGCTTGAGAGTATTCTGAATCCTCTCAAATTGGTACACATGAAGAAAAGGAAAAATAGGGAATTTTATTCTCCATCTGCCTTACTTTCCCTATTGAAACAACAAAAAACATGTTTCCTTTGATTCTTATTTTGTCTTGCTCATGCTGGTTTGAAGATCAAAAGGCACACCATGTGTATCCGATGAGCAGTAAACACATGGTGGCAGCTTTACAAAAGCTGAGGTTGACTTTCAGATGGTCCCAGCAGAAGTCAGGTTGAGACCAGGAGGAGACAGAAATAGAGTATGAGTCACTCTGCACAAACAAGCTTTATTATCTAGAGGCGTTACTCATAGGGTCCTCGATGAGAGGACAGAGGAAATAGACATTCACTGACATAGTGCTGATCAGAGACATCTTTTTTGTTTTCTTTTACGCAGCTAGGACACATGATGGTGGTTTGAAAGAACAGCTTGAACGAAGGGTTCTTCTGATGATATAGTACATTCTTGCCTTGAATTAGCTTCTGATCAAGGCTGAGATTCTTTCTCTTTTGTGAAATGTGTGATTGATCTAAAACATGGACATGACTTACTTTTTCTCTCTACTCGAAAACATCATCAGAGACATACCAGGTCAGTCATTTTAAAAAGGTGCTCTGACCCTGACTTGTTGTTGCCGTAAATGTGCCAACACCCGCCTGTTAGGGTCGTGACAGCTCACAACAGATCTTTCACTATCTTAACCCACCGCTGTCATCTCTTTCCTCAGTCCAAATTCCCTTCACTCTGCACACGGCCATGTTTGCTCCTCAGGGTTTCCCTTAAAGTAATATGAAACAGCCCTTGAAACAGATGTTGACAAGGGATCACATACCTAATAGGATTGAATAAAAGGGTCAAGGGTGTTGAAATCAGTTTTACAGTCTCGCCAGTGACAGCTATGTTGCGCACCAACCAACACAAACCAAATTTGGGTTAACCTTGACAAGTAGCCCATACAGTTTGTCAAATTCCAGACATGTCGCTGTCAGTGGAAAGATGTGCTCCAGGTCATGGCTTTTTCTGCAGGTTTAGGCTACTGGCTGCCACATATATAGTTAGTGGTGCTGTTAAACTGTAATTTTTTACTGACAGGTGTTTCTATTGTTGTGTTCCCCCCATTTCTATCAATGTTTCAACAACAAAAAACTAAACATTAGAGCCTTCATGAAGGTAGAATTTATTGCAGGGCTGTTGTGTTAGGTTGAATTAATTTTTTAGCTAAGTGTGACATATAAGTGACTGTTAATGCAAGTAATACAGTGGAAATAGATACCAGCACTCATGGAAGACCGTTAGAAGCATTACACTAGCAGCTGTCCATAGATAAGAAGTGACTGTTGGCTCTTATCTCTGAGTGATCTTCACCAAGTTTTGTGCGTGCATTGTGTGCGATAACTTCATTTAGATATCACCAGACATAAAGGTTTCTTTTGGAGTCCCAGAAAAAGTCTCTGCATAAAAGAGTATGGACAACAGCACATCACACAGAGTATGTATATTTCAAGGGTTACAGACTGCATGTTCATGTCCACAGAGGAAAAGGTGTCCACACAGGGACATTAAAGTATGTTTTAGAAGTGAAAAAACAGCAGGACAATGCCATCTCACTGGAGACACTTCCTTTATTCTTCTGTGTTCTCAATTGACCACATGTTGATCTAACATGCACCACATGCTGACCACACACAGTGCTGCAGTAGGTCAGCATAAAGGGGCAATCTGGTGCTACAAACCCTGAAACACTTAGAGATCGCTGATTCAAAAGATTAAAAGTGAAGTTTCATTCAGACCACCTGCTATGCACCCAACTCACCCTCACAAGTTCAAGAGGCAGTTAGGATGTAAAAAGGGAGAGAGCTCCAGGCCCTGAATCCCCATATGTAAAGGGAAGTGAAACAACGCAGAAAAAAAGACCAGATGAGAGGAAACGTTTCCTGGTGAGGTTGAAGGAAGGGTGAGGAGTTGCGAAGGTGCATTTTATTTCCTGTCCAATAAAAGTGTAGAGGGGATTGCCAAGTCTCAAAGCGAGTGAGCTCATGAGTTCACTTCTGAGTGTGGCTTGAATGGATGTGTCATCTTTTATCCACATGGCTGGGAGCAAGAGAAGAAGAAAAGCATTAGTGTTAACTTTATTTGAAGTATATGTGGACCAAGGACTTCTGGGATGATTCTGGCAGGGACAAATTGACTCTGTTGTTGTCGGTTCTTTGTTTGCTCGGGACTCAAGAGAAATCTTCTCGCGAAGAAGTTACAGAGAGGATAAGTTCACAAAAGTCTCTGTGTGGGTGGACTGTACTGTGGGCTCCCCGCTAAACTGTGAAACGCCTTGATTGGAGTAATCAACAGACTAATGTAACATCCGAGAATGTGTTTTCACTGAAACATACCCCAAGGTTTTACAGCAGGGGACACTGGGAGAGTGTCCTCAAGGTAGCTTAAAAAACAAATGTTATTGTTTTGGCAATGGGCTATGTTCAATGGAATATGTGTGGTAATTGGTAGACACGTTTTCTCGTACACTACAAAAGTTATGTGACTGTACTAGCTACTAAACCCATTTCCACGATCCGGAGAAATTCCATCTTGGTTCCCATAACTATTTCCTTTGGGTAAGTCTTTCGTTTCATGGACAACTCCCAGCCACATCAAAAACTGACTTTCAAATACTCGTCAAAAATCAAAAGCAAGTCTGATTGAAACCTGATTATCCAGTTCACTTTTACTGTCTCTTATTTACTTACAAACTAGCAACAAGAGTAAACAAGGTGAGATCAGCCCTTTACTTCAAACCTCAGGTTGCAAAGCAAAAGCTGACCCACCACAGGTCTCATCAACGTGGGGAGTCTGGGTGTCTGAGTGTAGAAAAGAACCACCGCAACATAAACAGAAATTACAGAGAGAATGCTCGGTTTTATTTGGAAGAAACGTGGTAAAAAAGGGCCACAGGGGACCAAAATAATATTTTAGAAGGGTCTTTAGAGTGCATAATGCATTTGTGGACAAAAAATACAATTCATGCCACTTAACCCTGGGAGTGGTCCCAGTGTATTTTTGCATACTGACTACAAGCCTGACTAAGAACACTGCATGTATGGTGTATGAATTCAAAGGTGGAAGTAACACCATACATTTCTGTTCGTAGAGAATCGCTGTGAAAGCATGCGTTTCCCTCTTTCTTACCTCTGCAATCATACGATTGGTGTCACCCAGGAAAAGCAGATTCAGAGCCTCCTCCTCATTCGCGGACTGTTGCAGCGACAGGTTCCTGAGATGGATGTTCTGATCTGGATCTTCCATAATCACTACTTTTCTAAGAAAAGAAGAAGAAGAAAAAAGACGTTGCAGGAAAATCCAGCATAATAAATTAACTTGGAATAATTGATAAAAAATTAAAAAAAATAAAGACAAAGCGGGACGACTCCAGTCAAACCCCAAATGATCCAACACTGAAGCAATTACGAAAAACTAATTATGTCAGTTAGGTCATCCATTTCCCTCCCATTGCCCTTGCTCAGCTCTAAATCCAAACAAACCACATCTGCGAGTCATCATGGGCTGCGACCTATCAGGGGTTAATAACTTGATAACAGACAGGGCTTGCTTCTAAAAACAGGTGATTGGTTCTTGCCCACATCAAGCCCTCTGAAACACTGTGTGCTTGGACAGATGGGGCGCTGAAATGACTCCAATGAGCTTACCAGATCATTTCCATCACACCACCAGGGTTGTGACAGTACGGCTACTGGATTAAGATGTCAAAGAGGGTGGAATGACTGGAGAACACATGTGGATAATTATTTTAACATGTGTAGGTAATTGAGGCTGTTTGATAAAACAGTATCAATCTTAATGTGATTAAAGGCCTGTACTGTGGCAGCTATTTTCCTAAACAGTCCCACTGACTCGTAGGTTTGATTGATGTATTTTACACAAAAAAATGACGTAGTTGTTGAATTAATTTACAAGATAATTTACAGATTTTTAAGATGTAATTTAGTTTAGTAATTTCAATGAGACTGTGATTGCTGGATGCATGATGAAAATAATGCACAAATGGAGACAAGAAGAAGTAGAACAAGTAAAAGAATGACGAAAGACGACAAGGGGTAGGCAGTGAAAGACAGAAGCAGACCAACAGTTAAAGAGAGAAATGTGTCAGTGCCACAGCTTCTTCTTGAATCAGCAAGTGTGGCCACAGCATGGTTAACAACGGGCACTGTCTATTTCAAGAAGACTGTGATTTGTGGGTATTTAAACCTTGAGCTGGATCCTCTGCGAAAGGAGGGAAGAAACTTAAATGGAACTTGTACAAGAAAATACAAGACAAACACCAAAATGATGTACCAAGACGATGTTGAGCCTGGAAGACCAAAGTCTAGTTTGAGATGAAAAAGTATTGAGTATGACAAAAAAAAGAAAATAAGGACATACACAGACAAACCTCCAGACAGATGGAATTTATAATTACAAAGAAAGATGGACACAAACAAAGTAGAAATGAAGCAGGATGAAACGGATTGAACAGTGTGGAAGAGACACGGTTTCAAAGACAGGGCATGGCAAAGAGGGAAGTAACAAAAGGACCACAAGGAGAGAGTGAGAAAAATAGGTACTGTAGATGGACACAAAAAAGAATTTCCCTTAGACTAGCTGCAGCAATGACTAGCTATGAAAAACAATTTCTCCACATGACCTTCTTGCTCTCCACTCCAGTGGCAGAGTCTGCCACAGGTTGACCACATCCATTGCTGTCCCATAGTCTCATTATGTCAGTTGGCAGTTCGTAGTGAGGTGGTAAATACTAGAGTCTCCATATTTCACCACACAACGACTCCAGGCCAGGCTGACCATTGTCCGTTCAGGAATAAGGCTTGGCTAAACCCTCAAGTGTTTAGGAGAATAATAGAACTAGGGGTGGTTGGTCTTTTTAACCTCAAACAAAGTATATCTATCACTTGTGTGTGCAGTGCATGTCCGTAAGGCTAAATATAGACTTTAAGACTTTTGTAATTGTTGACATTTTCAAATGTAAGTGGATGTCGGTAGCATCAGCGTAGTAAAAGTTATAGTAATAAAAAGAACACTGACGGTAGGTCCTCCAGTCGAGATCCTTCATGTCGAGAATCCAGAAGGTCATATCCGATCTCGTTGTAAATCTCCAAGTAGGAGACGTGTGTGGTATAAACCATACTGCTGTCCTGTGGAGCATAAAATAGAGCTTGTAAAATTGGACTGGGTGCATAAGGATGGAAATCTTAGTGTTTAATTTTGATGCTTTGCAGCACAGGGACATGAATGATGGCAGAGAGAGACAGTAGGGTACTATTTTACATTTTTCTTGTATCAATGTGTGTGGCCTTATTGTACAAGTGAAACTGAAACCTTAAATGAATGAGAAAACAAGCTAACCCTGCTGTGCTGACCTGGGTGAAGCATTCATATAGGTAGGAGAGGGTGCGGGGAATGATGCCACGATCACTGTAGCGCTCGGCCCCTCCTGTGATGGTAAAGGTCTTACCACTTCCTGTCTGGCCATAGGCAAATATGGTGCCATTATAGCCAGCCAACACACTGCACACACGCATACACAAAAAAAAAAAAACACAAAAGGTTGATATTTACTAAATCTTTCAAGGTATATGCACTAGGGCTGCACAATATATCATTTTTTTTTTTGGGAAATCGTCATCGCAATATCAACTGCCGCAATAAACATCACAAAAGGCTGCGACATATTAGTTGAAAGAAAATATCAGTAGAAAATTGCACTTTAATTCTTTTTTAGTGGTGCCTTTTACATTTAATTCAATGTTCAATTTGTTCAATAAAATAATGTTGGAAATGTTTTCCTTTCATTTTTTTTTTTATTCAACAAGCAATTTTGTTGTAGGAACACTTTCTGTTAATGTACCGCAAGGAACATCGTTATCGCGATATTCAACAACGTTATCGTGTATCGCATATTTTCCTCATATCGTGCAGCCCTATTAAGCACTTTCCTGAGATCAGTGGTTGACCCTTAGCAACATTTACTCCGTACATCTATCTATCTACTGTAATCTTATCAGTAAAGAAGCCTCACACTGTTCCATATCCATTTGTGGCGTCAAGCTTACAGCAGGAGTTATTTTGTGAGGACTTTGTCTGTACCTGCTTTCCACAAGCTCCTTTTGTGGACATTTACATAAGCTAGTGATTTCCTACACTTCCATGAATGCATTAAAAACATGAGAGAGAGAGAGAGAGAGAGAAAGAAAAAAAAAAAAAAAAAAAAAAAAAAAAAAAAAAAAAAAAAAAAAATGACATGCAACAAAAGTCCCTGGCTGGAATCAAACCGGCAGTACAGTAGATGTTCTCGGAACAGCACTTGGGTCATGGAAGATGATGTTACTGTAAGTCCATTAAAACATACGAACAGATTGGATGTAGGAACATAACTAGAGACAGACTTGCGATGGGATCACACCAGCCGTCAAGCCAAATCCGGGCAGGGGCATAAAGTGGTGGGGAGGGGAGTGGCGTTCTTGCTCGGACCACACCCATCTTGGACCTTTATGTTGATCTCAACTAGACACCTGTAATGTTTTGTGACTGTATCTTGCACGGTGGCGACTAAATCTATCCGCAGACAGAAATATGAACAACTGGCACAGTACTCAAAACCGCCTCTATGGTAGATCCCGCTATGGTAGGTGTCTCCAGGACCCTTTTTTGCCATGATGCCACACACACAGACTCACAAGAAACTAATACCAGCATCGCTGTCGGAGTTGGTAATAAACAGTTGTCTGTCTACACTATTGTCACTGCTGTGCTCTAGAAGGCTACATATATGGGCCTACCAATAATTGATTGCTGACAGCAGAAAGTAGAGCTATTTTTTTCTTTAGAAATACAGTCTTACTATGACTTGCAAAAAGCAGAATGCATCGGTTGGTGCGTAAATAATGCATTGTGTGCCTCCTATAATATCACTATCTTTATTTGCAAGAGTGCAAAGGAACTGTCAAGTATATCCCAAAGCAGACACCCAAAGTGTGAGTGAATTGAATCTGACACGTTAAATCCACAGGAAAAGATGGCAGTGACCAGAGTACTGCTATGGCGACAGACATCTGCCGGTGAGGGAGGAATGTCTCAGAGTATGAGTGAAGGAAAAGGCCCAAACCCAGTCAATAGGCAGGGCCTGGTAAATTTTGGTTTGGCACTGAACTGCCCTTCTGCACATGCACATGGCCATGGAAACCAATAGTATCTAGTTCTGTTTGAATGAAAACATCCAAAATAGTGGTACTCATATGAGGTAGGAGAAATTGGCAAAAAAAGCGTCTGTTCTGTAGTCTTGGAAATAAACTAGGAAGAAATAGTAAAATGACATAGGGGCCTCTGACACCCGAGCTTGGATCAAAGGTGAGGATAAACTCTGTGCACTGCAAGGAAAAGGATATCTTGACACTATATTTTTCAAGATGAATTATAAACAAACTTAAGCCTCTCACTTATTCTAATGGAATTGCCAACCCAGTGTTAGAGCAGTGTGTGGGTTTCCATTCTTGTGTACTGTACAGTTCCACACTCTGTATGAGAAGGGTAAAGGAAAAAACTGCATGTCAGTTTATATAAAACACTTGGTCCACTAAAAATGGTGGTTGGTTGGACAGCCATTGGGCGTCCATTTAATCTGGCGTGAGTCATGGCAGTGATTGGCAGTGGGGAGAAAAAAAAGACACAGGCTCTGTGTTTAGTTTAATGTCAGTGCTAATGATGCGGCCTCGGCACTGCCGCTGAGGCTTGGGCGTTTCCCAATGCTTGTTCCTGTTTACACCTCAGCTTTCCTGGAGATTGGCAACTCGTCGTCCAGAAGATGCGTGTTCTTCCTGTTCTTTTTAAAAGTCCAATCTTTTGAGGTAATGGGGTTAAGGATAAAACTGAACGGACCATCATTCTTCTTTGAACTTGGGCTACAGGTTTCACAGCCTTGTGAAATGGGATTACTCTGCACATAGAGGGGTTTGCCTTGCCAGCCCAACATCATTATGTTGGCTCTTCCTCTACTGGAGCTATTAATGCTGGTTTGTTTTTTAAACTACTGTGTTGGGGTTGAAATGACTGGTTTCGGTTACACCACAGCAGAGACGGAGACTAGTGTGCAAGTAAACGAGTTAGAGCTTTTGGCTAAACTTGATGTGCGCCAAGTATGACAGAGTACCAACTAAAACATCAACCTGGCAGATATTGTTAGTTTAGAGGATGGTTGCCTGCGTGCATGAAACTGAGTTTTAGTGTGGCGACAGTCAAACTGCTGCGATTCAAAAGGGACTCCTGACTAAACCTGAATAAGTGTTTCCTGACCACAGGGGCTTTCAGGAAGACCAGTCTGTCAGTCCACATTTGATTCCGTTTGTAAAACTGAGACCAGGATGGGCTTCTGTAACTGAGACTAGGGCTGCAGGATATGAGGAAAACGCAATCTGCGATATAACGTTGTTGAATATTGCGATAACGATATCATATGCGCTAAACAAAACAGATATTAAAATGTACTCAGTTTTGCCTTTCGGTTGCTTTCAGTATAACACTAAAATACAACAAACTGTATTGAATAAAAAAAAAACTGAAAGGAATTTTTTTTAACAAAATGAACGTTGAACTGAAAACAAAATGCACCATTTAAAAAAAAAAAAAAAGGTTGATAGTAACAAGTGCAGTTTTCTACTGATAATCTTTCAGCTAACTCAAAAAAAGTCTTTTGTGATGTGTTTATTGCGCAAGTTGATATCGCAATGACAAACAATTTTTTTTACTGTGCTGCCCTAACTGGGACCATGTCAATGTAAACATAAGCTTTATAGTTATCTGCACACTAACTGGGCTTCACATAGCTTAGTCTACATCAGACCCAGCTAAAGTGCCTTTCAGTATCTTTCAATACTTTGTGTAGCAAGGATATGAGGCCTGTCTTGGCCTATTCCTGTGATTGTGTTTGAAGGCAACATATTTCAATAGGAAATAGGGGCTGAACAAGCAGAATTATTCCCTCTATCCCCTCCTTTCTTTTAGTCAGTGTGGTGAGACTGGATTTAAAAGGTTCAAACTTTGTGGAATTCAGAACATTCAGTGTGTAAACAGGCATCCGGCAGAGGGGACAAGGAACTGACAGTGGACTTAAAAATGTCTGATTGGGGAGACAGATTGTTCATGGCTAGACAGGATGACTAGTGTCCTCTGGGCTGCAGACATTATAGTCATATCAAAAGACTAACGCTCAAATTGATATGGCAAGACATAGGCTGGTTATGAGTGGAGCTTTTTAACCTGATGCTTACCATCTGCCACAACAAAGGGTGAACAGTTAAAAGATTCCAAGCCAGTGAACCTGTGTGAGTCAGATCAAATACATCTACGTCCTAAGTCAGACAATCCAGACGTCTCACCATGTTGTTTATATGTCTTCTAATAGCAAAGATAATGCGTAGCACTTGTGGGACTCCACAAATAGCCCCTTTTGCTGTGACTAAGAAGCCTGGGAGGAATGGAGGTGGTAGGGAAAAACTGAGCCAGGAGGACAGAGTTTGGAGGAGGAGAGGAAGAACTTTGTTCACGTAATGTAACAACACAACCAACATGTAATCACAGGAAATTCCAAGTGAGATCCCTCTCCCCTTGGCTGATGTCTCTTTTGGAAGAAAAGAAGAACAAAAAAAAAAGAAGTAAAGTTATGCTTTGAAAAAGAGAGATGGATCGAGCGATCGCACTGAACTGCAGGCTGCAGAGTCTAGTGTGTCGAGCTCAGGCGAGCTAGAGAGAGAGAGCACGGCGGTGCAAATAAAATGTTATTTTAACGATTACGTTCTAAAGCACAAACAAATAACCATCAAACACTCAACAGGTGATTTACTGTGGAGACAGAAGCTCTTAGTTTAATTTTCCTCCTCTGCATTTCATTCATTACATCCAAGTGCAGCCGTAAATTAAAGTAAGTAAGAAAGGTCGTTGCAGTAAGACAATACCTAAGGTTTTTTATTTTCCAACATGTTTTTTGGATGAAAAGGGGGGCACGTGGCCGGGTTGCATCAGTGGGTAGAGCAGGTGCACATATACTGAGAGCTTCATGCCTCGACGCAGAGGTCCAGGGTGCGAATCTGACCTGTGACGATTTCCTGCATGTCTTCCCCGTCTCTCTCTCTCCCCTTTCTCACCTAGCGGTCCTGTCAAAAAAATGAAAGGCAGAAAAGCCCCCAAAAAACGCCGAACTGCAAGCTGCAGAGTGTGTTTACCCTTGCGACCACCAGCAGCCCTCGCACCATGTCATGTTGGTTTTCCTAATTTTCCTAATTTGCCTAATCTGCGCGGTTCCAGTGACAAAAATGACCAGTAACTTCTTGATGGAAAGGAGACTTAGGAGTTCCCCTTTGTTAAAATGGAGACAAAATTGTGTGTTGAGGTATCTTAGAGGTAAAGAAGCAAGGAACTGAATTTCACAATTCTGCAAATTTGAAGATGGAAGAACGAAATGTAATTGTTCTGTGTTCATTTTATGAAAGTGTAGAATCTAAATACATTTAAATCAAGAATTAAAAACCATGCATGACATGACATTTATGCTGATGTCCAATTGTAAAGCTTCCACTTTCAGCAGTGGAGTTGTATATTAGAATACCTGGTCAACCATCTTAGTTCTCACAGTTTTTTCTAAAGCAGGTGGATCCTTAAACTTAACTGTAAAGTCCTGATAGTCACAATCTGCTTCCTTCAATCATCAGTCATCAACCATTATTTAAATATCAACTTTATCGAAAGTGGCTCTATTGGCTAAAAATTGACTGTGGTCCTGTCTATTATAGTGATAATGATTGAGAACACATGCTTATGCACTAGACCCTAACAAATCAAATCAGCCAGACATACTGGGCCTATCAATGTTTAAAATACATTTTGCATTTAAAGACCGGCCCAGGTGAATCCCCTTTTTTCCCCCCCATTCAGTTGAATAGTACTGAAAAATGACTTGTACAGTTGATCTCCAGGGCCAGATTCTTCAGCAGGTTACTCTAATGAATATGTTCCTCATGCATGACAAATTAAACCACAGCTCAAAATGAGTGAGCAGCTACAGTATAACTCTGTGTTGTGGCTTGAAAATGTTCTCACACTCACGATGGCACAGTGTGCCATCTTGCCTGCCAGCTCAGTCCACTTAGTGGTTTAAGGATGTAAAGCACGCCAAAAGTCACAGACACCCTCCATTTCCATCTTAAAGAAAGCTGAGCTTTACGGACTTCCTGTCATCAAGGATGGCTAAAGCCTGTGTGGCCTGACCCCGACATGGAGAGAAGAGCAGTGCCGGGCACAGGTGTGCAGTGATTTGTGAATGGGATGAATCAGAAGTTGTAGTTTTAAGGGTTGACAAAGAGTTTGAAGCAATTATAAAAGCTTTCAAAATTGAATTGCATTAATACAAACATTTATTAAAATGTGTCATTTTAAGAAAGACAGTGACAGTAAGATTTTACCTGTCCGCAACTGGTTTGGCAATGTTTTCAAAGATCTCTTCTTGTTTGGCAGCTTGATCAAATAACTTTAGGAACCTGGACAAAAGTGAAAGGAACAAAGACCACCATGACACATTTGGCAGAACAGGTCAGAATATCTATTATTTAATTTACTACCATACTATACATTAAGTATATGTTGCTGGTTTATCTCAAACATCCAAGGCTAAACACAATTAACCACATCAGTACTGAATAAGCACAAAAAGCAGTCTATTTAATTCCCCAAGTGGATGAGGAGGAGTTTAGTCATTCATTTTCTAACGCAGCCTCGGTCGATCATGTTTTATCCCACAGAAAGATGAGAAATCCGCCCAGGAAGATTGTTAAATGTGGAAATTGTATTTCTATAAGGGCACAAGGGAACCTCCACAGGCTATTATAAGACTATGTGGTTTTTTTAAAGGCTCTCAGTGTCCACTGCTTTCTGACTCCCTAACTGTGAATTTAGGGCTTGGAAGCGTGGCATGGGCCCTGCCCAGAGGGTATATAAGGCTGCAGCTTTCACCACCAGCGTTAAACAGATGTTCTGGCTCTGCACTGACAGAACTGGTCGATGAATTATTCATGGGAAAAGTTTTCATGCAACTTTGAGAGCGTAGATTCTGGTGGGCAACACACCATCCTCTATGTTGTATGCTATCTTTATTTATTCCTAACTCTACAGTTACACCACTCTTGCAGATTCTAGCTTAAGCATAATTGAAAATCAAGAGCTGAAGTGGTCATCTACAAGATTCTTGCTTTTTACAATTTTAGCGTACACAAGAGAAGGCCGTTGATTGGGAATTCTGCACTCACTTATTACTGTAGCTAAATATACTGACATTATAAAGCCACTGCATGTAGACTGAATGCAGTTCAATTTCTTATTGATGTTAATTTTATTTCTATACAGAAACTGCTGCTGTTTTTACATTAAAGACTAAACAGATCGGAAAATGGTCACAGAAAAGTGAGACACCGTCTAAGGTATTTAGAACAATACATATACGGCCATTTGTAGATAGAGAACATTATTATAGTGGAATTTAAAGACCCCACCAGTTAAATTTACTTAGGCCGAATTAGTTGGCTAATTTGAGAACTGAAGCATATGGAAGGTTTTATAGATACAAATACAGCTACCTAACACTCTACCTGAACTTGTAGCACTCCCTCTTGTTGTTAACAAAGCCATCAGCCAAGTCCTTGGGCACCACAAACTCCAAAGAAGCACCTGTCTTCTCATCATTGTCTACAGAGTACACCTGAGGGAGCCAGAGACAACAGTAGAGTCAGTCCTACATTGGAGCAAGGCTTACAGACTGCTGTTTATTATCACAGGGCAAAGTAGAGGGTTAATTCACGACAAGAGATCATTTGTGAAGTATTTGAGGGTAGCCATATACTGTATAGGCATCCATCTACTCTTCTCAAAGAGTTCTCCTATGTTGTTTGACTTGTAAGCTGTTAGGTTATGTGGTACCATACATGCAGCCCAATTTAAAAACACAAAAAAACAATACATTATGTTAGGTCTAGAATATAAGTTTGGCCAGTTGTGGTTTGGAAATGAAAAAGCTGGAGTTTATGAAGTATATCCCGCGGAACGCAATAGAAACAAGCAACCACGATCGGTGTGCATTGTAGGCAAGCTCTGCAATTTAACCTCCGCTCCCCAAAGCCTCAGGGGAGACTGTAGAACATTAAACCAATATAGAAAGAGCTCTAACTGTGGAGGACATTTAAAGTAAGGCTGGCTGGGTCAATGTAAACAACTACACTCTCGACATATGTTTTGGCATATGTTTCCAATGGACACTGATGCAATTACAAGTCCCCAGGGTACAAGGAATAAAAGATTTAAAAAATGATTGGATTGTTTTAACTCAGTCAGCAGTATCGCCTACTGAACTGTTCTGTTGTCAGATCTAAAAAAAAAAATAATAAAAAAAATGCCCCAAGGAGATAGCTGTGCTCATTTAATTTTGCTGGATATTGTCAGCTCAAGCTAAAGTGCCACAGGAACCCTCTTCCATCAGCTCAGACAATAAACTGGGGTGTAAGGAGGGGAATAGTGCTGCTATGGAAATGAACTTTTTTATACGTGCATCCAATGAAGAGGGCCCTTATCTGATCGTAACTGAACATTAGTATGCATGCGTGTACTTCATTGCAAAAAAAAAACTTTGGTTGGTTGATATTATTGTATAAGCTTGCCACTATTTGACACCAGCCCTACATTTAAAATCTGATACTGGCTCAGTATGTTTCACCTGGATGACTGTAATGCACTTTACAGAATACACATTTATTATGTGGATAACCCTGCATTGGTTGTCACTGGGAACTTCTTGAACTGAACCTAATACAACCATTTCAATATCAAATATGGTCTGAAAATGGCATCTCCATTTTCCAGAAATAAAATGGAGGGTGAAACAAAGAAAAACGTTTGACATAACACCTTTTTGACTCCAAAAGACCCATTTAGCAGTAGATACATAAAGTGTGGTCACTTAACCATGTTTTGGAATTTAAAGTGATTTATGATATTTTGGCACGTGATAGCAAGAAAAGCACAGGTGTTAGTAAAAACATTGATTGCATTCCGTTCATGTGTGTAAGTTCCAGGGCCCTGCCTGGTACTGTATATTATAAGTTATAGACCTTTTTCACGGCAGACATGTTGACATGTCATAGTAGGAAAAGCACAGGTGTATTCAAACCCATTAATGATGGCTGCATTCCACTTAGGAGAGGCCCTGGTGTTGTGCATGCTGACTCACTGACACAGCTTACTGGGACACTTGATGGAATTGAGCCATCGTTAAGGTTATCAAGTTCAGCTGTGCTTCTCCTACTATGACAAGTCAAAATGTCTGCTGTGAAAAAGATCCATTATGTACTTGAATGATTTATCCTGCAATGGCATGTCTGTTGTGGAAACATTATGATAATTGTAGAAAATGTAACGTCAACACAACTTGAGTAGTATTATGTCGAGACAAGTGTGTTTTTTAGCAGGCCAAACCTGTTGTTTTGTGATAAAATGCCGTTCTAAAATGGTATAATTTACCGTTTTATTTATTTATTTTACGTGGTTAGTAAAAACGCCAACATTAGCTAGCTAGCTAGCTAGCTTAATACTGTATCGTTATTCACTGAATTGAATTTAAATGTTGTTTTAGTTGTCCACTTACCGTTGTCGTTTTCCCGGTGGGTTTAATGCGACCATATATCTGTATTGTCTGTTTAACCATTTTTTTAAAGCTGGAAATGGAAAGGAAGTTGCTAAGCGTGTTTTTGCTGGTGTCACGGGTCTCACTTATAGCTCGCTGGTGTCTGCGCTCAAGCTCGCTGGTGTCTGCGCTGGGCTCTTTGATGTTTGTTGTAGTCGGTTGCTAGGTGACAGTGGTCCCCTCCACTGACAAAGATCGTCTATATTTCTGAAGATGGTTCATCAGAGTAAAGCAACCTTTCCTTCTATCCTTCTTCTCATTCTCTCTTTTTTCACAAATAACTGATATTAGGAGTCAGAGCCAGTTCAGAGATGTCCAGGTACGTGTGCGTGAAGGACGGACCATGTGAATAGCATTAAAGAAATAGTTGGAGGTAAAAATAAAACAGGGATTCATAGCTGTTCTATGTTCTTCTGATGTTTGTTATTCTCTACTAAGCAGTTGTTTTGTATATCTAAGAGAAAAGGTCACTGCGGGTTCAGTGACTCATTCAGATGTGTTTTCAGTAGGCACTCCCCACACATACACATTCATAAGGACAGGTTACTGTCTGGCTTAATAAGGGCAGTTTCTCATAATAGGTGCAACCACAATTGACATTGTAGATATATTAGAAAATAAGAAAAGGCTGTAGTGTGTATTATTCTTATTCTTTATTTATAAAGGACAACACACATTAATCAACATTTCTGTAAATGTGCCAGTGTTAGCCAGCCAGATAATTTTCAACTGTAGTCCTTTTGGCCAGATGATTTTGGACCAGAGCAGCAGGAAGCCGCAAGACATTAGAACAGGTTAAACTGTACAGACAGAAGTCAACAAGACATTAGTACAGGTCTGTCTGGAGGTACAGTAGCTAGATGTTGCATAAAAACCTTTAAAAATAAACTAAAAACGTGACCAGCAGCAAACCCTTTCCTTTGATCCACCACAAGCCCAAATTCTGTTTAGGAAATGAAAGATTAGAGAAACCAGAGTGTGTTAAAATGAGAAATAAGAGAAACCAGACTGCAGCAGTGAGTGAGTGAGTGTGTGTGTGTGTGTGTGTGTGTGTGTGTGTGTGTGTGTGTGTGTGTGTGTGTGTGTGTGTGTGTGTGTGTGTGTGTGTGTGTGTATATTTTGTGCATGATGTGAGGCTAGAAGAGGTGGAATGCAGTAGTCTTTCATGGTACGAGCCAGTTTGCATTCATGGACAAATACACACAGACACGCAGCAAATAATATTGCACCTGTTGATGCACAGCTTCAACTTTCCCTGTTGTGGTTGAAGTTGACTTTGCCAGTTTTTTTAATAGTACCACATATATTACCTCTTACCTGCACAGTATGACGCTTACAAAGAATACTGGCAGAGGCTATATAAAAGTGTAGGCATCTGTGCCTGGGTTGGTTCAGTGGGTAGAGCAGGCGCACATGTACTGAGAGGTTTATGCCTCGATGCAGAGGTCCAGGTTTTCGAGTCCGACCTGGGACGATTTCCTGCATGTCTTCCCCCTCTCTCTCCCCTTTTTTCACCTAGCTGTCCTATCAAATTAAAGGCGGAAAAGCCCCAAAAAATACAAGTGCAAGCATCCACCAGGAAAAAGCACAACATGCTCTCTCTCTCATATGGAACAGAAATCAGCACTTATCAGCTGATTTAAACAGAGCCATGTCATGTATTTGGGAATGAGGGTGGAGGGGAGGAGAAGAGGGGGTGGTGGGTGGCTTTGACCCTATCTCCAATTTCTGTTTCTGGTATTTCACCTGAACCCTGTATGTGTCCCAAATATAGCCGACCAGGAGGCCGACTCCCAAGCTGGACACCAAACAGCGTACCGGGAAGACTGCATGGTTTCACGGTGGCATTCAGGAGAATGTATCATGTTTGTTTCAGTGCATTCCTTGGTGCCACAGAAAATACTTCTTGTGTGGTTTCTTGTTGTCCGTGTGTGTGTGTGTGTGTGTGTGTGTGTGTGTGTGTGTGTGTGCTATGTGCGTGTGTGTCTGTGAGCGTGCGTGCATGTGTGTGTGTGTGTCTGCGTGTGCGTGCATGTCTGTGTGTGTATGTCTGTTGACAGTTTGATTTAAATGTGTACATAATCATATACCAAGTTTGCTATTAAGAATGTGTGGCATTATACAATCTGTGGTTGCCTCTACAGTATTAGTCTTGTCGCTTGTCAACATCTAAATGTGTAATGTAGGCCACAATTATGAATAGCCAAGATAAAAAAAAAATCTAAAATCTAAATACTCCAAATGAAAGTCTTGTCCCCTACGTCTATCCTAATACATACTTGTCCTATTCCCAGAGCAAAACATTTTTATTACTTTTAAAATGAGGTTATAAAGTCCACAAATAACTTATTAGGAAAACAAAAACATATTCATGAGAGGATGTGTTTCACATGGTCCTGCATCCCTTCAGGTTAGACTGTGTGTGTTTGGGATAGTTGCAATGGGCGGGGGCTCTGTAAGCAGACAGTGCATCCTTTCAGAGGATTGTTGCTGACATGTTGGTGTTCACGTTTGGTTCGAGCAGCCATCGGCCAGGTACTGCTAGCTTTGCATGGCTGAACAAAAGCTGTGTTAGAAGAGCCCTGGAGCAGTAAAACAACTTGATAGAGGCAACATCTTCACAGGGCTTTCACAGGCTGTAACACACCCTCTGGCAACCACATTGGAGGTCCGCAGCTCGTGGGCAACGCATAACATGAACAACTAACTAGACTAAACTGTCTAAAAACAGACTCCAGTTCAGTTTCGTTGCAAACCATGTTGATACACATCAGCTTTGCACACCAGCTATTACCAGATGCATGTTAAGACAAATATGCTGTAGGTAATTTTCAGAGAATAGAGCTACAGTATTAAAAGCTTTTTTTTTCAGGCTAACCTGACTTTTCAAGCTACAACTGGCAGAACCTTGGAGCTGAGAGCAAAAGTATTATGGTGCCACATAATCTAAATGTGAAAACAGATGCTTTTCATTTTAATCAAATAGGTTATTAAGTGTATTCACCCATGGTCTTTGTCCAATATCTTTGTGTTTTTTTTGTTTTTGATATTGCATATGAATTTAATATTTAATTTATTATTTCTGATCCTCCGTATTGTGTATGCTTTACACAGAAAGTCCTTCAGAAAGGAGTACTGTCGCTATATGTTCAGTCATATGGTTGCCAATAACTTAACCGGCTCCACAGTATGAGCCATGTGCATTACAACGGGACCAACTAGAGTACTTCTTGCACTTGTGGACACTGGCGGTAGGGATGTGACAGGATGCCATCTGGAATATTGCGCAGTGGTGTTAGTTATACAACCCTGTGCTGACATTATCTTTTTTTAAAGATTGTATCACATGGTGTAAGCCGTGCATAAGTATACAAAATGCAACCTTTGAGCCCATGAGTTCCAAGGAGGAGGCAGCCACGTCCGCTTTCTACAAAACAATTATACAGTGTAGTTAAATCTGTTTCCTTGACGGAAAAGTGCATGCAGTAAACACCAACCAAGGGCTGGACTAGGCTTGTTAGAGAGCTGTGAACTTTCTTTTAATATCCTGTTTTGGTCCATGTGTTGTCTTTAGCTGTAGCTGACATAGTTGTGGTTTTACCCCAAAGGAGGCAACCAACTGTACTGCATGAGTCCGACACACGGAAACAGCTAAAAATCTGGATGCAAGACATTTTTACTCTTGTGACAAATTTGTGCATGCATGCAAACCACACTGAATTCTTTCCTCTGGCAAAGCAAAATGAAATGAAAAAGAATGATTTCTCGTTATTCTGACACTTGTTCCTCTTTCATCTGGCCTATATTCTGTGTTGGGTTCACAGGAAGATCAGGTGAAAAAAGTAATTGTCACAATGGAAATGTCACCATTATGATTACACATAATGGCATGTGCAAGCATGCATGCATGCACACACTCAGACACACACATCACACAATACATGCTTCATCAACTCTGAAAGGAGTGAGTTACAGTAAATACTGTGGATACAGATACAGGTTGACGTTCCTTGCTTCAAGTACATTTCAAAACTCGTAGAACCTTAAAGGCAAAAACAACTTGTGCACCGGTAGCAAAGACAAAAACCAGTTTTTTCAGTCATCTTTGCCAACAATTGACACCTTTGTCTCTAAGCGCTGGCCTGGCAGTTAATCAAAAAGGTGTGCTCAGTGTCAGAGGATTTCAGCCTGTTGGTGGGTGCGTGCAGCGCTGTCCGGACAGACTGCTCGGTTTAGCTCGTGGTTGTGATTTTGTTTGGATATTTGCAAGACGACCCAGTACCCACTTCAATACATGTACCATTACAACAGGATCAAACGTGCTGCAGTATGCCAAAGTGTCGTGCGGTGGCGAGCTGAAAATGATCCAAACAGGAAAAGCAGATAGAAGAAGGAACATTTGTCATTTCTGTACAGATGTCACACATGTTGCCATCACATTACCCAGTCACCCTTGAATAACATTCAGCACGCATTTTTAGTTGTCATCTTCTTCATCTCCAGCCCCATTTGATAAATCAGTACACTAACAGTACTTGCCACTACTTGCTTACAGCACCAACAGTAGCCTGCCAACCAAGCAGAGCAGTACATAAGCAGTTTGTGGGAGTATTTGTGTTTCTCTGCATGTGTGCCGTCATTATATGCACGTGTGGGTATGAACAGAAAACCCAAGTCTACCAAGCTGTAAACACTGTACCCTTCACAGCTCCTGGCCAATCAATCCCTTAGGAACGCATCTTGGCGTTGCTTTCAAACAGAATGGTTTAGATTTGGCCAGGCCATTATTACAGAGTAGGGGAAGATGATGCTTCAGTTAAGTAGCTGCCTCTCTATGGCTTAGTGGTTGAGGTTAGATAGATTCCATAGGATGATATGTTACTCTGTATATGTGTGTGTGTGTGTGTGTGTGTGTGTGTGTGTGTGTGTGTGTGTGTGTGTGTGTGTGTGTGTGTGTGTGTGTTGTGTGTGTGTGTGTGTGTGTGTGTGTGTGTTCTGTCTGAGGGTGGCCACAGAGGCTTAGTGGTAGAATGCCAAGATGCTCCTTTAACCAAAAGGACGATTAGAGACAAGCTTTTGCTGCTTTGATACCTTGCTTATACTGTAAGCCACTGAGTGTCATCTCACACACACACACACACACACACACACAAAATATACATACTAGGGGTGCACGATTCAGAAAATGTCACGATTCGATTCAAAATCAATTTTTGATTCAAAAACGATTCTCGATTCAAAAAACGATTCACAGTATGTAAATGTAGTTACTTTTCCCATGTGATTGCAGTAGACATACCATTTAAAAGAAAAGAAACACAACAAATGAAATGTAGTTTGATATTACTTATTGTCTTCGAGCTAAACTCATTTCAGGACAATAGTATACACGCCATTACAAAACGAAAAATTCTATGGATCGATTTTGAATCGGTAGAGCTTGAATCGCGATATGAATGTCAATCCATTTTTTTGCACACCCCTAATGCATACACATATTCATTCCCAAAGGTGGATGGAAAATCATGTTTTGAACACTGGGAACGTGGTCACCATGTTTATTGCGAGAATAACAAACAGAGTACCATCAAAAAGATGCATACGCATAACGCGACCTTCATATTCAGTTCTTACCATCTCAACTGCATTGGAGATGGCTGCAGTTACATCTGCATACACCACATTTACGTAGCTATATTGAGTCAGCCTGGGAAAGGTTCATTTTTAACACCAGGGCATTTGCAAAGTGCTTGAGTCAGAGAAGGAATGGTTGTAAGAAAGTTATTTTCAGAGTGATTAACTGTTATAGTAGCTGTGGTGAAAGTGGGTCAGCACATACAATGACCTGTACATGTAAGTTAGAGTGTATGTATTCTATTTTTACCATGTCACCACTGGTCTTAAATGTTTAACATAGCAGAAGCAATACGTTCCAGTGCCCATACTTTTGACTTTTATTTTTCACATGAAGAGCAAATGATTGGTGAAGAGAAGTGAGGTGAATTATTTTGCTATATTAGAAACAAAAAATAACACGCTTTCCAGTAGCCAACAGAGCAAAACAATGAGTCAAGTCAAATCATTATATTAAATTATAATATGAAGTAAAAAAATTAAAATATTACTGTGCAAATCCGCCATCATAATAGCAATGCGCCAAGGTCCAAACGCGCCTGGCTTTTAAAGGGAATGGGAGATGACGCTCTGATTGGTTTATTGCATGTTACGCCCAAAACACAGCTATGAATTAATGAAGACACTAAGTACAACCCTTGTGAACCCTGCGCCCGGCGCACGGACCCCTTTTTTCCGCCATCAAACTAGCAAAAGTGGATTTGGACACGCCCTAAACGCACCTTCGCCATGCGCTTCACGCCGTGCGCTTAGATCGTTAAAATAGGGTCCTATGTCATTTGTTTCACTACAGAACAAAATATTGATTAGTGCAGCTTTAATGACAATATGTCTTCCAGACTAAACTGCAAGTACAGTACAGGCCAAAAGTTTGGACACACCTTCTCATTCAATGCGTTTCCTTTTTATTTTCATGACTATTTACATTGTAGATTCTCACTGAAGGCATCAAAACTATGAATGAACACATATGGAATTATGTACTTAACAGAAAAGTGTGAAATAACTGAAAACATGTCTTATATTTTAGATTCTTCAAAGTAGCCCCCCTTTGCTTTTTTATTAATAAGGGAAAAAATTCCACTAATTAACCCTGACAAGGCACACCTGTGAAGGTAAAACCATTTCAGGTGACTACCTCATGAAGCTCATTGAGAGAACACCAAGGGTTTGCAGAGTTATCAAAAAAAGCAAAGGGTGGCTACTTTGAGGAATCTAAAATATAAGACATGTTTTCAGTTATTTCACACTTTTTTGTTAAGTACATAATTCCATATGTGTTCATTCATAGTTTTGATGCCTTCAGTGAGAATCTACAAAGTAAATAGTCATGAAAATAAAGAAAAACATTGAATGAGAAGGTGTGTCAAAACTTTTGGCCTGTACTGTATAATTGTATGACGTTTTATATATAGATATGTATATATCGTGTATGTGTATATCGCTTTCAGTATAAGTACATATAGTTATATTTTAATCTAATTTCAGTTATGGCCAGAAGCAGCACTAACCAAAGTGCTGAGTGTCTATCTCAGGCAGTCAGCAGTGGTGTCCATGCTATTTACGTCTGAGGTTTCAGCAGCTCTCCTGCCTTCCCCGCCAGGGCACAGCTCTCTGGTCACTAGCTAGTCCCAGGGAATTCTTTAGGGCTTTGGTTATGTGTTATTCTCTGAGGCTTCTGCCCTCTGTTATGCTAGCTAGAACCAGGCATATCAAACTTCAGTCTGCATTCCTGAAATACTGTTTATGATTTTCCAAGAGTCAAAGACCAAGTAACATTGTGAGATGGATTTTTTTTCTTCTTTTTTTTCTTTTTATCTGTCAGCATGTTTGTTTTCCTGTCAGTACGAAGAACAGTCAAGCAAATATGAAATGGAGAAGTATATGCTTTTGAATGATTTGTTTACGAATGCTTTGCTGTGCCGTGTTTGCTGCACTCTTAATGAGTTCTGTTTCACTGCAGGCAGAATAGCATTTACTATTTCCATATCAGTCCTTCCAGAAATTTTTTTTTTTTGTGAATGTTGCGGGCAAAAATCCTTGATTATGCGGCACGTTTTCTTAAAAAATGCGATGGAATATGCAGGATATTTATGCAATTTTATGCGATGAAATTGCAGGAACTTGCAAAAGCGGTTTGATGAAAAAGAGAAAAAAAAGTGATTCTCCCAACACCCTGCTTTTCGATGATGTTAACGTTGCGTAATTACGTCACTTCATAACGTTCCCAAGGCAACAGGGGAAAATGGCTGCTCTTGTGTGAAATAAACTCAACATTTTTCAACTTTCTGCTAAGATATATGTGACTTTTTTGCAACAAAAATGCGGGGATTATGAAATCATGCAAGCCCCGCATATTTTGCGCGGAAATCGACAATTTATGCGGCGAAAGTGCGGCATATTTGAAAAAATGCGGCCCCCGCATAAATGGCTGACTTTGGCTGATTATGCATTGAATTATGCGATCGCATAATCACGTTTTTCTGGAGGGACTGCTTAATGTAAAATGCAATCCAGAGTAGGACGAGAAAGGCTTATTTTATATTTAATAACATCCCATAACATGGCAATGCCTTTGCCAAGTAATTGTTTGTCAAAGGGGTCACTTAGGGAAAGATGAAATAAAAAGGAAGTGCAAAAAGAAATGCTTGAACTTGACACATTTTCTTGTCAGTATTAAATGTCGCAATATTACCAACATTAGCTGATACATTTTCACGCCACATTTCCTACCAGTATCTTTGCTTTGCATTTTGCAAAACATAGTTCCAGGTGTTAAGGGAAAACTCAGGAGCAGCACAACTCATTTCAAAATGTGAAGAAGATTCGGGAGACCTTGATGAATTACACAGGAGAATTTAATGAATTGCCAGTTGAGGAAAATTTAGGATTACACAGTACAGTGTGGTGTGTTCCTGAAGGTGTATTTAAACTCATGCTGGAGGTGTTAAGTTTAGCTGAAACTTAAATGTAAACAAAGATATTGCAGGCGCATAAAACCCAGATGCTAAATCCTAGTTCACCTCTCTCTCTCTCTCTCTCTCTCTCTCTCTCTTTGGGAAGTATGTAAAAGTGTGGCAGGCCCATCGACCTCCAAAAGGAGACAGTCCTGAAACAAAACATTCCCTTATCATGCAGCTGCCTATATTCCCTGAATCTATGGAGGCACAAAGTTGAAGTACTCCTCTGCCTGCAAAGATTATGAGGTTATGTTGGACACTGACCTGAACGTAGTCTATATCCACAACGTTCCACTTCCGGGATGGGTCCGATGCCGACGGAAATTCCATTCTGGATGTCCGGTACCTTCCTCTTTCTTTGTGTTGGCATTTTAAACTCCGGTGGATTTGTGAGGACTATGGTTAACTGCTCCTCAGATCTCTGCAGGGTAAATCCAGACAGCTAGCTAGACTATCTGTCCAATCTGAGTTTTCTGTTGCACGACTAAAACAACCTTTGAACGTAATTTCAAAAAACAAGTTCCTTCCGAAGCTGGATTTTGCCGAGGCACCGCCCTCACGCGCGCATCGCTTCCGAAACAATTGTGATTGGTTTAAAGAAATGCCAATAAACCAGAGCACGTTTTTCTTCCATCCCGGAATGCTGTGTGGACTAGCCAGACCCTCCTCCGCAGTGTTGTGGAGGAAGATCTGGCAATTCGAGACTAACCTGAATGAGACCTGGGGTACCACTGTCTCAACTTACATAGCATGAGTTCAAAAGCTGGAAATTCCACCACACCAGGTAAATGATTATTTTCAGGCCCCACTAATGATTTTCACTATTCACACATACACTACACTCGTCTGGCATCTTTTCACACATGCTGAGGCAACAGATGGTACAAGGGAGAAGAAGAGGAAGAAGAAAAAGAAGAAGAAGAAGAAGAAGAAGAAGAAGAAGAAGAAGAAGAAGAAGAAGAAGAAGAAGATGGGACAAGGCTGGATGTACTGCACGTGTATGCAGCGGAAGACGTCTCTCATTACTTTTAGGATCATGGTGGGCAAGGAGCTGTTTTTGTCCTGTGCCAATGTTCTTGCAATGTATTTAAAGGTCCCATGGCATGAACATTTCACTTTATGAGGTTTTTTAACATTAATGTGAACCTTGCCCCCTCTCCTCCTCAATAGCTACAGACACAGAAATGGCACATCCTAAGGAAAGCTCATTGTGGGACTGGCTCTAGTGGCTGTAATTCTGCACCAAGGCAGAATTTCGGGAAAGAGACTTCAGATACAGTATTAAGGGACCACTAAGGTCTATATAAAGCATCCAAAGAGCACCATGTCATGGGACCTTTAATATTCAACAAGTTTGCGGGACAGGGAAAGTAATGTTTCTTTTTTCGTGATCTACTTGAATCACAAACACACATTCCAAACAGTTCAGGGATAGACTGTAAGTGTAAAAATGGCTTACTGTAAAACAGCCTATTACTTGTTCTTAAGAATTATATGGAGTTATATTTCCTGCTGTCAGTAAATATTATGTTATCATATAACTCTCTTTGTTGGTCTCCTGATAAAAACTTGAAAAATACTCATCAAAGTAATTCTCAAACTATTGCCGGCATGTACTGATGCATTTGTCTGGAAAATCTGATGCATGCCTTCTCCTTTTATAGCCGCTCTCGTGCTTGGCATTTTTAGCAAGGGGTCATTTTTAGACCATTGTTGCATAATGGACATTATGTCAAGAGTTTTTTATTGATTGCAGCCCACCAAATCTCTCTTGTCTCTTACTTTAGACAATTGGAATTCATCTTGAGCAATCTGTGTAAATAACCGCTGAACAACAAATGTTTCTTCAGTCTTTATTTTCTCCTTTCTCAATTCCTCAGACATGTGTGTACATTTTTCTGAAAATAACTTTTGGGAAAGATGTTTGTGAATTTATTCTGATGGAAAAGGCTGTAATCCGGCTGTAGTTTGCCCTATAGCTTTTCTTATACACAGTATGTGCACAGTACATGTTTGTCAATTGAATCTCCCTCCCCACTCCTCCCTCCTGTCCGTTCCTTCCATCTGCTCCACCTCTCTATCCCAGCTGCATGTGGTCAGGAGTTTGGACAGTGGGCAGGGACATGGCTGGGCGGTCCTGCTGACCCGGTGGTGCTTGGCTGTGGGGAAAATGGGTGGATTAGGCCTTCCCTCCATGGGTCTAAATGGCCCGAAGCTCTGAACGCAGAGCTAACCACTCTTACTGCACAGTATAAATAGAACAAATAGGGGTTGAGAGAGCCCACATCTTTAGTTCTCAACTGTCAAGCAGATAGGAAAGGCAGGAGCATGAAGGACAAAGCAGCACAGAGAATGTGTATATAATGAAAACATACAGTAAGTAATGTTATTAAGAAGTGGAATTTCCTTGTGAACGTCTGTAGGTTGCAGTGGAAGAAGGATAGGGTGTACAGGAATGGAGTGAAAATAAATGGATATGAACTGAGAGACAGGGTTGAAAGAGCACTAGACGGATTATTTGCAGCTGGAATGACAAACGTAGTCGCTAAAAGAACTGTAAAGTATTGGAAAAATTGGCAGAATTACAGTAAATCCACTTTCTCCGCCTTTCGGAGCGATGACCGCCAAGAGCCAGCAACTTTCTGTCCAAATCCACATCCCAACACAAGCCAAGTCCAGGTGATGGTTCAGCACACATATTGTACAGCGGCGTGTAAGAATTGCGGGAATGCTAACTGTAACGAGCTGAGTGGGAATTTGACATGAGAGCCCCTGTAGATCCGTTGAATTCCTGCTGACATGGAGGGTTCTAGCATCTAAATTCCTCTCCTCCGCAGCGTGGTAGAGTTACAATGAAATACCTTGCTGTGCTGAACTCTACTGCCTTTGAAGTCCTATTCAGGACTGTGTGTTGGGCTACTGTTGGTGCATGCCATTCCTCACACAATAAGCTGTGTTATGTCACTGTTACCGCTGGTCTGTCGCACCGGAGGAGGCCAATCCACGCTCACATCGACGATTTCCAGTTTTGAAAAGGGCAGGTCAGTCAGATTGGGTGCATGACGAAAAACCTCAAAGTGGTCTTGAATGCTTTACCATGCAGATCATATGTTTTTATACAAATATTATTGCTATGCACTATTGACCACTTGGTTACATAATGCTATAAATGCAAACAGTGGGACTCCAGCAGACATCATGTCTCATTATCATTTAGTGTCTGTGGCACAAATAGAAATGGGGACAGTTAATTGAGGATATTTCCATAGCAACAGTGGGTTTCTGTATTGATTAGTAGCAATGTGTCACTTTCAATTAGGCCATACTGAAGAGATTAGAGTGTGTATGTGAGGATCTGCTTCATTTTTTTTCTTGTACTGCCCAGAGGGCAGTGCAAAGTTCCATTTCTTCTCTAGCTAGAAATCCATATTTATGCCAACTACAGTGTCCATGTAATGGCTTTGCAATGATATTGCTTTTAAACCTCTAAACTTTACGACACACACACACAACGCATTCACGCGCACGCGCACGCACCAAAAACAAAAACACACACACACACACACACACACACACACACACACACACAATCTGTTTAAGCATAAACCGAGGAGATAATAGCTCCACTGCTCCAAAGCCCAAATGGAGAAGCATATGTAGACTTTATTGACAGCCAGGAAATGAAAGCAAACGTATCACACGAGGCAGAAATAGAACAGAGAAGAATCTTATTGATTCTCAGATTTTGTACTATAGTCACCACAATGCATATAGGGGAAATGAGAATGATGGAGGGGTTTAAAGAGGAAGGGAAAACACATAAAAGAGTGCAGAAGTTTTGTTGAAATTGTAATTTTCTCCTTCTGCCTTTAAACGCCATCACAGAGGTTACAGGGAGACACACAGAAAGGATGAGAAAATTATGTGTGTGTGTGTGTGTGTGTGTGTGTGTGTGTAAAATGAGAGAAAAACCAGCAGAGCATGCAGTTTGATGGATAATAGAGGGCCTCTGTGTTATGTTAGACAGCGCTGCCCTGAGCATGTCAGGTGAGGAGAAACAGGATGTTTGCTGTAAATAAGGGGAACAGTGGCTATTCTGTATTTGAATGTGTAACCATGCGTCTCTTCTGTAGATCACAAAAACACTACCTTTCAAATGTCAATGAAAGAGAGTATCGTGTCTTTGATATTCCAGCAGTCAGTATATGTTTAGTCTGTCGTTTGATGTATCCCAAGCATCAATTTGTATTATAGGACCATTCTGTTTGTTATGCATGTTTGACCCATGTAAATACAATCTGTGTATACTTTACATGCTGCCCATTTCCCAAAACATATCATTGCATTCTTTTTTTTTCCTGGGTGGCACTGACCCACCCATATACAGTATATAAACATGCGAAACCACTGCCTGCCAGGAAACCTATGCATTTGTCATTTAACATTCAACATTTATTCTGCAGAGAAAATAGAATGCATCTCAATCAGCCATGTCAAACCATGTGGAATTTATATTTACTTACTTATGTTTACCTCTCTACTGTTTTGCCATGCTTATGGTACACAATGGTGCTTTGCTTTATTGATCCATAAGCAGCACAAACCGGCAGCGCGCCAATCATGTTTTGGAGAACACCCGTTGCGAGTGATTACATTTAATGCTAATGCTAAAAAGAAAGGTCTTGTCAACAACCGTTCTAAACACTTACGTAAAAATAATATCTAAAAGTAAAAGCAAAGTGCAGTGGAAACAGACTTAATGAATAAATCATGATGATGTGACTTACATCCGCTGTGATAATAAACACATTTAAAATTTGTGCTAAATTTGGATGGAAACTTTACAATTCGCAACAGGGCAAACCGCACCTACCTGCGCACGTTGTGAACGGTAGCAGTTTAAAACAACTTGGTTAGGTTTAGGCAACAAAACAACTTGGTTAGGATTAGGCAACAAAACAACTTGGTTAGGGTTAGACAACAAAACAACTTGGTTAGGTTTAGGCAACCAAACAACTTGGTTAGGTTTAGGCAACAAAACAACTTGGTTAGGTTTAGGCAACCAAACAACTTGATTAGGTTTAGGCAACAAAACAACTTGGTTAGGTTTAGGCAACAAAACAACTTGGTTAGGTTTAGGCAACAAAACAACTTGGTTAGGTTTAGGCAACAATACTACTCTGTTAGGACGTAACTTCAGTTACATAATAAGTTAAGTATATTATGTATGTGACAAAGATTAACCATCTGAGGTCTAAGGGCATTTTCTCAGTTTTTACATATTTTCTTAAATTCGCCTTTTTAAGGTATTTCCATAGAACTGATCCCCATGTGTTTCATATGAAAATGTTCAGAACAAACTCAGCTTTCCGCATAGTGATGCCCACTTTTTTTCTAGTGCAATGTGTAAAGAGATAATTTGGCGCTAAAGCTGAAACGTTGATGTTGGCTTTTTGAAAGTTCTAAAATCTCTTTTGAAAACAAACCTTAACTTATGATTATGGATTGTTTCGGCGCTTGAAGTATTTTATGTAATTTCAAAACTGTATGTATTTCTAATGTATTTATTATCTAGCCCTCCTTCCCTTTCCCTAAGTGGCTATGCCACTTGTCAGGCCGCCATTGTAAATAAGAACCTGTTCTTAATGACTTAAAAATAAAAATAAAGGTAAATTAAAACAAAAGTCTTAGGTTATATATGATTAAAATAGTAAATAAATGTCTGAAATCCAACTTTGCTTTTTGAGTAGGAGTTTTGTCAAACATCATTTGAGAGCTACCGGTGCGCCGGTGCGTCTTTCGTCCTCAGTCCGTCAAGTATGTTACGTTGAACTTAAGTTTGTAAGTTAAAATAAGTCAACATTGACTTTTGGTTTCTCACGGGACACGGACAGCAGTCTCCTAGGTGAAAGTCCTGTATTTGTTTGATCCATCCCTACGTACACTTTTACACTCTTTATACTACGTCACCTCACTTTTGAGGCCACTTGGTTTTTAGTACATTGATTGGAGAACTCACTCCAAAAATCCCGCACATGGTGGGTATTTAATTTCTTTTTTAGATTCAATGATTGTAACTGTTGGCAAACTAAATAATAAAACATAAAGGTTAGAACTTTTTGTGAGAGCGGTTGGGAGTGTGTTGGGGGACTTGTGACCTCAATATTTCTTAAAACCTGGCTACGGCCCTGGCCAAAACACATTGATGTTTTTAATAGTTCAAGATGTCACCAAGTAAAATAAAGGCTTGTGAAACATTTTGCCTGGACTGACTTGGATTCCGCCTTTTGTTTTTCAAAACAAAACAAGCTGCCTCTGGTTTTAATTGTTGCACGGTCTGATAAGCATTTAGCAAGGACTCATACCAGAATATTTAAAATAAAGTTTTGACTAGCTTTTTTATTTGTTGGCCAATGTACCAGAACATATGGCATTGTAACACATTTCACCTTTTATTTTAGAGTGATCTACTCCACATGTTACAGTACATCTTCATGTTTTTATTCTTCTAGTTAAATCCTGGGTCCTCTAAAGGTAACAGACAAGCACATTATTGTAAATAAATATGGCCAGGAATATTCTAATTTAGACACAAATTTGTCATTTGGAATGCATGAAGTCTTGTTCCTCATAGCGACTCCCTTTGATTTTCCATCATCACTCACATAGCTGAATGGACACGCGTCACTTTCTCCGCTTACATTGAAAGTTTCAGTCATTTATTCAGCCGGCTTGATACTCAGGCAATTTAAGGTAAGTGCCCCTTGTCAAGGGCTCCGAGTCATTTCATCCCTAGTTTATATCCACAACGTTCCACTTCCGGGATTGGTCCGTTGCCACCGGAAATTCCGCCAGATGTCCCTCATTTCGGCCGGATGTCCGGTACCTTCCTCTTTCTTTGTGTTGGAATTTTAAACTCTGGTGGATTTCTGAGGACTATCTTTAACTGCTCCTCAGATCTCTGCAGGGTAAATCCAGACAGCTAGCTAGACCTTTGAACGTAAACATGTTCCACCAAAACAAGTTCCTTCCCGAGGCTCCGTTCGGCGCTTAGCACCGGCCAAGACGATTGTGATTGGTATAAAGAAATGCCAATAAACCAGCGCACATTTTTCTCCCATCCTGGAATGCTGTGTGGACTAGCCAGACCCTCCTCCGCATCACTGTGGAGGAAGGTCTGGCTATGCGAGACTATTTCATCCCAGAATGTGGACCAGGACTTGCCAAGGAATCCTGTATCTTGAGATCCACCATATTATGCAGTTGCACCCCACAGTGTGAATGGAACTGCTCCATGAAGGTGTTATGAAGCATGTGTGTCATGGAAACAACATGTTTTTTTTACTTTGATCCATATAAATATTAAGCACAGACAGAATACTTTGCAATCTTTGCTTCAGAGCTTGGTGAGGGTTAAATGACATCTTATTTTATTTGTATTTATTCTGCACTGTACTGTCTTTGCAATTATTTTTTAAATGCCGTTATCTCAAGATCACAAGTTACTGATTTTGTTATCTTGAGATAACGATACAATAAGCATTGCATAGTTATCTTGAGAAAACAAAATATTGTTTCCTCTTATTAGTTATAATGTTTATCAGAGATCAGAGCTGATGCCGACGTCCACTTTTCAAAGTAAGGTGTTAAAAAAGGGCAAGAACTTCCTGACATAAACTGCTCTTCACGTGTAAAATTGGTGGAGTTGCTCTTTAAGGTTTTTCTAATTCAACATTGGATACAAATAATGTATTAATGGCCGCTATTCTGGCTGTTCTTTATCCACGTTTGAGGCTGATAGAGAGATATGTTTCAGCATGTGTAATGCATATGTATATGCATGGACGGTGCATTGCATGTGTGCGTGTCTTCAAGTTTCACTGTACACAAAAGCATGTGCGCCTGTGTGTATGTGCATACTACATGGACATGTGTGAATTCAGTTAGCGCCATTTCTGTTCTGCCAGACACCCCTGAGATTCTGAGGTGTCGACTGGACCTTGTCACATCTGCAGCCCCGTCAAATCAAGATTGTCTGCAAACACCCTGGCCCCTGTCTGATAGAGGCTCCCAGAATCCTCCTGTAACTACATCTTGATTTGTATGCCTTGACACTCCAGCATTGTCAGAATTGAGGCTTTCCCATGCTAGATCCTGAAGTCCAAAAGCCTCATGTCTTCCAAACTTTGAAAGAATTCCAAACGTACTTTAGCAGCGACTTTGCCTCGGCCTGTTTCCCACTGGTCTCTCTGAGGTCAGCGTAAAACCTGGAGTAACTAACTCTGAGCCTCGGTCAGATATTCCAACAAAGTTACTGTAACTGGAAAAATACTTCATTTGTGGTGGCGTCACTAAAGACACTGTTCCCTGTGACATGGCAGGTTCAATTGTATAATATCATATGACATATATTTGTCTTCCAAACTATAGAATGGTTAAGATAAGTCTGAACCGACTCCTGGCACCATATAAAGTAAACCTCTGGCATGATGTGTGTATGTGCGGTGCGTTTCTGTGTGTGTCCGCATGTCGCCAAGTCTAATTCACTGACTGAGTTTTGGGGGTCAGGCTAAAAGGTTCAGGTTAAAGTTACTGACAGAGTGTCATTATCTGACATGAATCTAACTCCCCTATGATATACTATCCGCTCTGGATTATAGATTTGACCTCCCCTTGGTTTTGCCAAATTGAAGAGATTAATGGAGGCCTATTGCCTGGTTTTCTCCCAAGGGTTGAATCACTCGCTTCTACTGGATAATGTCGTCCTGGCTTTGACAGGCCAAGCCGCCGAGCTCCTAGACAGCTCTTTTTACTCCTGAAACTTTAGTCAAAGAGTAGACATCTGACAAACTTGACACTTAGCTGACACAATTATTTCTCACCAGATAGTGAAACAACTCACTGATACGTGCTAAAAAAAGATCATAAGCTGTCTTTACATATTTAAAGTCACATAACAAGTACATGAGGATTTTACTCAGTACAGTTCTGTACTATTTTGTATGACAGTGTTAGATAGTGCTAAGAGCTTGGCAAACTATGTTGTACTAATAGCATGAAGGTATTTATGGAATCACAAAGGATGCAGGTAGCAGCAATGCTTCTACTTTCATTTTGACACCACATAACTTTTATGGTTTGCTGTCATATTAACATCTAAATTGCTTACTGGCAAATCTTTATGTCTTTCAGCTGCTATTTAAATGACATGAAAAGCATAAATTTACTCTCTGGCCATGAATATGTAAATGGAATTGTCTCACACACATCACAGTGGGTCGTGTTTCGTTCTCAAACATATGAAATTAGTATTGTTTTCCATGTATGAGCCCAGGTCAAAGTGGTTGCCCAGAATTTGCAATTAATGAAGGATTACGGGCTGTGAGGAGATCAAAACACAGCCAGCCACACAGTTTCTTCATATTTCAGAGGATTAAATGCTTAGCAGCTGGGGAAGCAAGACCTTTACTTTATGTTTGGGAAACCGTTTTGGACCTTATTTCGTTGGATCTGAAGCACATTTGAACCTGTTTATAACTTACATCAAGTTGCTTGTAGTCACACACGTATTACAGTACATATATTTACGACTGTAGTAGGATTTGTGGTAGACTTATTGTTTCACATGATGTTAGCTTCTATATTACTTTGCAAACACGTATTGCACTTTACCTACAGGGAGCATTTCAGTGCACTGCAGTAACATGTTATTGGCTGCTTGGTTATTTATTTGGTAGCAATGGAAACATGAAACCCACTATAATGCCAGAGTTATGAAATGAAAGATAATGTTCAGGGCTAATTTAAGATCACTTCCATACTGTGTCCACATATGTTTGTTTTTTCAATACATGAAAGTAAATATGATTTGAGAAGTATTTTAAAGTTTAATTTACAAAAAGCAAACAGAGAGATTAAAAGGGGATGTATTTCTATTGTTGTGGTATATAAATCATGGAACAATGGCAATATCAATTTGAAAATGCAACTGTGTATGCAATTTGAAAATCCCCTGGATAGCTCACCTGGCAGAGTGGGCGCCCCGTGTACAAAGGCTCAGTCCTTGTGGCAGCTGCCGCAGCTTCAACTCGACCTGATGCCCTTTGCTGCATGTCATCCCCCCCTTCTCTCTCTCTCCCCATTTCCAAAAAATAATCTTTGAAAATGTGCACCTCTCTTTTGTTTTGTTTTTTAAGAAAATGGTTTGTAATGCTATTTTTGAGGGCTACAAATGTGATTAACTCCCTTGTTTCTTTACTTCTATTTTGTTTTTGCCTATCCCTTTCCTTTGAGGTGAATAGATGTAATCGATAAGAACCTAGGATAGGCATATATAAGCTTTCGCTTCAGCCTAATCCTTCTCAGTCACTATTTACTTTTATAGTTTACACTGTGATTTGTATATACTTATTGTTTTATGATGACTGAATGATCAACTACTAACCTACTAAAACAAACTATAAAAAAAACAATGGCAACAAGATAATGAATTATTAATGTAAAGAAATTAACATTGTCTTTAAATGTTTCAGTTAGATTTTGATAGTAGGCATCCTCACCTTCAACACACACACACACACACACACACACACACACACACGCGCACACACAGGGATTGACAGACAGACAGACAGACAGACGGACAGAGTGCGGTAGCTTTAAGAGGGGGGCGTGGTGCTGCTGTTTTGACCGACTTGTCAGTCCCTTCACTCCCCACTATCATTCAGCTGAATGAACAGCCTCGTACAGTCAGAGCAGGGCATTCGGCTCTCTATTTATTCAGCCCCGCCGCGAGAGACTGAATTTGGTCCTGTTCGTGTGGTGACAGCGACAAGGGATTATTATTATCGAGCAGTAACCGTTTCTCCGCAACGAAGCCGGGAGGTAAGTTTACAATTTCACTGAAAACCTAATCTAAATTTAAGCGGTACCTGCCTAGCGTAGGCTACCTTGTGATGGTGCTTTCCCCCTTTCGGCGACCGTGGAAGCAAAGGGAAGCCATCAACTCGAAACGGTCACAGTGAAGCCTAGATACGTGAGCTACATGGAGCGTTAGCTGCGTTGGGTAATGTAGCGTTTTAAAATAAGATGTAGCCTACGCACCACTCCTATGGTTTAAGATGAAAATGTGCTTTGCCTCGCTGCTGTTTTTTTTTTTTTTCTTCTGAGTATCGTGCCAATTAACAGCCAGCACCTGATGTGTAGCCTGTCAGTGCGCTGGATATTAATTACGGAGCATGATTAATGGCTTATTATCACCTGCTTTCTATCAAATCACCGGTATAGCACGTTATTGGCCACCATTAGTTGCGAATTGGTTAGTTTTATAAGCAGTTCTGCGCCCGACAGTCACATGAATCTGCCTCCACCGATTTGTTTTTGTAGTTTTTTGATGTTGGTGACATTATCATTTTAAGTAATTAATATCGATATGTCATCAAATGATGCGCAATGCCATTGATCTCGATATTTAGGCGGTTGTGCGTTCACGGGCTCCATGGACATTTGATTTCCTTTGAGCATCCAAAGAGGGCGCTGCGTCACCTCAGCTGCTCTGTCATCACGGTGCCTGCCTTAGTCATAACCTAGGCCTACTGCAAAAAAATAAAAATAAATATAGTCTATTCATAACAAGGCATGATGTGTAGTGTTGAGTCTTACCATTCATTTTTGATCAAATCAAGTTTAATAAAAAAAATTGTGAGTGAGATTCTCCCTCCCCTCCAAAAGAACATACCAATCTTAAAAAATAGATGTATGAAAATAAACCAGGATAAGGGGAATTATATCACCTCTTTGGGAAGATATTTTCTTCCTTTTGAGAATATGACTTTCATACTCAAATCAGAATAAATGGCTTGTGATGACTCAGGCAGCGATTCCTCCTGAGCTAAATGTGGCTACAGCAACTTTTCAGCTTTCCACCCAGACATCAGCGTGTCAAAATATACGTCTTTGTTCCAAACATTCTTCTTTGCTCTGAACATTCTCCATTTGTAATCAGGAAAATGAATGTACATACTTGCACACTTGAGGGGGGTGCATCCATACCTCTTAAAGCTCACAGTAGTAGTCAGTTTATAGGATGGGAAGGCATCAAGAGCTATTTAATCTGAACATCTGGCAGTGATGCAGCATTGGCTCCTCTCGGTCAGTTGTTGAAGCTTTACAATCGCTGCACTATGCTAAGCACAAAATCATCCCCTCCTGCTGGCACACACGGCTTTGCCTAAGGAGTACTTAGCATCTGCTACATTCCTCCTACTGGATCAAGATTGTGCTGCTTGGGAGCGACAACTAAGCCACAGTGATCAGTAACTGTTTTCCGGCCACAGTTCAGAGAAATGAGAATACAAATAAAAACGATTTATGGGTGAAAGGATCGGAATGGATTATGACATAGAAATTGCATTTTAATCATGCTAACCCGTTGGGGGTAAGTGGCTCGCAGGATTTGTCCATGTAAGGCTGCTGAAGGAATTTTTTTTTTTTTAACAATGTGTAATGCCCATACTTTACAGGCATCAATAGGCTGCCCACTGAACCCCACTGACTTGCGTTAATGGACATCAGCTATGGATGGATTTAGTGAAAAGCCGATGCACTATAGCCGGCTGTATAGCAGAGCTACAATCCACTGAGCTTTTAATACGCTTTTAAGCTTTTTCACAGGTTCAGCTTCAAGCATGTAAAATCATACATGTAAAACCGGAATATTTGTCTATTTACTCTTAAGTCAGCCCAGGGCAGCTGTTGCAGCAATTTGGCTGGAGTATTTTTAGGTCCGCTGTTTTGATTATAGCACATAATCCTTGTCCAGCTACCTGTGTGTTTTTCAGAAGGGAGGGAGGAAAGAAAAATAGGTCTGACATCCAAAAGCAACAAGGCCACTGGGCTGAGGTGTTCTGCCTCTGGCTGTGCCCCTGCTGACTGAGCGGAGGGTTAGAAGCTTTGGTTGTGTGTGCGTGTGTTTCTGTGGCGGAAGGATGGACTGGAAGCCTTGCTCAGCTCAGGGTGGCTGCGTGTGTGTTACCAGGTATCGGGCGGCCACACACGGCTGTGGTGTGTGTGCCCAGTCGAAGCCCCTCTGCCACAGGTAAGGTTGGCCAGCAGAGGAAAGACAGGGCCATTGTTCCCAACCAGCCAATGAGGCAGAAGTTGACTCCCTTCCACCAGAGCCAGATGTTTTGGTTGGCAATTGCTTTTGCCCGTTGGGGCCAAAGGTGAGAATTTGGTATGGCAGGATGGGGCAGGAGGTGAGGCAGGGCGGAGGCATGTGCTTGGCGCATGGAGGACTATGCTTCTCAAATCTTCTGCATCTTTTGTGCAGCCTTCAAACACACATCTGCTGTCAATTCACTGATCCAATGTATAATTTGTCAGAGGCACTCGGATTTAAGATGTACATTGTTTGTGGTCCAAGTATGACGTTTTAATAAATCAGTCTGCAACAGAAACTGTTCATCACATCATCTTAAAAAACACTGACACCCCGTGTACAGCACTTGCACCCTTACAGTTCATCAACAAGCATTCCAATTCAATGGCTTAGTTATCGCTCTACCCTACAAGCCTGCCAGCAGCTGGCCCTTCTTGTTCCTTTTTTACCCTTACCGTGCGTTGATGGACATCGGAAAAACGTTTTTCCAAGTGAAAACGTCACCATTCGCGTAACGTCCTGTGGGAATCAGAGGTGGGGAACTCGGGCTGGATTTGGATAACAGAGTTCCCAAGTTGGTGACGCGTTGTTGACAACTGACGTTTGATGGAGGCGACTTTGGTTCACTGAACATATTTCAATGATAATAAACTGTTTATTGTGGACAAATGCCTCTGCCAAGAAACATGCACACATAATATGTTTAAAATTATTCATAAATAGGCCTATGTATAAAAAAAAAACCAACACATTATCTGTGTCTTTTCCCGTTGGTTGTCCTCCAGATAAAACAAACAAACACCTGCCGATGTGCTGTTTGGATGCTTGTATAAGAAAACAGCAGCAAATCTTTTGTTATTGTGGCCTCCATGTTTTCACACACCTGATGCTCTCGGCTACGGCCAACCGTTGGTGGCAGTCATGCAAAAAGTTGTTATGCCAAACGCCAATATAACAGAAGAAGAAGAACGCGCATCCCGACCATGTTGAACGCTGCCAGTCGGAAAAACAACGTAACCAGGGGGGCGGTGCCTGTTATTCCGAGTTGGCATGAACGCAGCATCAACTCCTCAGTGGCCACAGTGCACGTATAAGGTCTCATGCCAGTCTCTGCTCCAGCCCACTCTTCTCTTTGTGTGGTGGATAGGCAGGCAGCATGCTGGCTTACTGTATCTGTGCAGAGTTTCTGGCACAGAGTGTCTGAGGCTGGGAGTAATTAGCTGTGAGGGTATAATCCTATACCAGGCACAGTGCTCTCCCTTCTTCTCCTCCCAATCCTCAGTCACAAGTGGTTATGACCTGCCAAAACCCCACCTCTCCTACTTTACAAGCATCTTCATTTATGAGTTTGTGTAAAAAAAAATAAATAAAATGGTTTGGTTCACAGATTTGTTTTTTCAGCAGGGGGGGCAACCATATTTTTACACCATGAATTCCACTTACTTAGCCGGCACATAGAGGGCCAAATCTCTGAAGAAAAGTGCACATCTATTGCCTGCACACTAATGTTCTGTCAGTGTGAAATAACAGATTTGGACGTTTTTTTTTTTTTTTTTGAGTTTGAAATGTCTAACTTTTCTTTTACCTCAAGCAATAGCCCGATCTCATCTTTTGTAGAACAGGTCGTGGCCACAGGGCCCAAGTGTGCAGGGCTTTCTCATGGATGGTTGCGACAGACTCTGGTCTGTTTCTCCCATACAATAGTGAGGCTGTGAGGAACCTGAATTGGAAAGGAACTGCAGCATGGCAGGACTGCCCCAGTATGCCAAAGAACCTTGGCATCGGATCAGCCTGCAGGTTATCCAACTGTGAAGCAGTCCTGATATGATCTTAATGTACATTTGCTGGCACCTCACCTCAATAATCTGTACATCTCCGAGATTTACTTTCTCCTTCTGTTAGTCGCATCTTAAAGCTGCAGTAGGTAAGATTGTGAAGAGCCAGGACTTTGCCAACAAATTTGAACATGGACATCTTCTCAGTCCCTCCTCCCTTTCTGCTGCAGCCCAAACCGTCTCCTAAGCCCCTCCCACTCAACGGAGTTTGACAGAACTGCCGGCATGTCAGACAACATGTTCAATAACTAAACACCAACACAACGTTAACTTTACTCACCAACAGTAAAACGATGCTAACTAGCAGGCTACCGTTAGCCATTTCAGCATCATATCAGACCGACCACTGTGCTAACGTTACTATCATCCTCCCCAACATAGCTTTGTGGACTTTTGACTACTAATAACCAAGTGAAAGATAAATCATTCATGGTAATTATGTTACCTGTTGAGAGGAAATGTGGCTACATCTGCATCGTTCTTCAGATCTTTAAAATCCTGCAGCCACGCCACCTCTGAAAAGCCTCTCCAATATTCACGGAGTTTTGGACAACCTTTCTGCAGCTCGTGCGCGGGGAGGGGAGAACGCTATATATGCGTGTGCCTGAGCAGTGATTGACAGGCAGATAGACCACCCCTGTGGCCCTGATTGGAGAAAATCGACCAGGAGCGGTGGAATTTTGCCAATGGCACTACAGGCTGTAGGAGGTGCCAGAGGAGCTGTCTTTTGTTTTTTGTTTTTGTTACATAATTCATGTAGTTCTACTGGAACATAGAGTCAGTTTCAGCAAATATGACAGAAAGTTAGTTTTATAAGACTTATCTACTGCATCTTTAAGTCTAGTTATTGTGGTGTATATGCACAGTTATGCAACTATGAATCTATTCACCCTATAATTGCTTGGAAAAACCAACATCCACGGGTCATGTGTCATACCTCTTTGTCGAAGGAGGAAACCTCTTGTCCAACGGGATCTATTAAACAAAACAGTGCAAAGACACTTTGCATTCTTCCGCTACCCCTCCTCCTCCTTTTTCCTCCTCCTCAATTTGTCCCTATAGTCTAATTTCCTGTCAGTCTCACCACAAACACCCATTCGCTCCCAAATTAAAAAAAAAAAACAGTTACGCAATCATGTGGTTAATTAAAATCTCATAAACCCCAGATACTTTATCATAGGATAGACACCTCACGTTATGTTCTCACAGTTCTGCACAATGTGTCATTGTTAGCCAGGCTTTTGTGCTTTTGCACCACTGTAGTGTTTTTGGAAACAGTAGCTTGCTGCCTTGACGACCTGATTAGACTTGCATGTTTCCACCACTGGTATAATTTGGAGGCAATTTAAGTCTCGGTTTCACCGTGCATTGTTCTGATTTTACGGAGGGGAGCTTGTGGCAACAGTAAAGGTGGTATTTTTGCATGAAGTGTGCATGATGGCCAGATGATTGGCTCTCTCACAGGGAGCAGGTGCTCATGTAAGATTGCCTCTTTAATGTCTTGAGGAATTATTTCCCCATCATTGGGAATGATTTGGTACTGGGGGTAATGGAGGTTGAGAATATCCTAATAAGTCTTAACTTCCTGACCGCTCCCCACCCTTCTTGTTCTCAACCATGGTCCTCCTTTTACTCTCTACCCTCCTTCACCCCCAGACGACTAACTCAATGCAATGGTTGTTTCGGTCCCGTCTCCATGTTGTCACAGGCAATTAGCTCCCGTCAAAATACACTGCTGGACTAAGGGCTGAGACTCGGGCATCCGTACCCCTTGCTCCTGCCCCTACGCTTGGCTAATATTACCCTGAGCTACCGGGAAAGGGCCAGATAGGTTTTGTCAGTAGATGGAAGGGAAAGAAAGGAGGTGGGGGGGGTCCCACCCGGGACCTGTGCGCGTGCTACCTTGCCGAGCACAAAGCAGCTCTTTCACTTGGGATCTGGAGCACATATGGAATCGTTTATCAAACCTCCAGTGCGTCAGCCCCACCCCGTTCTTCGGCTGCAGGTTTCCCCTCACCTCTGCATCTCCGATTCACTTTGCCTATGAAATTTGCTCGACATTCTGCACCTGGAGATGTTCCTCCATCGGCCCTCGATCCATTTCATTTGGTTTCTTGGATGTTTTAGGCACCGTCCATTGGACATAACTAACCACTGGTTTTTGAACCACTAAGGACCACCTGCAGTCATCCACGTGGGGTAGACTTTTGTAGTGATGACTGTATTCATTTTCCAGTTGAGGTTGCCATTCATTCACGGATACTTTTTAACCATGGGAAATAATTATTAAATGCAATAAAAAGAAATAAAGTAATGAATTGCAGTTGCTGGTTTGTTGAACAATTTCAGTTAAGGTTATATGACCGTAGTTTAAGGTCCTGCATTTGGTAGAGTTTGCTTGCCTTTGCTTGCCTTTGCTTGAATGAATTAGTGTCCACACAAAAAGTATAGCAACACTATTTTAATGGTAACACAATGCCAGCGTGACATCATCTCCAAGGATTGGCCTCTAAACTGCACAGCTGGGTGTAGATAACGGAGCAGCTTGGATGTTTATTTTTTCCCCTTCTGCATTCCAGCTTCTTATTTATAATGGCCATGATATCCAGCTCGGGGGGTTACTTCTATAAAAGGAAGTTTGAAGACTTTTGCCGACCCAGTCGAAAGGAGGCTTGCATGCCACATTTTCTCAAGATGTAACCTTTAGATTTCCAGGAGAAAGACATAAATCACACTGAAAAAGACATAAATCGCACTGAAAAAGACATAAATCACACTGAAAAAGAATGGTGAGTTTGGCTTGGGTCAAAGACAGCGGGCTACTTGACTGCAAACACTGCAGAATCGAAACCCAAAGCGATCAGCTCCCTCAGGATCGGTACTGCCTTTTTCGTATCGTCAGTGTGTATCCTCAATAAGGAATTATGAAAAGAAGCCGTGTAAAATGATCGTAACAGCTGCAGCTCTTTGATCAGAGGTCAAAGCTATGTTTTGGTTGAGTTCTCAACACACAGTTAACTGTGGGGAAAGGTGACCATTGACCTGTGACCTGGTCCAACTGCCTGGCTGGCCTTCTAGGAAATAGATTGTGTTTACAAAGACCTTGTCATTATGTGTTCAAGATAACATTCTCTTGACATGTTGGGTTGGGTAGCTAATGGCATTCAATATCTGGAGTCATGTGGCTTTGTTTTGCCTAAGCTTTAACAACAAAGTTCACCCAGTTCCTCTTTAACCCGAGAATTTCCTCTGCTTGCAAACTGAGTAGATCTGGTCCCCGTTGCCAAACTGACGACAAATCATTTGGCCCAGATTGTCTGCCCTAGAGTTTTTATCTTGCATTGTTTGCTTCCCAGGATCAAATCCTTCCTAAATTAGCCTAAACTCCTCAACACTAACAATCCAGATGTCCTCAGTGGCCCGACACCCCATTTAATGCCTAGCAGATGGTATTTGTAGCGGTGGATTGTGCTGAAAACAGATTACCTTAATGAGGTAATTTACCAATGAACTGTGGGTTTGGCCATATCATCTCGTGTAGGCACATACCAGCCCTCTGAGTTTCTAAAATGTACTTAAAGTTACTTACAGGTTAATCATTCCTAAAGGAATGTTCCAGTGAATATCCTTCACAGAACAGTGCTCGTCTATAGAGTGCATTCACCACGAGGGGCCTTTTTCACAAGAGATATAGAAGAGGCATAGCATGTACTTCTTTGGGGCTGTGTTATTGTATCTATCAGATCTCCCTCCTCTTTCAATCCCTCCCTCTTTCTCCTCGGTGGACTAAGGGTCCATTTCGCTGCCCTGTGCGCCTCTGTTTGTGTGTTCAATTGTGGGAAAATCTCTCAACTATCCGTGAGAGTCCCCCGCTCTCTGGACTGGCTTTTTCCCTTGGGGTGCTCCAGGCTCGGAGAGCAGTGCTAGCAAAAGTCCCCCTGTCCTTGTCTTTTGACTCCCAAATCACTTGACTAAGCTGTTTGTATGACCAGTCCCCGTTCCCTTTATAGTCAAGCTCGACAACACCGTTTATCTTTTCAGAAGGGGGGGGGGATCCTTCAAGCTTTTCAGCACCGCGATAAAGAAGCCTGGCAAAAAAAAAAGCACTCCCTACCAATGAATCACTTTAGACTGGTGGCTGAGATCAAGACATAGATGTTGATGTGACACAGAGTTTTGAGAATGGGCCAGGATGTGGTTTGGTTTACTTTGGCTACGCTTGCAGAATATGTCCTGGCTCCAAAGTTGGATATTGAACCTGAGATAGGTAAAGTTTTATAGCTTTTGAGTTTGCAGTTTTGTTAATGAGACTGAATGTTCTGGTTCATGTACAGTATCAGTCATTGGACTGAGGGAGTTGCCTCATTAAACTAAGTTTGTGGCTTTGCATATTTAGTTTGGGACTTCCAATTTTTCCTTTTTTAATGCTTTCAGTTGCCATTGGCATTGATTCGCTTCCATTTTCACATTTGGATACCGTTACTGTTTTTTATTTTCACATCTTGATTCATGGGATTCCCCTGAAATACAGGTCTAGCGTCATTCTTAAAGCTGTACTGCGTAGTTTCTGTCGCCCGCATGAGGAATTCTAAGTAATGACAACGCTGTGGACTCGTCTCCAACCCCACCCCTCCTCCACACAGTAGCCAAGGAGAACACGGAGGATTAAAAACAACATGACGGACTCTTCAGAAGAGGTAATTATCGTCATTAGAGTTTCTGCGTGGGAAATCTTCTGAAAATAGCCACACTGAGAAATCCAGAGAGAGTTGTGTGGAGCTGATAGTCTTCATTAGCTTTGTCGCAACTCATTTGGCAATGGCTTGGATGTAACGGACGTTCATTAATATCAAAAAGTTACGCCCTAAAGCTTTAAGATTCAGAAGCAGCCAATTCAATTAGTCATTTAGCCAAGATTATTTACTTCACGATGGAGCAATTAAAGAAGGCTACAATCCCCTGTTGATCTTTGCTTCTCTTTCTGTGTCTCTCCCATTCCAGGGCATACCTCCATACCAAAAAGTTACACACTAAAGCTTTAAGCACCACAGTAGTGCCGCTGCAAGTTCTTTTCCGAATTTGAATTTCACAATGACTTGCTTGTGTTTGACTCTATAGTGACCAACAAATGGACTGCGTGTAATTCTTTACTGAAGATACGACAGGCTGTCGGATAACCGAGCCTCCCGCCTCCATCCACAATTCAATTTTAAGCAACTGTAATTCACTTTACTGGTGTGGCCACTGTGTGTTTATTGAAGTGATTTAAGGCTGGAGCATCTTAACAAGATTTAAGCTGGAGATGCGTCGCATTCACCAATCTTTTTCCCCCTCTAATCTAACATAATATTCTTAAACCTATCCTCATCTGCAGGGTTTGGAGGCCATAAAACCACACTTTTCTTTTGTCTTTTTTTTTTTTTTGAGCTGAGAAAAACGCCATTTTAAAGGTACAGAAGCAAAACCTCCCCAGTCATCTCACTTTGTTTAAAACCAAGCCATTTACTAAACAGTAAAGCATTCTTTTTTTTTTTAACTTTTGGATTACCAAATGTGGCTTCTGCATCTTCCCATGCATTTCTTTCCAATCATGTAATGACTTCATGGTGCAGTTAAAAGCTCTTAAGTAGAACCGAACGCTGTGACAGGCACTTTTACTGCGTTCTACAGGCTCTCTCCCAGCCTCTAATGAATCATCGGAGCTAAGTGTCATCTCATTGTGTTTGAGCTTTGACATGGATGGGTGAATGCAGTTAAGGATCCAGGAGCGATAACAAACTGTTCTGTCTTTTTTTGGGTTGTTGCTATAGAGTAACTAAACCGACAAACCCCATCTGAACAGTGGACCCGAGCCATAGATCCTTCATCCCCGGCAAGTTCTTTTCAAAAACTCCTTTTTCGCCAAGTGACAAACTGCGTGGTTGGTAACAACTAAAGCATTTAGAGGCCGTATGAATAGGGGGTCTGTCTCAGGAGAGGCTTGTTGAAATGGGGCCTTCTGCTTGTATCCCTCCGGCGCGGCAGATTGATCATGCACAGGTTTTGGGCTGGCAATGCACTTCAAATGGACTGATAAAAGGCAGGGTGTTTTTTTTTTTTTTATTCTTTTTTTTTATTTGTGCTGTGTGATCAACTGTGTCCTTTTCTCCAGATTTAGCATCTGTGGGTCTTCTTCGTCATCCGTGAGCACTACCGGGCCATCCCGTCCACCCTTTTACTTCCGTTGTTCTTACGTTCACCTGTAAAGCCGACCCCTAATCCTCCCTTTATTACCTCCTGTTTTTCTTGTGAAACCGTGATTCTCAAAAAGTTCCTCTTCTCATCTCTCGCTGATCAATACTGATGTAAAACGCAGGTTCTCGTTTAGGATTTGGGTCTTCTTTCTATTTTTTTTCCCCCAAGTTTTGCAGATGGAGAGATGGGGAGGAAGCCTGTTAAAACGGTTTCCATCCTCCTCTCATATACACTCCATCACTCCCTTGTGGTAAATATCACATGTGGACATCAGGTGACCTCCTTGGTGCTGTTCCCTTGGTTACTGGGATACTGATCCTGCCCCCCCCCCCCCTCCCAATCTCCCGCTTTCTCCTCTGCATCGTGCAGCAGCCTCTCAGAGCCGTGTGCTGTTTTCCTTCTCCTTCCACTTGTATAAGCCAGGAGACTATCTGCCATCAGCATTCAGGAAGTGTGGGGGTAAACAAACGACAGGATCCAGCAAGGGGGAAACTCAAATGACCCAGCCACGTCCTAGCAACCGTGGAGTGCGAGTTATTTTTGGTGGTTTCGGTATCTATGTGCATTGTGTTCATAAGGGGTTGTTTATGTTTGTTTGTGGTGGGGCAAACTCATTTTAATCACATGGGGTTAGAAAAATGAAGCAGGGGTTCAGCTTCCTTTTTTCATTTGGAAGTTTCCTCCCTGACCGTGCCAGATGGCATGTGATGCAAGTTTGTTTCCGTCCTGCCATTGACAAATTTGTCATTTTAGAGTGTATTCACTTCAGTTCTCTGCTACACCGTGGTTGTGTAGCACTCTTCTGACTCCCCTCCACTAATGTGCTGTTGGCAGTGGTTGCTGTGGCCAGTTTTGCCATCACCGGTGTGCAGTTAAAAGGACACTGGTTTGCTTTTTCAAATGTCAGCGTGAGGGGGAAAAAACTAAAATGCAGATCTAGAAAGCGAAAAGCTCTGCAGAAATGTCTGTCTGTGTGCACGTGTGTGTGTTGAAAGGTCCATTCTGTCAGCAATGTAGTGATGGAGGTGTGTGTGTGTGTGTGTGTGTGTGTGTGTGTGTGTGTGTGTGTGTGTGTGTGTGTGTGTGTGTGTGTGTGTGTGTGTGTGTGTGTGTGTGTGTGTGTGTGTGTGTGTGTGTGTGTGTGTGTGTGTGTGTGTGTGTGTGTGTGTGTGTGTGTGTGTGTGTGTGTGTGTGTGTGAGAGACCATCTGACTGTTTTTACCCACACAGGAATTGGCCTGCATTAAAGTTACTTGAGGCTGATATATTTTCTCTCTGTCTCTATCTGAATGAACAGCTTGGCTGGAGTGCCCATTTTCATGCGGCATCAGCGCCTACAATATATCTTCAGGCAGTTATCCCTCTACAAAATTGCTTTTTAAAGTCCAATCTCCCTCCATCATCAAACCCCCTTTCTCTCTCTTTACCCCCTACCTTCACATTGTCCAGCAGCCGCGCGGGGGATAAGCTGTGCCATGTAGCGTGAGAAGACTGAAAGACATTCGTGATCATCAGAGAGACGGAGGTGAAATGGGGGATCGCAGTGGCAGTGATGCTACTGGACTGTAACCATGCCCTTGACCACATCTACTGGGATTGACGCTTACTGTGGGGGGGGGGTGGATTAGAGGTATTAGGCAGACAGATTGGACCCTTGGTGCAGACATTTAATGCTGCTATATCAACCCATATACACATGTACTATCCTGCTGCGCTGACAAACAAAATCCCTTAAATGCACAATTCCTTGCCAGAGTGATTGGGGCTGTTACAATGGCACAGAGATGAGCTTTTAATATGTAAGGAATATGGATGGGTTTTTTTTTTTTTTTTTTTGGTGGTTGTGGGATACCAAGAGCCAGAGGGAAGTGAAATTTTGGACAATAAGTCGAGCTGTGTTTATTAACTTAAATCCTTGCTGTAATAATGACTCCAATCCAATTAGTCAATGAGAATTAAATGAGATTTTCCAATTTGGACCTGCTGTTAAGTACATTTTAAAGGCAAAGCACTTGCCTATCCACCAATAAGGTGTTGCCATATTGTAAACAGTCTGCAATACAATACTAGCATGATGTACATTAGGGGTGGCGAAAAATTATCGATCCTTAAATCGCGATTCTCTCTAGAACAATTCGATAAGTTAATAGTCGATTTTAAAAAGAGTGATTCTTATTTAAAAAGTAAAAAAAATCAGAAAACAGAGTGACTGAAAGAGGATGGGGTAATGGACAACAACTTGGAGTGTAGGCAAGAGTGCAGAAAATAAAATCACAAAAGGCCAAAGGGGAAAAAAAAAAATAATAATTAAGCAAAACACATATAGGCTGTTATACTTTATCACATTACATCTGACCACCTCATGTTACATGTTCTAAGAGGCCAGTTATCCACCTTTTTAAACCTGATTGAGCCTCTGACATGGAAGATCACTGGGAGAGAAGGTGACTTTCACAAGCAGGTTTAAGGCTTAAGCATGGAAGGACTACAAAATCAAAACCTCAGTAGACAAAACATTTCATTAAAACTTGTGTGTGACAAATATGTCCAAATCTAAGCTTTGTCTAGCTGCTTTGTCTAGGAAGTGATTCGCAAACTCAGATTTCTATGTATATTTTTAGAAATCACGCATGGAAATGTACATAAAAAAAAAAAAAAATTGTTGCATCGATAATCGGTTTAGAATCGAATAGTTGACCTCTGAATCGGAATTGAATCGTGAGGTGCCAAGAGATTCCCACCCTTAATGTACATATACTCCCAAGTTCAAAGATTAAAGGGAATATTTCATGTATTTCACAGTATCTCATCTGGATCATCTTGCTTTTTAAAAAAAAACAACCATACATTTGTACATGGTTTCTAAAACCGCCTTGCCTTTCTCACTCTAACCCCCTTTCTTGAATCACCACCACTCTTATGCTGGGCCCTGATTTTTACTGCCAGGTTGTCTTGACAACGGGCCGCAGTACATAAACCGGGGCGATGTTTGGGGAACGCAGCAACGCAAGGCAGGACATCTTGTGCATTCTTTATCTCTCAACCCCTCAGATGGTGCTCCCACAGTCCTCTGTGGGGAGAAGGAGCAAATGGAAGCCTTTTATTTTTCTATCCGGTCCTTTTCCACCTTTTTTATTTTATTTTATTTTTTTAAGCCAGAGATAAACAGAATCTTTGAGGTCCAGACACCCCATGCCTCCTCACAGGTATTTGGAAGAACATGAAAGGAAGCAAGGGAGAAATGGTTTGTAAAAAAAGTAGAATAAAATGTCTCGTATAGTGCCATGCAACGTAAGATTAGATTCACTGCTGAGCGCACATCCTCCACTTCCACCATGTATAAACCTACACTCGCGTATAGCACACTCTCACACCCTACCCGTCATTACCTTGCCTTCCTGAAATTCCATCCAAGGGCTCGAGGAAGAGGAAATGGATCTGCTGATCAGAGGCCTGCTGGTCTGGCCCATGGAACAGAATGGAGGGAAGAAGCCCTGCTGGGATTCATTTGTCGCTTACATTTGAACACACACACACACACACACACACACACACACACACACACACACACACACACACACACACACACACACACACACACACACACACACAACACAGTTGACAAAGTATTAAAACAGACGCTGATCATAAATCTGTCTCATGCTTTTGGCTACTGGTCAGTGGTGCAATACATTTCCCAGACTTATCTTCTCCTCTTATTTTTTTTTTTCATTAGAATCCACTTCTACTCAAACTTCAAATGTAATGGTATATCAATTGTCAGTACTTTTATTTTTTTTAATTTTTTGCAGTCGTGTATTTTTAGCTGTGGTATTCCACTTTGGCAAACGGTTGCAGACACCTCTCCAGCTTGGCTTGGCTTCCTTATTTTTTCACCGTTGACTCCGGTAAAACTAGAACTTCTAGGCCAAAAGCTGAGTAAGCCATTTTGGCCATTTTGGCTCCCCTAAGAAATGGTGCCACTCCAAGGAGGCTGTTGACGGAGGACGAGCATGAAGTTGCTTTTGAGCCCTTTTTCCCCTGTTCTCTCATTGATCTGCTCCCTTCTTCCTTTCATCCCAGTCTCGACAATCAATGCTCATGATTACTGAAATGGATGCTTCGGGCTGCGTTTAAAAGAAAGAGGGTGAAGTTGTGAAGCAAGGTCACGGAGTTCTCTTTCGTGTCACGTCCTGCATCTCAGAGGGCAGGCGTGTTAACGGTCTATGTGCACCATGCCAGTTCCCACTACAGTCCTACTGTCTTCAGGAGGAGAAAAAAGAAAAAAGGCAGACTCATTGTTCTACGAAGGAAAGTAAGATGCAGGGAGAGGAAAAGCTGCAGGGGAAAAGAATGCTGACCCACATTTTTGTTGCTGCATGCAATGGGACAACAACTTGAGGCCCAACCTGACCATTTAACTTAAATAGCTTGTAATCTGAACAATGTGTGTTGATTGTACGCCGCCAGTGCAGATGTGATTAACCCAGATTTGTACTACAGGGGTCAAGGCTTTATTTTTTTAAATTTTTTTTTTTCTCGGAGCAGGTTTTCATCCTGTGGAGGCCATCAAATGGGACAACTTGTCTTCACTCATAACCTGCACACACATTTCTGCAACGCTATGCATTTTTAAAGCCTGGGTAAGGAAACATCCGCACTACATTAAAGGTCCCATGGCATTACAATTTCCCTTTTTATGAGTTTTATTTTTTTTATTTTTATTTTTATTTTTTTTAAACATTAATATGCGTTCCCCCAGCCTGCCTATGGTCCCCCAGTAGCTAGAAATGGCGATAGGTGTAAACCGAGCCCTGGGTATCCTGCTCTGCCTTTGAGAAAATGAAAGCTCAGATGGGCCGATCTGGAATCTTCTCTTTATGAGGTCATAAGGAGCAAGGTTACCTCCCCTTTCTCTGCTTTGCCCACCCAGAGAATTTGGCCCACCCATGAGAGAGAGACATCATGGCTTTCAAACAAGCAAAGTGTCAGTTTGTCAAGGCCACCTAGGCAGCTAGGATCAGCTTCAGGCATGAATGTAATCAGTTGAATGTTCTCATTAGTGTACTAATACCAACCTGTGTTTGTCAGAGCAAAGGGGTTAGATTTCAGCTGATGAGCACTAGCTCACCACGCCTCTTATGAGGAGAGATTCTTGTTTGTTAACTTAATTTCATAAGCAGCAGAAAATGAACTGGAGATCATCTTGCAATGGGATCACACCGGCCGTGACTTTTTTTTAATTTTTTTTTATTCTGATTTCAACTAACCCTTTTTTAAAGTTTTGTGACTAGGGTTGGGTATCGTTTCCCCACCCCGATATCGGTGCTGCTACGATACTTTAAAAATGGTGGCGGTGCCTGAACCGATACTTAAAAAAATAAATTAAAAGTTTAAAAAATATTATTAAAAAAAAGGAGCACACTGACAGTCGGCGACTTTAAAAAACGGCTTGTTTACCGCTAAGGCCATTTGGTCGAAATTAAATGATTTATAAGTAATAACAATAACTTATTTCACCAGTAAATTGCTGTTAAAGGACAAAAACAACCACGAGATGGGAGGAGTGGAGAGAGGGTAATTACAATAACTTTGAATGCACCACGAGGCTTAGGCTACCGGTTTCAGTGAATGCAGCGTCAGTGTTTTTCAGACGGTTACGTCCCGCTGTTGGAATCCTCAAAAAAAAAGTCCTACAGTGAAATACAGTCACACTTTACACCGTTTAACATTAGCTGTCAGAATTTTAACCTTGTTCAATCCAGCTGCTAGCTAACTGTAGGCTAACGTTTCCTGCTGTCAAGTGTAGTCCGAACTAGCGTCGCATGCAGCGACGTTTCTGTTGCCTCCAATGTCCGTTTTGGAGCATCAGAGAAAAGAGCAGGCATTTCAATGGCACCGAAATGAGGCACCGAAATCCGCGTTGCTATTCGGTCCAGTAGATACCGGTCGCGCCATATTGGCACCGGGTCACGGTACCAAATACCATTTGTGACCGCTATTGCGGTGGCAAAATCTGTCCACGGGCAGATGTATAAACACCTGGCAAAATCACTGAAAACCGCTCCTGGGGTAGTTCTGCTAGAGTAGGTATCTCCAGGGTTGTGATAGACCGATTTTATCGGATGGCTGATGTATTGGGCCGATATTTGCGTTTTTACGTGTATCGGCATCGCAGATATTTCTTTTTTTCTTTTTCCCGGCATTATTTACAGACAGGCGTCCACAGGCAGCTCTGTGTTGCTGGAGACGCTACAGTTCACGTGTAGACCATGCACTGCCCCTCCCCCCCACTAGCAGAGTCCAGCACCATGGCAGTCTTAAATTCCAAATCAAGCACTTTATTTCATAGGCCACTTTTCAGGTTTATTGTTTTCTTAAATTATTTAAATGTGTTAACAAAGGACGTTTTGTGATGACCTTATTATAGCGGTCTAATAATAGGTCAGCAAGCAATGCATCATCAAGGCTGTGTTGTAGATGTTGATGAAAGCCTTTTACCCTTCCACAGTTAACCATATGCAGTGCACCCATCCATGTGATGCACATTGCGCACATAATTAGAGTGATATGAATGTAAGATGATTGCAGAAGTGACACTGATCTGTGTTTTTGTTTTATTATTTTTAAAGAAATGGCATCACACAAATCTACAAATCCAGTGTGACAGGATTTACATTTTTATGATGTAAATTGAGGGAGCAAAAGCAACATTGGCTCAAGAAAATCAGAAGCCCGTATCGGTCATCGGCTAAGGCTGATGGGGAAAAAAGGGTAAAGAAAATAAAAAATAAAAAATCTGAATCGGCACTAAAAAATCCATATCGGTCGATCCCTACTCCAGGGCAAAATTTTTGCCTAAATGACACACATACGCACAGACTCACAAGGTAAGATCAATACCAGCCACACTCTGTCGTGGCTGGTAACAAGCATGCAGGACTGACTTCAGTGTGTGTCATTGAGAAGCCAGATGGGTATCAGGGGCACGTGGTGCTGGGCGTGTGTCTGCCGCTCCAGGAGCCTGCCATGGGCTCAGCTGGCTTTAATCAACACCATCAGTTACCCCTCTTGCGGGTAATCGGGACACAATGGGTCCCCTCAACAACACTCCCCTCCACCTCAGCTCCCCCAACACCAGTCCACACTGCATGGTACTATGTATTTACATTGTCTCACCAGCTCATTCACTCATTATCTTACACATACAGTAGCTTAAAGGATGGTAAGTTTATAACAACTTGAGTTTATTTTCATAGATTTGGCCATAATTTCTATCGGTTGTTATAACATTGTACTTCCCAAAATAATTGCTGAGACCCGGAAGTGCCACCAATGGCAAAGATGACCCAAAACTACTCAAATATCTTCAGAGTTGTTCCAACTAAATCTGAATTATCAGAGTGTTCTATCTGCATTCAGTGTACAGAGTTAAGCGGTGTACTATAGCACATTGGCAAATGTGGTTGATTATTCTGCAGCCGTGATATCTCTTTGTGCACTGTAACGTAGACGAGAGGGATTGGAGTGAAGGAGATAAAATTTTAAGATTAGTTTCTGGATGATTTTGAAGTGCAAGTAATGTTGACGGTGGGCAGGAGTAGTCCTGGGTAGTCCTGATCCAGCCCTGATATTATGCATTTCAAGGATCTTTTGCCTCGGTATGTTCCTCTCAGCCCACTGCAGGAATGTCTTGACCTGGGGGACAATGTTGTAATCCACTGGTGACACCACTGAGTAACTTTTAGGGAGCCCCTTCTCAGCTGGTGAACAGGATGTGGCAAAGGGCTCTTTAACGTTGGGGGGGGGGGGGATAGTAAATCAATGCCATAACATGTCTGACCCTTCCCATCATATAAAAGGCAGCTGGACAGACAACACGAGGCACGTGTGCTCAAGTGATGCTGATAGGTCGAGGGTTGACTGTTATCTGGCAAGTTTTCTACACACATCTGCTGCATGATTGTAGGGGCAATCCTTTAAATTTGCTACATTCTCAAGCTCATGGATCCATTGATGCGGCTAAAGGTGTTCTGTGGATGTGATGTGATTTTTCTGTTTTTATTCTTAAAGATACGGTTTTCCTCGTCAACTATTGGAAACTTGTTTCCTTCAACATTAAGACGTGATGATCACAGGATTTGTATTGGAATGGACAGGGGCTCAGAACAGGCTGCTCTGACCTACTGTAGAGATAAACAGGAAGTGGTTGTTATTTTGTCCTTTCTGGAGAGCTCCTTCAGTGTAGTGCACTGTGGGGGGGGAAAAAAAATAAAAAATACAGCAAAGCCATCATTCTAAGCATTACATCTACCAAGGAAGAGCGAGATTAAGAAAAAATGGTCAATGTCACTTATTTTCTGCAGCGTCGCTCAGAGTACACTGCGGGTTTAGCCGAGTTGGTTGGAGCCATTATGGTCAAGCCGGACTCACAGGGTTTTAGAGTAAAGTTGTTGGGCTATTTTTATAAATAGCCCAACATTTATTGGGTCATTTAATTATTATTATTATTATTTTTTTAAGCGGCCAGAATAGTTTTTTGTTAGTGGTTTCAAAGGTTTGATCAGTTATTGCTTTTGTTGTTGCATCATTATGCAAATGCATAATTACAGCTGTGACTTTGCTCGTTTCTGCACATTATGACATAAGCTCATCATCATAGCTGCCTGGGCACAGCCTGTTTGTTTGAAGCTCTGACCTTCAATTTTGGCTGCGGGGAACAACAAATGCTCTGATTACCGATTTGCCGGCGCCCTCAGTCTAAGGTAACGTGACCTTGGCTGTTCAGACAGAACCATCTGTGTCCCATGGTGCCACTGGGTTCAAAGAGTTCCCTGCCCATAACAAGAGGTCAAGGGTCAAGAACAAGGGCGTAAGGTCATGGACGCTAACACGCACCTGTTCACATGGGGGCCTCTTTTTGCAGAATAGATGCCTCCCAGATGTTTTTATAGAGATAGAGAGTGTGTGTGTGTGTGTGTGTGTGTGTGTGATCGCGAGTTAGGGTACCCCTTGCTAATGCACTGTTTAGAATTGGACTAAACTTTTTATTTGCACTTCCCAGACATGCTTCACCATACATGGACATGTGCAACGCTTTTGAGGGATGTAATCGCCTTGATTTACATGGTTTTGAATGGATTTTAAGAAGGGACGTCCTTACACCTGGAAAAGATTGAGGACTTAAGTCTTGGGTTCAGGCTGTGGTCAGCAAAGAAGGAAATCATTCGGAAAAGTCCCTCCTAAAAAGATCGGTACTTTTGAGAGTTGTCTTTTGAAAGGCGGGATAAGAAATGGTGATAAATTATTATAATGTCAATCGTTCAGCGGAAGTTGCACTCTGTGGAGAGAAGTCCCCATATCGCCAATATAATAGCAACTGGAATACATAAACCTTTCGAATGGAAGCATCTGGGAAAAGAGCAAGACCCTTTCCTTTCAGTTTTACCATCCCATTACTATTCTATGTCAATCTGTATTCCCCTACATTTACTGTTCACACACCTGGATTCATTGTGGTCAAGAAAAGGAGCAATGAGAAGGGATGTAGAATGAAAGTAAGGTTTTAATGTGGGCCCTTTTGTACTTTGCATCACATATTTCTTAAACCTTAAGGTGTCTTCTATCATAGAAAAATTAATTGTGCATTACAGCATGTCAAAATAGTTGCACTATGAGATGAAATTGTTCTGTTATTATTCAAAGTCTAACAGTGATGGCCTTCATTCCCAAAGATCAAGGCATTACATCACTGGTTAATGTGACGAAGCTGTCATGAGTCAGTCATTGGAAAGCTGGACCATTGTCCAAACATGACAGCATTTGGCTGGCACGTATCCAGGCAGACAGCAGAGGTACTGTGGGAGCAGGCAGTTGGGTGACCTCTGACCCTGCCCAGTCTGCCTTCAGGACAAAAAGGACCATTCAGATGCCCAGTGCTTTTGCAAAAGGCCAAAACTCACTCCGCTCCCAGAACAAATGCCTGGTAATCCCGTTGAAAATGCTTGTTTTCTCTCATTTTATAATGGTAAAAGCAGGTGGATTACCACATATTTTGTGATGGATGAGCAGAAAGGGTTAAGGTAGGAGTGAATCCTAGCAGGAGAAAGTAATAACATATACAGGAGGGGTGTCAATAATAAAGACTGGAAAGAATGTCACCATAAGAACAAAGTGACTACAATTAGATTCCTGGTTTATGGCTTTACGGTCATTAGGCTACTTTGCTGCAGAGGCTTTTGAAAGATGGATAGTGTAGTGTTCCCCACTATCATGATTTATAGCTAACATACAATTAGACCATGTATAAAAATGTGCCCTTATGTTTATGCTGTCAAGAGTTCAGGCTTTGTGCAGCGGCTGTATTTTTCTCACTGGCAATTTATCTCTGTGCGGGCGTGAAAGAAATGGTTGTGTGCAAAGTGCTGTCACAAGGAATTCCTCGCTTAAACAAAACAAACTTAAATGAGAGCTGGCTGGTCCAACGAAACCCTAAATAATACATTAAGGAACAACACGTCGTAAAACATGACTGTTTGCCATGTTAGCTCTGGCAACTGCCCGTTTGGAGGAGGACTCGCCACTTCTGTGAAAGGGTGCTTCGGATGCCAGCATCTGTAATTTGAAACTACACTTTATTTTTTTTTTTCCCCAGCCTCTCCTTCAGCTGTTTCTTTGCCCGTTATCAAGTTTGACTGCGTATGAGAGGTCTGAAGGAGGTGGTTTATGAGCCTGCAGGAGACCACCTTGGGTGACCCACTTCTTCTTGTCCAATATTCCATTCACTTTTTGTCCAACTCTCCACCAAGTGCCAAGTTCCCTTTTTTTTTCTTACTGCTCCCCCCTGTCCAAATTTAGCACTTGTTAGCCAGACTGTGATTGTTCCTGCACTATGGCAGTGGTTTCTTGTTTGTGAAAGATAGCTGCTTGGAATGCTCAGTGGAGTATTCCATCTGCTTCCTCAGTGGGCACGGGGGTTTTAGACAGCAGCTCGGCAAGCTTCATCCAGCTGGCTGACAAAGTGATTGGCAGGTCGGAGGTCTGGAGCTACGTCGCCATTTGACCGCACGCAGAAATCGACGAAGAGGAAAGCACCCTACCTGAGGTGTCGGTCTCGCTCAACAGACTCTGCAGCTAGTTTGTCAGCCATGACGTTTTTGCCTTCCAGTGTGATTTACTCTGGGTAAACACCAACTTGCGTTCGAAGGAATTACCTCTGGGGGGGGGGGGCAGTGCAAGTTCACTGAAACAAAGTGTATAGAGGCCACAATCTGCGGTCATTTCCCTGGCACACAGAGTGACACTGGAGTTTCAGATGAGTGTGTAACCTCTTATTTTCCTTCTTTCTGCAAAATGCATGCTGTCCGTGACCAGTGAAAACAATCTCAACAAAAGAAAAGGAGAACAGATGGACCTATGGGCTTAATTGGATCCCCACCTCTTTTTTTTTTTTCCTCTATATAAAGGGGGCATGATGTTTATCGCAAGTAGGCCGAGCCCACTCAATTTGCGTCAATGTAATTTACCACGCTGTGATGGATGATACAAGGGTAGCTGAAGTGCACTTAGCTAGACTGGAGCATGAGCTTAGCCTGTTCCTCAGGTTCCTCAGGGTCTTCCCCTTGTTTTGGGGATGGGAGATATTAAAGGAAGCAGAAGTGATGTGAACCTCAGTGAAACCGGGAAAGAGGCGGTAGGGAAAGTGGACATCATGGAGATGAGCTGGATCTTTCTAAGAGCCATTTAATGGGGTTCGCTCAGAAATGCACCCAGGCATTACCGCCAGCAGCTTGGTGTCATCTGTCTTCTTTCCCTGGAGAAAGATGACCAATGGTATTATGACTGCCCCTTTCTCCACTCTTTGGTGTGTGTGTGTGTGTGTGTGTGTGTGTGGTGTAACTGGCACAGTTTCACTAAGAATAGATGGTTAGTGTATGCATTTGTATTGGGTCCTCCTGCTTTATAGGCTATGAGACACATTTTTGTAAACATTTTTATTAATGTGCACTGGTGTTTTTCAGAGCCGTTGTGTAGTGCATACCAACTGTAAAATGCAAATTGTATTGTCCTTGCGTCTATTGATTGCCCAAAACCTATTTGCAGAGCTGGAATCGATAGTCTAGTATTGATCAGAAATCACCACCAGACAAGCAGTCACTTGCCCAACCTTGGAACAGACGAGCGGTCTGGAGGAGATCACTCGGTATGCAATCAATTCCCATTTGACCCTCGTCTTTAAAGTGTTGGGCAGTAAAGCTAAAATGTGTGGCATCTAGAAAATGTCAGAGTATTTGTATTGATCAGTCAGTTTTGAGTCGAGAGGCTTTCAATGATGTCTTAAGGTCTTGCTGATTGACGTGTAGCCATTTTTTCCAGACGCGTATTGAGTTAATTTGCTCCCTAATGTTGGTAATGTAGCACTTTTTTTTTTTTTTTTTTTTGAGGTTTAAGGCTTTATTTCACTTTGCTTGTTTTCTCAGCTGATTGGGACTATGTGGGGTCATGGGTGGTGTCGGTGTCTTGGCCAGTGTAATGGGAGTCTTAGGGAGTCTTGAGTTTTTGACACTAATGTTTGCACTTGCCGAACCCTCCATATTATCACAGTGACATACTTGAACTCCACTTCACAGAATCTTCTGTGGTGGGGCCCTCTAGCTGATTAGCCCCCCCCTCCACGCATTACAATTGGCTGAGCCAATGGTGTGAACTCGACAACTTTGGCAGAGCTTTGCACAATCAAGCATCCTGCGTCACCTTCTTCTCGATGAACACTGGGGTAAGCCTTTTCCTGTGTGTGTCACAGGGGTAATTTCTAATAGAGAATCCCATATTTGGCATGTCTTTGTGTGTGCGTGTGCTCGCATGGGTGTGTGTGCTTATATGACTGTGTTGGTGATGAGAAGACGCGACAGGAAAAGGGGTTTCCTTTGGGCGTTGCGTGCGATACCCCCATATCCACAGCCTTTATTTGTCTGCTCAAGGGAGGGAATGCATTGGGTGGAGTTGGGATTGCGGGCAGGGATGGGAAGCGCAGGCCGCCAAGGGTCATTTCCTTTCATCTTGCCCTCTCCCAGCAAGCGCACACACATACACATACATACTGTACATAAATGCGTTTAGACGCACCGAAAATCCATCACCTTCTCGCTGACATCCACACGGATGCTGTCATACACTGGAGCTGGACTCCAGAAGGGGAGGGGAAGTGGGGCGAATGATCTGAAGACCGAGAGCAAGAGAGGGAGAGCTAGCACGAGAGGGCGGGGGGGGGGGAGAGAGAGAGCGAGCGGGGACAGTGTCAACAGCTCAGCTCCCAGCACAGTCAGCTGAAATCCAGAGCTCGGCTCAGAAGCTCAAAGAGGGGAAGCAGACAAAACGCAGCAGCTTTGGTCAGGAAACCTCGTCAGACTCAGCAGAGGCATGGAATTTGGCCACGAAACCCAAACTCCAAAGGGCAAAAAGAGGGATATAAATCCAGAAGCTGCAGGAATGCTTTAAAATGTTCTTGTAATATTGTTGAAAGGGTCTCTTATTTTCCATTTCAAGTGACGTGACACAGGGACAGTCTATCTCTCAGGGCAGCCCATCTGAAGTGGGTAAGTAGGAGATGCCTATTTTTGATACGGTCACTAATAGATACACCGTAGTGCTGTTCACTCAGTAGCAGAGTCCACAAACGACAGGCTACAGAAGTGTAAATCCAGTTTGTCCATGCCCTGCATCCCGTTGCTCAATCAGCCAGGAAAACGCAGACTACCGCAGCCAACAAAATAAACATTAGTCAGTAGCCTCAGTGCAAAGCTGAGCAAGAAAGAAGCTGGTGGGCAACGAGGGCTACTAATCCCACCAAGACGATAAAGTTTCCACATTTTTGTGTTGTTGTGATTGGAGGGAAAGGCAGTATAATACAGTACTTCTTTACTACGGTGGCTTTATAGGTCATAAACAGCAGCAAGAGCTAGGTTGTGAAATGTGCACGGTCTTAATGTTTGGGTTCTTTCTCCAGTGGTGTTGACAGCGAGCCTTGCCTTGTCCCCCCCCATGTGTGCTGATGCATTATATGAGCAAGGTTTTTGGCCAATTTGGTGATAGCTTTGGACTCAGTGTTTAGCGGAGTTTGTTTTGAAATTTCACTTTCTCTGGAAAACGTGGCATGATTCCAGGCATGGATGGGGGTTCAGCATTATTGAGAGCTGGAGGAGTAAGTTGTAAGAGATTGCTATCCATTCATTTTGTTTAAACCTAAAACATCTAGGACTTAGTTCAGGCAAATGTTTGGCATTTCAGGAATTGAGGGAGGATGGGACAGTGTCACATGGAATGGGCACAGGCCTATTTCGGGTCCCAGACATGGGCTGATCACATATATTCATCAATCACACGGTCAGCCCTTTGGTGTAAGTCGTGGCCTGGCATTCCATATATGATGTACATCTCCTCCCAGCAACAATTCAACCCAATATGGAGCTAGGGGAGCAGACTTCCACTTACCTCTAAATGTGGCCTTCTTTTGCTTGGAATGTTGGTATTTCTTTTTTTTTATTGACCGTCCTTCCACATTACCCTCAAGGGAAGCCGTTACTTCATGGCAGCACAGACCAACATAAACACACTGTCCTAATCTCCCGAGGGGTACTCATTTGAAGAATTGTGAAACCTCCTTTCCTGTGTGGAAGCATTGCCTGTCCCACTTGAGAGGCTGTCATCTTAGCTGTAAATGTAAATGGACTGTATTTATAGAGCGCTTTTCTAGTCTTAACGACTACTCCAAAGCACTTTAACGTAGTACAGGAACCATTCACGCACATTCCTACGCTGTGGCCGAGGCTGCCACTTGCTCATCAGATAAACCTTTATGCACAGATGACGCGGCATCGGGAGCAATTTCGGAGGTTCAGTGTCTTGCCCCGAGGACACTTCGACATGGGACCGCAGCCAGTGTCCTTCCGAGTGGTAGGCGACCGCTCTACCACCTGAGCCACGGCCGCCCCTGTAAATCCTTTTGTGTGTGTCGAATGCACGGCGATGGAAGTTCATGCGCCAGCCCTCGAAATTTTTTTCGGAATTGAGCATTGGTGCCTACTTTGGGTCTGCCTAAGTCCGATGTTTTTAGGCTGGGCTTTTAAGTAGCTGATCCAGGCGATAATAGTTCTATGAAAAGGCATAAGACAACCCTTATTCCTGCAACATTCAAAGTAATTTATTCCTTTCAGTGGCTTGCGTTTGAAGGTTAATGAACCAAAGGCAAAACTCATTTATACAGTCATGAGGCCATTTGTGTTTTCTTTGATGTCTTTTTGCTTTGTGAACAAGATAGTATCCATTCCCTCCACATTAAAGGCTTATTCTCCAGTCTGCTGGAAATCCTCCTACACTCGCGTGTGCCAGGGGGCAAGCTGAGTGACATCGCTAAAAGATTCAGTGTGTTGGGAGGGCATTAACGGAGTTTGAGGACTCGCACGTAGTATACATACACACCCTCTGCTGCCGTCAGCGCTCTCGGAGCTTTTCATATTTTATCGACCATTACAGATGCATGAACTGCTCTCTCGGGATTAGAGGGAGGGCGAGGGAGAGTTAGTGAATGATGGTCGGCCTTTTATCGCTTCTGCCCTGCTGCTGACTGGCAGCTCAGCGGCCTCCTCATTACGTTGGGGACAGAGAGAAAAAGAGATGAGGTCTGTAAAGCTGCTTAAATTCAACTATCTGATCTTTTGGAAAGGATTATCAACATGTTGTATTTACAGTAGAGTGGTTACGGTGTCTGAGGGACAAAACTCAGGGAGACTTTAGCAGTAAGGCTGCTGTTCCTCTCCCACACTGAATGTGTGTTAAATGGCGCTATTGTATTTGTGCCAGTGACACACTTTCTGGGGCTTATGATGTGTAAGCATATCTCCTCTTTACAGTGCCTCAATTCAGTGCAGTATTACTGCGGGCTGTTTTGAAAAAAAAAAAGTTGGTCACTTCAGAGGGCTGTCCCTATATGCGTCGCTATAACTGTCCCAGAAGAGCATTCCAGACATTACCCAGAAGCCCGCTGTCCTCTATGCTGCAGCTGTTGACCTCTCACCAAGGCAAGATTAATAGCTTAACAATGCACAATATAGAGTGCCTTAATCCACTCGCTGACATTGGTAGACATATTCAAACCTAGGTGTACAGGATGAGAAGCCAAACAACGGCAAGCCAACAAACCGGTCTTTTGAGGACTGCTGAGCTAACCAGTGAGTAGTCGTCAGCTTGGAAACTTAATTGGTGATTCAGTTTTTAGTTTTTTTTAGTTTAGTTTGAAAGTTGAAAAAGTTACCCCTTTCACCAGCCAGAAGAGCTGCATCTTCTCAAGCATCTGTGTAATTTGGATAAGTGCATTGTACTGATGGAAAGGGCCCATTCCCTCCAAATGACGAGACTCTAGGGTGTGAAGTACATGGAGCCTATTGGAAACTCCAGCATCCATTCCCTGTTGAGAGTGGTAAACTGCTCCGTGACTGTACTCCCCTTCATTTTTTTCTACGCATATAATATGTCTTTAGTTAGACTAGGAGCTTGTGACTCTGGCATTCCTCCCATATGAAATAAGAAAATGATTTGACACGGCAGGGTAGCGCTTTGGGGTTCGAGGGGAAAGGGATGCCAAGTATTGGATTTCATTCCGAGCCCTGTTAATATGTGGGAATGTTTTGGGCCTGTGGAATGTGGCATGGCCGACTTTCTTCTCATTCCCAGTATTAATAGCATAGTTATCCCAGGGATCCGGTCTATATGATGAGCAGAGAGAAATTCTTATTTTCGTAACAATCAAGTGTCAAAAACTGAGGACACGCTGTTGGATGCTGTCCTCCTTTCCTACTCTTTCTTCAATGCCTAACGAATGGATCTCTTTCTCTCCCAGTGACCCTGTCTTTCTGCTGGAGCAGCACTGGTTGAAGCCTGAAAATACTGTAAACAAATTAATAACATAACTATTCCACTGGTCTGACTGTTCAGCTCTATTTCAGACCGATACCTCCGGTTCAGGCTGGTCCTCATCCTCAACACGGGCCTTTTTCAGTCGCGGAAAATACTTTTCAATACTCATCTGGATTGAAGCAGCAAACCTTCAGCGTATGAGTGAAAAAAATGACATAACTTATAATAAGTTTATTTGATTCACAGCTGTTACATACAGTGTTTTGACCTCGACAACCCAACTGCATTTTACCGCAAACTTGCGACTAGTTAACTTTCTAAAGCCAGCGCAATCGCTTGTTTGCTAAGAGTCGGCCGGGACTCCAAACATTAACACACTGACAACATTGTACAAAAAAGTGTTATTGTAAGATTTAGATCTTATACAAATTGTGTGTGTGTGTAAGAATGAAATGATGAAGCGAAATCAAGTAAACGCAACATGGCCGGTGTTGATTGTATAGTGCACCGCCACAAATTAGTCTATGTGTTGGAAACACTGCGCACGTATTCAAAATCCAAATTTTAGGAACAGGAGTCTTCTTCTTCGCCCAGAAAAAGAGAGGATATTGAAAAGAGCAAGAGACCGGCTTTTTGAAGCGTGAAGGCTACCGTAGCTACTTTGAACTGCGTGGTGCGAGACAGTTGATGGCGATATATGATCTCAACGCTAGATGGGAGAAATGCCTACACATTGGGCCTTTTTTAAAAGTCCCACAGAGCAACTGGTGGACTTTCCTTGTGCAACATGTGGATGACCTTCTGGGAACCGTTACTACACAAGCTAACGCATTGAAAGGTGTCTCACAAAAAAAGGGCTTTTTGTCCCGCCAGGCCACCGAAACGTGTCTGTAAACCCGGGTCGTTACCTTCATCGAAGTCGTCTGCTTCTGCACATGATCTTATTTCAGCTTTTGTTCATGCAACTCGTGTCTGTGGTCCGTGGCTTCTATGAAGGGGTTTTACATGTTTCTAATAATTTGCTTCAAACTGCAACTGTTCGTGGTTTGGGTACCCGGGGCTCCTCCTCTGCCGCATGGAGCTGCTCTATTTGTTTCGATCAAAGCAAAAAAACTCAATCTAAAATCTACTCAAATCTCACAGTTGTAACAACCCCCCGTCTTCATGTGGTCTGTGCCATTTATGAATGTTCCTCACATCAGGAAATGTCTTTATTTTTTATTTTTTTTTATTTTTTTTTTATGAATCAAGCTAAATGAAATGGTTATTAATGTCATCCCTGGAGGATTGGAAAAAAAATCACCCCCCTCCTATTTTTCCAGTGGTTTAGTTGAGGCATTTCCTCTTTATGGGTGAGGTGGGTTACTGTGCCTCATGGCCCTGTTAAAACCAACAGTTGGTTTTAAATGAGGCTAGAAGCCAATAAGACCTCAGAGAATTCTCAAATGTTGGCTGTGAAAGAGTTGACAGTTTATGATGTGATATTGAAACACTGCCACGTATAGGTGGTGGAGATCTGGCTTGTCAGTTTTAAACGCAATGAATTGATTGGTAAGAAATGACACAATAAGGACATTACGGACATTTTGAACAGCTAGAATTACAAGTTTTAGGCAGTTGAGTTCCCAGTGAGGGAATATCAATTGATAATAGATGGAATATGAAAAGCATTCAACAATCACTGCCATTGTTCCTCAAGGGATTATCTGTGTGCTTCATATACAAGATCCATCACCACTTTTGCAAACCTGGGGTGACTATATATAATAATACTGTCCTTCTATTAGCTGTCTGACAAGATCTGTTTGTAAACAAAAGAAAATGAAAAATGCCTCTGTCAAAATGTGATTGTATTTGCCTTGGAGACAGTCTGGAAATATTTAAGCAACCGTATTAACCACCGGCTATTAAAGTAATTAATAATAATTGTGGCCAATTTAAATGGCTTATGTTACGTTCAGTGCTAGCTCCACACTGTGTGACTGCCACATGGAACTGGCTCAACCACACCACCTTAACATTGTTCTGTTGCTATTGTTAAAGCTAGTTATATACAGTGACTAGAAACATGAGGCGCTTTTGAAACTCTATGTGCTTGAAGCCCATTGTCATGTTGTTTCAGAAGTATCCATTCACCTTGAGGTTTACCGGTGCACGTTTTGCCACTGACTCAGACAGTCTTGCCCCAGACTAGAGTCCTAGAGACACCGTCTGAAGGCACAGCTCCCAGTCCAACAGTTGAATAGGTTTCCAGCTGTCTCACCCTTACAGCTTCCCCTATCTGATTGCAGGGCAGAAAGGAAGTGATTGAGGGAGAACGTAAGCAAAGGAATGAGGGAGGTTTGGAGGAATGGTTTGAAAAGAGTGTTGGGGCGTAAAGGGAAGGGTGGGTTTCTGATGATCTGATTCTGGGCTCTTTTCCTGGATGATGCACGTAAGCATAAAAGCACAGACTAGCCTTATCAGTAACCGCCTCAAACTCTTGGCGAGTGTCTGTAGATGGAGCCAAGGCATGGTGCCCATGAATTTGGTTTCAGTAACTGCGTATCTTACTTACACGTGACTTTAAAGCAAACCCTTACTTAATATTATCCTGCTGTCCAGAAATTAAATTGAAAAGAATCATCAATTTATATATGAAATCATTCTCTTTTAATTTAATTGCCGTGCCAATTGAAGAGGCTGAGAATGTTTTGGAGAGAGACCATGCTGTCACAGCTAAAAATAACTGGCCCCTTGAAGATCAGATACACATGGACTTCAGAGCTAGTGAAGGGAAGTTGAAGTTGCACAGGCCGAAATAACTATTTCTGCCTGCGATAGCCTACCCTGTCCGGCCCCAGCAGAAATGTCCAAACTAAATCCTCTGGCCCATTGTCCAGGTCCACATGAGAAAGCCACTCGGTTGTGCAGACTCTTGTGAAAGCGCTGGCCTTCTGATTGCTTTCAGAACGAGCGCAGGAATGCATCTCATGCAAATGTACCATGAAATGATGGCAGATCCTCCACTGTCAGCTCTGGTCATTTGTCAGGCGAGGCTGAAACTCGCTACTTACCACGGAGACCTGCACTGGAATAGATTGGTGATGTCACACCTCAGGAATGCAAGTCACAATGTGTGTAGTGTGCAGTGCATTCGTTATATCTACGTTCATTTGATCATTGTCAGTTAGTCATGCCAGCAGCTGTTTCTGATCAATCACATATCCCTATTTCTTTACATACATCTTTTTTAAACTGACCACCCATGTCGTTGATGAAGTGATGCATGAATACAATCTCTTTAATTGGTGTGAGACAGAGCAAACTAAAATGTGTTTTATGTGTGTGTGGGAATGCTTGCATGTATTGGATGTTGCGCTAATGTAACTGATTAGCACTACAGAATGGCCTGGGACTCTAAAAGGGTAAGATGTATGATGTGTACATGGCTTTCCCCAAGGCCCGAAGCAGCGACTGTGGGTGGGCCACAGATCCAATGGGTTTCATGGGAGAAAGAGTTTTCAGTGTCCCAGGTGATTTGGCTTGCAGCCAGTGGCTTTGGAGCAGGGAGAAAAGAATTGAAGGGTAGGTCCATTAGTCATTGGACAGACAGGCAGACTGTAGAAAGGGGGGGTAGGGCATGTTTTAGAGGGCATGTCTGGGGCAACCGCATCCAAAGAGTGGCATGGCTCCCCATGTGTCCAATAGCTGGGTTAAATAACTACTTCATGTCAAATTAATGCGTGACTGGTTCACTTCCACATGCAATTTTTACATACCAGTACACAATCATAACTACCCATAAAAATATAAGGACATGCAGACGTGCCAACACAACACGGTTAAGACCTTTTGGTGTGTGTTGGAAACATTGGTGTCCCTCCATGTCGGCATCCTACATTAGGAAATAAATTGTGATTTGTCATCTGCTGCAAGTGCCTGTACCAATTTTGAGGAAAAGGTCTCAGTTAGAAATGATGGGCTGCTCAAAGGTTGGATGATTCCATTAAAGTTAAAATCCTAAAATGTTCCTTATATAAAACCCCATCCTGTGATCTATTTATAGCTGGAATGTCTTTGGCAACAGTCATTCATTGGATTTACATTGTGAAAATGCCATTTATGGAATAGTTTTCATTGTTGGAGTCTGCTTTTCCTGCACAAGACTCCAGTTGCTTATGCGCAAGGGAAACAGCATGTTGGAAACTTTCTTTTTAATTATAACATCATAGTTTGATACATTCTAGAAGCTCACAGTTTGTTTGAGTGTGCACACCGTAAACGGATTCACAAGTTGCTTTTCTTTCATACGGAGAAGCTGCTTAAGGCATGTTTTCTGCTGTCCAAGTGCTCATTATGCTTTTTGGCTTTTCCCTTTCCTTTATTGTGTTATATATCTTTTGTTTTGTGCACGTAATCGATTTAAAAAGTGAAAAACCCAAAGTCCACCCCAAAGGGACTTACCATGTCCAACAGAAAACACTGTTCACAAACTGCTCCAAACAGCTCTGTTGTAGTCCAGCCTTTACTTCCGTGACAAACGTGCGTCACTTTGTAACACACGTTATAATGCTCGCCTAGCTGCTAGCGTGACACGCCCTTATACTCTGCTTCTGACTGGCTAGTAGTCCTTACCTAGCTACTGCGCATGTGCGACTCCCAACAAAGATGGAACAGAAGTGTGATGCCTCACTCTGTAGTAGGGCTGGGCAATATGGAGAAAATCAAATATCACAATATTTTTGACCAAATACCTCTGTCTTTACCGCAATGATATTGTAGTGTTGACTTTTGGTGCTTTCACAAAATATTTACACAGTGAGATTTTTGATAAATAATCATCAGTAATGTGGATATAATAATAAAGTGGGTAAAGGCAAATAATGGAACAGTTACAACAGTCTGGTAAGTTCAAGAAATGACATCACTTTACTGTAATTCAGCCTTTAAAACCAGGAAAACACTACACTTACCATATTACGATATCCAAAATCTAAGACAATATCTAGTCTCATATCATGGTATCGATGTAATAGCGATATATTGCCCAGCTCTACTCTGTAGCTAAAACGGAGAGCTCAACACACAGGATGAAAAGAGGAGCTGCAGCAATGTGCAGTACAACAAAAATATGGTGTGTTTTTTTTTTTTTTAATTAAACCATGTAAACCTATTCTGGTACAACCTCTAAATACAATTATGAACCTGAAAATGAGCATAATATGGGCACTTTAATACATGTCATTTTGAATGGAACTATATAATTAAAATGCACTTGCTGTTCCACAGTAACCATAAGTGTCACCAAATCAACTGGGACTGAAATCTTAGGGATTGTAGTTGCCTGGTGCTTTTTGCCTTCCAACACTGGTGTGGTCAGACGTGTTCTCTCCTCTTGCCAGCTGCATGCCACCAGTTTGCCAGAACAATTCCAAAACCTTAATCGGCACTGCACTTGGCATCTTGTTCTTGCCTGTGCCAGCGTGGCACTGCTCCCCCATCTCTGGTCCTGGGTTCTTATGTAAGACGCCTGTCTCTACCCTCCTCCGCGGCCTCCAGCACCCCCAGAGGAATGGTCCTCATTGGTGGGACCCAGAAACAATGTGTGTGCAAAAAAGAAAAAAAAGTGTCCTGCAGGCTTCCCTCTGATCTTTTATTCAGTGCCTCTTTAAAATAATCTTGCTCTTTGTTGGCTGTTTTTTTGCCTCTACTACTTATTTGTTTCAAACTTGTTTTATTGCTGCTCCTTCATTTCCTCCTACATTACTCTTGCCTTTCTTTCTTTGACTCTCTGTATCTGCCTAGAATTACAGTAGTTGGGTGAAAAGAGCTATATTAAATTCCATTCATCCATCCATCCATTACAATGAAGACGACAAGGACACTTCCTTAGTGTGAAAGTGAGGGGCAGGCGGTACTGGGATGTGGAGGAGAATGAAGGTGAGCAAGATGCATTCAAATGCAGGAGCACACTGCTGTAGCTAAAGTCTGAGGAGGAAGGAGGGGAATGTGCATAGTTAAAAAAAAAAAAAAGAAAGAAAAAATAGTCAGTGGGAGAATGATGCAGCTTTTTTGATTGGGTCCAAGTGTTTCTATTCAGGACGGATGGAAATAACAGGAGCTTGATTTGTGTCCAATTTTCTTATTTAGTACTAAAAGCATTGTGTTGGACAGATGTTGGCGAGAGAATTGAAATGATACAGGCACAGATGTTTGAGGGACTGATCTCTGCATATATATATATATACCTATCTAAATGTACACAATCGCACAACAGCAGCAGCAGCAGCCCATCTCTCCTCACTGCCGCTCCCTCCTCCTCCTCTTTCTCATTCTCCACTGACCTACTTCCCGGTGCTGGCGATGTGGTAGTGGGCTGAATGAGAAGTGGCAGCAGTATCTCTTTTTCTCTTTTTTTATCCCTGCCTCCCTCCCTCACCTCCTTCATCTCTCTGTCTCGCTCTCTCTGCTCGGCTGCTCTCCAGACGCTTCAAACACAGAGCAGCCAGCAGGCTCCTCTCTCTGCTTTAGGGCTCTTAGTGTATGAGTATGCAAATACTGCATGTGTGTGTGTATGTGCTTGCGTCTGAATTTTGAGTGAGTGGGTTTTGAATTTTGAAACGTGTGAAAACGTGACTGCGTGGCTGTGCACATACAATGCAGTGTTTGTTGCAGTAGCATGCAAGCAGGGAATTTGTCTAAAATGTGTTTTCATGCTTTTTTTCAGGCGTGTGTGTCCTGAAATTCTTGTCTGTCATGGCGAGAAGACTACCAGTGACAAATCTCTACGCACCTCTTCCTGTATCTCCCATTTCGACACACACAGATGGTGTTAATTAGCACTAGTCTGTAGAGATCCACAGGCTTTCACTCTTTAAGTGATAGCTTCCTTTTCCTGTGACTTATAAAACGCCCATACATGTGTTTTCCAGGGATGAGCAGGGAAGTGTGTGTGTGTGTGTGTGTGTGTGTGTGTGTGTGTGTGTGTGTGTGTGTGTGTGTGTGTGTGTGTGTGTGTGTGTGTGTGTGTGTGTGTGTGTGTGTGTGTGTGTGTGTGTGTGTGTGTGTGTGTGTGTGTGTGTGTGTGTGTGTGTCCATGTCACCAGCATCAGATGTGTGACAGCTCACTGACACGAAAGAGACCAGAGAGGGAACGACAGCACAGCAAAAGTTGCACACAAAGAAAGACTTGTGTGTCAAATTATTTACCTATACGCCTAGTAGAGCTGGGCAATATATCGATATTATATCAGTATCGTGATATGTGACTAGATATCGTCCCTGATTTTGGATACTGTAATATGGCACAAGTGTTGTCTTTTCCTGGTTTTAAAGGCTGCATTTCAGTAAAGTGATGAGTGAGAATTCATTTTCTGAACCCACCAGACTGTTCCAGCTGTTCTATTATTTGCCTTTACCCATTTAATCATTATATCCACATTACTTTTATTTATCACAAATCTCATTGTGTAAATATTTAGGGAAAGCAGCAATTCTCAACCCTACAATATCGGCACAATATCGATATCGAAGTATTTAGTCAAAAAATATCGTGATATTTATATCTCCATATCGCCCAGCGCTAATGCCTAGTACTTATGTGTTGCATTTTCGGCTAAAGTGCTAGTTGCAGATGCGGTTGGTGAGGGCAGGCTTTAGTGTTCTCTGAACCAGGCACTCTCTGTGACCACAAGATTGCGGGAAGCATCACGCATGCCGAAAATGTTAAGCGAACTTTTGAAACGTCACAAAAAAGACATGCGAATGAGGCGCGTTTCCATCATGCGGTTCAGGGGCCTGTCAGCATATACTGGACTGTTTTTAAAATATGGACGTAGTCTCTGTGACATCAGCCATAGGTTTCTGAAGAGCCTAAAGGAAGCTCTAATTGGGCGGCTCCCGGTGGCTCGGGCTGGCGCCATCTTGGCAGAGCCTGATTTTCTCCATATCGCCGCCTGAAGCCTGATTTTAGGGTTCTGCCTCGAATATACGTCGTAGATATGTACCCTACGGACCCTACGCCGTACCCTACGGACCGTACGCCGTACCCTACAGTAGCCTACGGTCTCCAGTGATGGCACCCACCTGTCCCTCAAAGGGGCACACCATTAATTATGCATAACTTTAAGCCTGAATTTAAACGGTTGAGTAATAAAAAAAATACAAAAATCACCCCCTGTACAGTTGTCATGAAGGGGTAACTTAGCAATAGAGACCAAAGCTGTTTTTTTGTACCAGGCTGTATGCATTTTCTGCTGTGAAGTTTGGCACTTTAACATGGGGTTGTTTGGGGTTTTTTTTTTAAAAAAGGAAGAAGAAGAAATTTTTTTTTTAAACGCATTGATCTCCTTTAAGGCGGAGAAATTTTCACGAAACTATAACGCGATGAAACTATACGTTGAATGGAACTTGGCTTCCGTCATATTACGCCACGCACAACAACAAGCAAGCAAGGACCAAAGAGAAAAATATGGACTGAAGCTGGCAGGGAGACATGCAAGGAAGTGGCAAGGGAAAAAGACAGATGTTACTGTCGGGGTGGATGAAGAGAAATGTCACTCCATTCACCCTGAAAAGAAGAATAATTGGAGATGACAGTGAGTCGGAGGGGGAGGGATGAAATGAAAAGCTGGGAGATAAGAGTGTCTTTCAGGGCACATATGGCAGGGGACATGGTCAGTTTGGATTGTGTTTGTGTGGTGACTCCACCATACCGAGAATGATAAAGGTTACACATGCACAGCCCTCAGTGTTCTTGGTTCATAGTTTGTCCCTGTACATACAGTGTATATATTACTGTACGTGCAGTATATTTCGGTGTATGGATTTGGATTCCTTGGCCTACTTTTCCTGGCCATGGGCTGGACGACGGCCAGCCGAGCTGGTGTTGAGTGAGGGCTGGCCGCACGTGGGGCTCTGTGGGAGAGTGAAGTTAGAAGCGCGCACACACAGAGATATACACACAGAGATATACACACAGAGACACTGGACAGGAGGTTTAGGTTGTGTTTTATTTTTTATTTATATTTTTTTTTTTTTGCTGAATGGCTTTAAAACCCCTGTCGAGCGGCCTCTTTTCCATTAGGCTCAGCCAGCTGTCCACAGTGTCAATAACTAACTCACCGCCATAAAGATTTGGCACCAGCTCGCACTTTATCTTATCGTAATAAAAAGGATGAAAAGCAGTCCGTGTTAGTCAGAGGCACAGCCTTTTTAAAGTGTAAATGTATGGAACAAATCTCAACAAGTTTACCATTCTGAAGTGGGCTTTTTACTGTCATCTCACGGTTTCCTTTTCCCCCGCTGACTCAACCCAGGGACCGCTAACATACAGTACATTCATTCTGATCGGCATGCCATGCTTAGCCAACATCTGGTTTGATACAAGTTAATATGGCGTCTCTGCAACTTGTTGCTCATAATACCCCATGCACATGTGACGGTTATCTTAAATTATCAGCAGTGTGCCTCTGTTGGGCGAGGGGGGGGGGGAAATGGATACTGTTTAGGGGAAGTTTTACACTGCATTTTTAGACTGGGACTTTGCTGCAATGTCAGGATTGCTGGCGGAGACTTTCTACATAAGTATTTTTAATTTTTTCTGGAGGGATGGATATTTTGATGGGCAAAGCCTGTTTACCAGGGCGAAGTGGACAACTGCCCCAGGGCCCCATATCCTCAAGGGCCTGTGCGAACTGGCAACAGTGTTACAACCGCAACTGAACTTTTTAGAATGCATTTTGGAACATAACAAGGACTGTGGATTTTATGTACAATTAGAAATGGGTTAGGCAGGGATCTCTTCACAGAGCAAAGGGACAGGAAGAACCATTACAGTGACCAAAAAATGGTTTCAATGTACATATGGGCATGTGAGGTATTGTTTTTTCAGATCACTGTCTTTTAGAGGGGCCCTGTGTCAAAATGTAGTTTAATGCCTTTATTATTTAAGTTGATACTGTGTTTACACAAACACGTTTGTATTTCATCAAATGAACCCATACTGACAGTTTCTGTGACTCTGCATGGGCAGCAGGATCCATACTCTATGCACAGGGAATGGGAGGAGCAGGGGAATAATGGGGACCCACAGATCATTTTTGCCCTGGAGCCCCCTAGCAGGTTATTCCCTGGGAGGTGGGGGTGTTCAGAGATTGTCACCTCGGCTATCATAACACACATGCTGGTGCAGTATCAAATGTACCTCGCACAGCATGCCGCACATGCTATTATTGACATCCAGCCCACTGATGCAATGGATATGAAACAGGCCCCATGTTTGAAGGTGATTATACAGATACAGAATCATTTAAGATGCAATACTTGCCAGAAAATAAGCCCAGTGATGGTTGCGCAGGCGTTTTTCGTGTTCAACAAGCCGAAGACAAACTTTTCTAATTTTTTTTAAAAGCGTGCAGTTTATTTGGAGCTGTGCACAGCTCTGCTGCTTCTGCCTTGAGAGGGATGGCAAATTCAAGGAGGCGGAAAAAGCAAATGAGCAAAGGACGAAGGGGCAAAATGGAAATGTGGTGTTTTCTCTTTTCATTTTTTTCCCCCCCCTTTAAGCTCCTGTCGATGGCCCAGCGCGTTCATAAAGAATTTACCATACGGCTATTTTTAAACCGTGCAGTGAGAACTCCTACGCTGAACCAATGTGTGAGAGAGTGATGGCGGAGAGTCGTGCTCAGTCAAGATGTAGTAGATTGTGGCTTCTTGTGGAAACTGAAGTCATAAACTTTCACTGCCATATTAAACAGATGGGGGCAAAGCTCTAGCCATTACTTAATGCTTGTTTGGTTATGTACAAATATCAATAAAAGCTCAACATTTGGAAGAGGAATAGATGGATAGAAGTATAAAAAGTAAAATCTGCTTTTGTTGGACTTGGTTGTGTGCTCTGGATGGCAACTTCATTTTATTGTATTTCACATAAATGGCTCAAAAATGGATTTCTTGCTCAACTATTTCTGCTGGATTTGCATGTCCGTGGTGTTTGCATAACGGGCTTGAGGTCCATTCATTCACAAATGCCATAAACTGTTGCATAAGGAAGAGCTTTTGCAACCGTGTGAGCCGCTGTGGGTGTACGCTCACATTGTGTAAGTAACTTTGTGGTCGATAGGGCATAATATGGTGTATGGAGTGTATTATTTATACAGTGGAGACCACCCATATCCTCTTGTAGCATTGAGGAAATCCTCCAGGGTGTCTGGGCCTATTCAGCCCTTTCTCCTGTTGTAGTGGGTGCCATTCACGACTACACACACACACACACACACACACACACACACACACACACACACACACCCTCCATTGAAAGAGTGAGGGCAGTGCTGGGGCAGCTCTTGGTGCAAGTCTACACACACACACACACTCTCTCACTGGACAGAAACCATTGTACCTCACGGACAAGAGGTTTCTTTGTCCAGGCATAAGTTCAACCGATGTCATGATGAGGATATGATGGCGGCCCCTGCCGCCTCCGCGCCCCCTCGCCACACAGCAATCTGTAGCATCTCCACCGTGGTACATGTTCATACGGGCACAGTGAGGGGAATATAAAGAATATTTCCTAATAAAACTAGATGAAATCAACCGTTTTCAGTGTTGAACTTGCTACTTCCTCCATGGTTGGTGGATGTTGGTGCCCTCTGTGGTGGTACAGTAGGCTCTCATTGCTAAAGCAGTTCTGCAGCATACTTTCCAGAGATCGCTTCTTAATCACTCTGTATTTCCAGCACCATAATGTCTTGCATTTCTCCTTTTTGTTTCGCTGTAGTGGCTCTTGCTGCTCATGTATCTTCCTGTATTTATTGAAAACAAACTGGGGCTGCTGGAAACATAAATTGCTTCTCTTCCTGTGCACTACAAATCCTTTCTTTCCAAGGAAACATTGAGCAGATACTGGGCGTGTAGACCAGCACGAGGCCTTCACGAACGTAGTATAGGCTGAATCTCTGTCGTGCTACGTTATGATCCAACATAGGAGAAATTATTTACTGTACATGCAAATGTCATGCATTATATATTGTCATTGACAATCATTCTTAATGACACCAGGGAAACCAAACCATAACCGTGTCCCTCTTTCTCCTCTCTCTTCTAGATCATGCCCCCTAGATAGCGGTGTCATCCTCCTCTCCACTCCCCCTCCCTGCCCCTTGGCCCCTTCCTCTACCTTCCCGGTCCAGCACCATCACTGCCACCTGTGTCACCACAGCCACCATGCCCCCCAGGAAGAGGACGCGGTCGGGCCTGGGCTTCCTGTGCTGCTTCGGCAGCAGCGAGCCCCCGGAGATCAACCTTAAAGACAGCGTACCCCTGCAGCTGCTGGAGTTCAGCGCCCCCATGCCGCCCGCCGAGGAGCTGCACGCACGTTTCTCCGAACTGGTGGTGAGTAAAGATCTTAATGGTCGAGCAAGCTAGTTGAACGAGTCTTAACATAAACCACTCTGGACAGGTGGTAAGGCACCCCCTCCAAAAAAATATCAAAGTCTGCATATTTATGCGGGGGCCGTATTTTTTTTCAAATGCGCCGCACTTTCGCCGCATAAATTGCAGATTTTCGCGCAAAATATGCGGGGCTTGTGTGATTTCATAATCCCCGCATTTTCATTGCAAAAAAGTCCCATATATCTTAGCAGAAAGTTGAAAAATGTTGCGTTTGTTTCACACGAGCTGCCATTTTCCGCTGTTGCCATGGGAACGTTGTGAAGTGGCGTAATTACGCGACGTGAACATCATCGAAAAGCAGGGTGTTGGGGGAATCGCTTTTTTTTCCTCTTTATCATCAAACCGCAGTTTTTGCAAGTTCCCGCAATTTTCGCAATTTCATGGCATAAAATTGCATAAATAATCCATTAATAATCCATAATTCCATCGCATTTTTTAAGCAAACGTGCCACATAATAGAGGTGTGAATCTTCACTGATCTCGCGATTCGATTACGATTGTCATGTCTTCGATTCGATATCGCGATGCATCAAGATGCGTCAAATAAATTTTTCTATTAAAGCCATGTAGGATATTTAATTCATAGCTTTTCAAGCTTCAAAAAGAAAACATTCTGCAGTGCTCTAATACTAAATAAATTGGATACATAAAACTACAGCACTGAGCACATGGCACTTCCTGAATGTGCAAAACATAACCGAATATGTAAAAAGAAATGTTGTTAGGCGTACATTAAATTGTAAACACAAATAAATGATTATGAGCCGGCCGATTATCCATGTCCACGATTCGATGCATCGATTATTTGATTAATTTCAACACCTCTACCGCATAATCAAGGATTTTTGCCCGCAACAATCACAAAAAAACTCCAAATTTTTCTGGAAGGACTGGTAAGGGAGTGTGTCAAACATTTGAGGTTTAGATTCATCTCCCCTTGTTTCAAAAGTGGAGCAGAGTCAAATGAAGTAATCACTATTTTTGATCACTGAATCCTAATGCAATTCGACCACTGTGGTTCCACAGGCTACATAATGAATCAGTCTTACAGTATGTTTGACATATGAACGAAGTTCCTGCGTGTTAGCAGTTGCTGTGAAATTACTCTTCCAGTATACTATGGATATTTTTTCTATAATGCTTTTTCTATCATCTGAACTGTTAACCGCACATTTTCAGGATAGTATAGAAAAAGCAGCGGGATAATTTGCAAATCTACCTGTAGCCATCCACTGATTCCATTTTATTGAGCCTGTTCAACTTGATTGTAATGCAGTCCTATGCTGCACTTTGACCCATTTCCAAAAAAAAAAAAAGTCACCATATAGAAATGCTGCACATTAAAGTCAAATCTATGAAGTTGGCTCAAAACAAGACTTTGGTACAAAGTAAACCCTGAAATTTTCTTTTCCTAATGCTGAGCAGCCCATTTTCTTTTCATTTTCCTTCCTTTGCGTGTTGTTCATTATCCAGACCAAACAGGATTAGGGACAGGGATTGGAAGCGATTGGGGAGTGCGTCTTGATGGTTGGATGAGGCCACGGCCCACCCCCATCACACCACCAAATTCAGAGGCTCATCCTTTACACTACACGCAGTCCACCCTTGTGCGACAGTACCCATCTTGTGCACAGATCACGCTTGGCAGAAGTTGTTTGTCTGTACTTGTGCCAGACCGGGATGGCTGTGTTGGCATGTACCCATGATGTGGAGAGGGATCAGGGCACAGCTGTCAGAACGGAGCAGGCTGCTGTGGGTTTCAGCTGCCATGCAAGCTGGTTCTGGCTTTGCTGGAAAACCGGGGCTTCGCTGTCTCTTTGTTTGCTCATTTCCTGTCTCTTGCTCAGTTTGGGTCCTGTCTGTCTCCATCTCAGAGCTTCTGCCATGCCTCCCCTTAACCTCAGATTTCCTTCTATCTCTGACTCCATCTCCTTCTCTCAACATTGTGTTCAGCAGCATGGCTACAGGACTAGTCTTAGTCCTGGGGAGTGCTTAAACTTCCCCCGGCTGCAGAATAAATCACTGCTCCAATTGTCCAAATAAATTAAGTGAAATTCCATTTGCGATAGGAAATTATTCACTATTATCAAGGCAGATGTTTTCCCAACAGTGATCCTTTCCCCATGTTTCCAGCTAATTGACCTGACTTGATCCTAAATTTGCTGTCTAGGCTTCTTTTTTATAATCACTGGTAATGCTCAAGCCATTAAACCTCAGTAGCTGCAGTATATCTATTGGCTTGATTGGAGAAAATTAAAAGTTAGGATTCTAGCAATCAAGACATTGATTGCCTCAATCAGTATCTCAAGTCTGGAATGACCTAATGCGCTTTCAGCTGTGCAATAACTAAAGCTTAGTTACGGAGAACCAACAGGTTTTTTTTTTTTTTTTTTTTAACAAACTCGATGCCCTATGTGGCCTGATGAAATGCATACATGGAGATAAAGTTTTGGAAAAGCGAACACAGACATGTATTGCTGGGATAAAATAAAAACACGCCTTTTCATTTGGAAGTGCTTAGCAAAATCACAGCCGTCCTCATGGTTGAGAGGACTGTATGGCCCACAGCTCAGTTTTGGGGGTAAATGTCTGAGCTTGCGATGAAGCTGACACAGATGTTTGAGCTGAAGAAGAAGCAGAGCCGACGGGTCCATCCCCGATTTCCAGACCTCTTGACTTGCAGCTTTTTCGACCCAGGAGAGAAAGCAGATTTGGCATTTTCTCATTGGATCTGGGCCCTTCCACATGTTGTGAATAGATTATTCTTCAGATGCTTGTTGGATGGCTGCATCTGACGGTGTCACTCAGATATTTTGTCTTTGGGTTAATGTCTGTGTTAGGCTCCGGTTCATCTTGTCTACTTTACTGCAGACTTCCGGCATTGAATGTAGCACTGAAAGGTCCAATTCCACCTCTGATTAAGTTGCATCAAATCATAAATAGCAATACTAGCTGCTCTGTAAATAATCTCCTGTTTTCAGTTTGAGAAAATAATCTGAACCTAAAAGTGAAAAATTCGTATTTGTTGGTTTCATGATTGCGCCCCCTAGTTTTGCATGAATTCTACGGATTACCGGAAATCCGAAAAGTCAACAAGTGTAATAATCTGTGAGCCCTCGAGTTGTTGCATGGTAACATATTATTATTATTATTTTTTTTTTTACTTCTTGTGAATATATTTCAAGTAATCGTATTTCCATACGTGTAAACCCTTTTGTTAATACCTTATTTTGAAAACCGGACATAGTGACGTGTATCCTTCTGCTACCTTCATCAAGTCTGTCACTGATCTGGGTCATTTGGACTTCTTCTCCATGATGCTTGGCCATTTTTCTATTACAGGAGCTCTTTGGTTGTTATAACTGCGTACTTTTCCAATGCAGGACGAGGCTGTTTAGCACAGAGGGAAGGCTCTGTGAATATAGTTTGTGTTCAGGTCTTCACCATGCCCTTATCCTGTTTTATAGCTCAAATAAAAAAATCCAAACTTTAAAGGGGTGCTATGCAGTTTTGGCAATTTCTTCGCCGTTTGCTGGCAGGTTTCTCTATAGAGCTCCCCCTACAGCTTCGGAATAGATATTTGGCAGCTCCTATGTTTCCTCGTGTCTGACTCCTTGCTCGGTCAGTCTGCCGTTTCCTCTTCCTCTGTTCCTCCGACAATGCTCTCCTAGCTTTCTGCTTCTTTTTTGCCAGCTCAGCCATGACCATAGTGTGAAAAACTCCATCGCTACCTTGTTCTTAAAGCTAGCCGATTCCTGTGTGCGTGCAGTGCCGTGAAGCAACTAGTTACATCACGAGACATGATGTCACGTGGTACTTCCTGACGCTGAGGCCGCCGGCTCGCCGGCTCGCCGTCCCGAAAGTTGCAAGGGTGGTTTTTCCGCTCACAGGCGCTAGGGGGGAGCGAGACGACCACCATTCAACTCAAACAGTCCTATAATATAACCTTATTAACCTTTCCAATGACTCCGAAGCTGTTCAGTTAAGGTCAATTAAGCTAAAAAAAACTGCATAGTTTCCCTTTTTAAAAATGGCAATTTCATTTAGATTTCTCCACAGAAATGAATGAAATGCTCAGATATAGGCAAACTGAATATTAAAAGACAAAAGTTGTTTTACAGTACAGGAACCATTCACACACTGTGGCCGAGGCTGCCGTACAAGGTGCCACCTGCTCATCAGATAAACATTCACACTCTGATGCGGGGGTTCAGTTCTTGCCCAAGGACACTTCGACATGGGACTGCAGGGCCAGGGATCGAACCACCAACCTTCCAATTGGCAGGCGACTGCTCTACCACTGAGCCAGAGCCGCCCCCGTAATGGTCATCTGGCCAGACATCTGTTTTACCGATCCGGCAGCCGACTTGCTGACACATTTGACCGGTGGTCCAAAAATCGGTACAACCTGACCTCGAGCAGTCCCTCTGTCTGGACACAATGCTTGTAATGTTGACATTAGAGAGCTAATGTAGAGACGCGAGGAGCTGTGCCACAGGGGAGGAAATAAAGAAAAAAATAGAGAATAACATAACATGGCGTGTTTCCATGGCAACAGGAGATGGGATTATTGTTGTGAAAGCCTTTCCTGAGGAGTAGAACGAGACTCAATGGAGCCTCTGGAGTGGGAGCGACAGATCTGGGCCAAACGGAGGAGTAAACCACCTCCACGTGTCTTCACGTCCATAATGGGGTCTTTCACTGCGTCCAGCCAGTGCACACTCAGCTTACACTCTTAGTGGGGAGAAAAGACTTTCACGGACTTGTCTCAGTAATATTGAAGTATGAAAAATTGTTGGCCAGAAAATCCTTAACTTGTCTATTGTGCCATGATTGTATTATTGAGATATGTAATGAAATGCGTGGTGTGATGTCTGTCCCTTGTGCTTTCTTGGAAGATCACGTGGCTAATGATAGAGGTGGAATAGAATAAATGGATATTACTTACTACCAGGGTACGATTTTTCCAGGGGGGGATTCCCCCCTTTCTGGTGTACATATCCCTGCATCTGCTCAATTGTTTTTATCCCTGGTGGGGACCATATATTATATACCTAAAATAGAAGTATTTTAAACTAAGTAAAGCACTGTAAAAAAAAAAACATTCTGAGCGGTGGTTGCTGGGTTTTTTCAGCCGCTACAGAGCTCCAGGTACCGGCTACCAGCGGCAGTTGTATAGCCGCCAATAGGTGACTGCGAGCCGGCTACAGGCACCATCATATGACGGTCCTTTTCAGGGGCCGTGGTAGTTGAGTTGAGCCAGAAAAATTGAGCGTCATGGGGAGATGACTGTTAACTTTCCCATGGTATTGGAAGGGGGATTTGATTCTTGCATGTTTTCTTAACAAGTCACACCCTGCGTATTACTATTCCTAAACTGGGTAACTCATTGTATATATTTTGGCCATGGCTCACTCTCCACCCAAATGCACAGCAGCAAGCCCTGGTATCTTAAAACCACACTTTCCTCACCAGCTTTTAATGCTCTGCTACATTATACCCAAACATTGGATGCATTCTCAAATGTTTAACCTTTTTAGCAACCTCTACTACTTTCTCGGCTACTTCATGAAAAATGCAGGAGCATAGAATAAGTCATGTAGCAAAAGAGATGACTTTTTGTCCTTGGTGTCTAGCTGACAAAACTAATATTGCAGAGTAAGCATGTGTGGGAGCCATCTTTGGTTCCCTTGTGTAAACACTTCCGTTCTTCAGCCAAATGTGCAACAACTCATTCTAGAGAATGTCTGAAGAATAAACTGGCTTTCAAGTCTGCCATAAACCCATATGAAAGCCTTCTGTGCCCATAACGAACTTGACAAACCCATGCAAATGAGCCTGGAAGCAATCGGCACTGATTTTAGACACAATGAACAAAGGCCACATCAGAGGAACTAATGGATCACATCAATAAAACTACACATTTGCAGCTGGCTGCAGAATTTCCTGATAGCCAATGTGCCACAGTTCTGGGTTCTGTTATTTGGATCTGGGTACATTTTAAACAGTTTCTTTCCACCAGCGTTCCAAGGCTCGCACGCATAGTTGATATATAGGCCATGTGTGAATTTTGGCAGTGCTTCAAGAACAGCGACAAGGCAATTCCCTGCTATTAAAATTGTATCATCAAATGCGAAATTGCTCTCATATTTAGTTAATTAAAGAATGGGTCCTGCTCAGTCATTTTGGTACTTGGATACATTCCTCACTGGTGGCAGTTTGGTTCCTCAAAAAGAAGAAAGTGCGAGGTTGTTTGGGGACAACTAGACTTTGTATTTACAAGTTTCGGCTGATGGCGATTAACACATTGCGTTTACTGTGGAACGGTCGGCATATAGTCGCGATGTTTCGACACATTTGCAAGGGCTTGAACCCGACTACCCAGTGCCGCTGAAACACTGCAGAGTAACGTCTTTAAAAAGAGAAAGTAAACACAGAACAAAAAATATAACAGATTTGGAGGCACTCATGGTAGAGAATCTGCTGTGGAATAGTTGAATACAATAGCTCACTTTAGATCGTAGTTGTTGAATGAAGGAAGATGCCAAGTCTGACTCCGCATCTGTATGCCATTATCGTTTTTGCATAACTGTTGCAAATGTATGCTATCCCCACATTTCTTTTATTATCAAAAAGGAAGACCCTCTTTCACCCATCTGTAATGAGATGTGTGCTGAGATGAGAGAGGATATAATGTACAGTGTGTCTATCTAATAAAAGGAAGGACTTCTCTGTTCTGTCCGTCCTGCCGGCGAGTGACATTCTCTTCACAAACAGCACCGCCACACTTTCTACATGGTCCGAATCAGTGCTGGAAGAAGTATTCAAATCTTTCACTCAAGTAAAAGTACTGTAACAATACTACATTGTAAAAACACTCTGTTAAGTAAGTAAAATTTCTGCATTCAAAATTGAACCCAAGTCGAAGTACAAAAGTATCGGCATCAAAATATACTTAACCCTTTGTGTGGTCTTCCCATCCACTAGCAACTTTTTGTTTTTCTTGGTCATAATTTCAAATTAAAACTTTTTTTCTAACATTTTTTTGTCTTTTTCCATATGTTTTCTTTTGGAGAATCTGGTTGAAAGAAACCCAGATTTCTTATGTAGAAACTTTTTGAAAATTGGTCAAATTTGACCTGAGGACAACAGGCGGGTTAAAGTACTAAAAGTAAAAGTAGTCATTATGCAGAGTTTTTATATATATATATATATATATATATATATATATATATATATATATATATATATATATATATATATATATATATATATATATATATATATATATATATATATAAAAAAAAAAAAAAAAAAATTATTACTGAATTATGATTATTGAGGCATTCATGTGTTAATCACTTTAATGTTGCAGCTGGTAAAGGTGGGGCTCAATAATTGTATATTTTTTCTAAATAAATCTGCAAAGTAACTAGAGCTGTCAAATAAAGTGGAGTAATGGGTACAATATTTGCTTCTGAGATGTATTGGATTGGTAGTATAAAGTAGCATAAAGTAAAGTACCAGTACCTCAGAATTGTGTAGTGCGGTTCTTGAGTAAATTTACTTGGTTACATCGGAGAAAGCTGCAAGCAGCATCACAGGAGGCCAAGCGATCGGTCCAGGCATGTTTTCATCGGGCACTGTACTCGTCTAGCCCAATTGGTGCAACTGAATCAGGTCTAGTAGGCCAACATCTGGCAAGTACAGTGCTGGCAGACATCAGATTAGTGTGTGTTCTCTCTGCCCTCTTTTTCTATCTGCTTTGTCTGTCTGTCTCTTTCCCTATGTGGGAGCCTCATTCTTTCGTTCTCTGTCTCGTAATTTGGAACAGTTTTAATCCAACCACTCTGGGCAGCGATCCAGCTGTCCAGTGTCAAGCACCGCATCTGTGCGCCACAACCTTTTTAATAGCATTCACTACATGTGAGTCCCAATCACAGTACAAAGCGGACTCTTTAAAACATAAATCCTCTCCTAATGTTCCCTCCAGTGTGACTTTTGAGCCGGACGAGAATCAAGAATGGGTTGCATAACAACAGGGAAATGGAAACGTTCTCCACCCTCTGAGGCATTGGGAATGAGTTTCCTCCACTGCGTACGCTGTGTGTCACTGTGCATCTCTTCTTTCTGTTTCCCTCTGTCCTTCCTTTGCATTTGTCTAACTGGCTTCCCATTTCTAATGCTATCTTCCTAAGTCAGCTGGTACTGTCCTGAGCCAACCTTATCATGTAAGTCGGTCAAGCCTTGTTTGGACAACGGGAGAGGCAGTAAGCTAGGCTAGGCTACTGACTGACTCATCAAAGAGAGGATATTATGACTCATCTGAATGCTGCAAAGTGGTGTGAGCCGTGCATGCGTGTGTGTGGTGAATTTTTTTTTAACGGACCTAAAGCGGTTAAATCCATTCTCACCATATCTTAAGAATAAGAAGTTTTCTTGGTAGTGGTAAATTATTCGGTCTTTCCCTTGTGCCAAGAACTCGGGAACAAGTTGTTACACACGCACACACGCACACACACACGCACGCGCACACTCTCACTGAAACTCGTTTGGGTCAATAATGGCAGCTACAGTTTCCTGTGGGTTCCCTTGAGGTCTCATATGACTTCCTGCCATCTTGCCTGTCTTTCCTCTGCCTTCCTGTCTCGCCCAGAGACTGCTGCATGATTGTTTTTTTTGTGTGTGTTTGTTTTTTTTTTTTTGTTGTGTGTGTGTGTGTGTGTGTGTGTGTGTGTGTGTGTGTGTGTGTGTGTGTGTGTGTGTGTGTGTGTGTGTGTGTGTGTGTGTGTGTGTGTGTGTGTGTGTGTGTGTGTGTGTGTGTGTGTGTGTGTGTGTGTGTGTGTGTGTGTGTGTGTGTGTGTGTGTGTGTGTGTGTGTGTGCTACGCCAGACAGACCCTCTGTACTGTAAGACTTCACATGAGGTAAAGACATTCAGGTGCACTCTGTAAATGCCACTTGCCACATGCATGTGAAAGGATGTCATTCTTGGACCACACACCCATTTCCCAGTTAGGTGGAGCCTCACACATTCTCAATCAGTTGTCACAGAGACACTCCTATGGCAGTCACTCACACCTACTCACACGCTGACCCCTTTCTTCCCCTTTTCTCTCACATTTAGGGGTCTGTTTGCCTTGCTTCCATCCCTATCTCAAATGCACTCTCAACTTTTTCACCTCTCCACTCTGCTTTGTAAGCCTTGCCCCCACTCCTGCCGTTCATCTCCTGTCTCTGAGCACTTAATGGAGTGGACATATAGTCTAAACAACAGTAGCAGGTATTTAGGTTTTCCCACACTGCTCTGACTTCACTCCGATGTGTCATTGCGACTCACCACTCTCTTTTCCACTCGTTCCATAGGGTGGAGATAAGAGTTTTAACCCTTGTGTTGTCTTCCCGTCGACCACAAACTTGTTGTCCTTCCGCATCAAAATTGAAAATGAACTTTTTTTGGCACTATTGTATTTATTTTTTTACTGCTTTTGACACTTAAAAATAATGTTAGCACTTTTTTCAAGTTTTTATTTATTTATTATTATTTGACATACTACCTACTTTTTGAGTTTAAAAATTAAAGCAAAAATTATGAATTATTTTGACTAATAGATCAGAGGATGTTGAGTGAATCACACACTGGTTTATGTCAAAGTTGAGTCAGATACTCTTTTAAAACCATTTTTTAAACATATTTTTTTCAAATGCTACGTACTTCCGCCCAATTTTCATTTCCCTTCAGTACTCAGTCTGGGTTTGCGGTATATTCCCTGGCCAAATATTTGGCGTTCCAATCAGCGAACAGAGGGAGTGGCTGAGAACGATGACGCTGAGGTTGTGCTCTAGAAAGATGCGAGCGAAGCCATTCGGTCCGTTGTGACAACGCTGACGAATATCCAGAAGTTAAAGCCCGAGCGAGAACAATATTTGCTGAGTTGTGTTGGGGGCCATGATGTTGTGGCCCTCCTCCCCACGGGGTTCGGGAAAAGTTAGATTTTTCCAGCTCGCTCCGTTAGTGGTGAAGGAGTTGGCCAAGGCTAACGCTAGCGATGCTAATGCTAAATATAAGCCGGTAGTTGTCGGTCTCCCCTCTTGTTGCACATACGCATGACATGCGTCACGACCAAACGTTAGCGATTGCTTACGGCAGATCCAGAGTGGCTCTGGGCAGATCCAATAGTTTTAAACTTCAACAGAGTACCCGCCTTCAAGGAAGTTAACACTTTTCAATGGATAGTGGCCAGACTCTCTGGACAAATGAAAATTAATAAAAAAAACTAAATACAATGAAAGTAATCATTTACTTTACTTGCGAAGAATATTGTCTAGGTTCCATACAATGGACATGCATGCATCCAAGTTATTTTGGGGCAATTTGGTTGTAAGAAACCCATATTTCTGATTTAAATACAAGTTGTGTTGTCCTCAAACTATGAGGACAACACAAGGGTTAAATCTCCAACAGACATGTTGTATCATCTGACTCCTCTGTTATGTCATACAAATTAATTAATATGAATAAACCAATGACCGCTGGCAAATGTGCTAGATATCCTCGTCATTCTAATCCCTGGGGGGTACAAAATAAGATAAAATAGACTTTATTAATCCCACACTGGGGAAATTGCTGTGCTACAGCAGCTCAAAAGAAAAAATGTACACACCTCAATAACACAAATACACATTAAATAGACATAGGAGAAAAAATATAAAGTATTATAAGAAATGGAAAAAATTATGACGATAGGGTTGTCAGTTTGTAAAGTGTCTATAAGTCAGTAACATTTGGAAATTAGCACTTTGCCAGCAAGCGGTACTTTGTGGGCAGTTGTGCTAAAGTTTCCTTGCTAACATAAGATACACTGGCTGGCAGACACCTCGCAAATAACCTCAGACTTATCACACCCTAGCGTTATGGCGGTGAAATGCACCGCGATGCAAAGCAACCCCGACGCAGAACTCCGAAAGGGTCACGACGCCGTAGGAGCGGCCGTAGCTACGGCGTGGAGTTGACGCAGAAGCATAAAAACCGAAGCATAAAACGGCCTTAAGCCAGGGCAAAACAGTTTTTGTCTGAACGCTCCTTTAATTTCAGCATTTAATCACAGCAATTGGAGCATTTAATCTCATTTGGTTGGAGGCTAAACAGATGCATGTAGCCTTTATACCAAGCTAGGCTAATGTTAAACATGTACTTACTCCAGCTGTGTTCTTAATGCATTTGTCATTATGGGTCATATGTCATTTCACCCTCACAAAGAAAGTGAGTAAGTGTGCTTCCAAAAATGTTGAACTACGGAGTAAAATTAAAAGTGGATACACATAATATTGTGTAAATGCAGTAATAACTATTTGCGCCTCACATACACAATTATGTTGGGGCTACGCTTAAATGATGACACGAAATCAGTAGTGCTTCTAAGTGAAAGTAAGTAAAGTTTTTCTCTCTGATCCCTATCTCTGTCCACCATATCCTCTGTATAATCTCAGCACATGTGGGAAGCCCGCCAGTCTTGGACAGAGACAGGAATTTGAATGACATGAATGCGCAGGTTAGTCGGTCTGCAGCGGAACTGACAGTCAAAGCACACAACCGCGACACCATTTTCTTCATTTGTAACATTATTCAATAGGCAGTTGTGGAGGAAATATGAAATGGGAGGTTCAAGCCTTTAGGTATGTATATTTCCCCCTCTCGTACAGCAGGTGTAACAATATTAGTTTTGGTTTATGTGAATTCCCAACTGGAGCGTGCTGGCGAAGGAAGACCGGGGCACATCAAGAGAAGGTTTTACACAGCAAAGTGGAAAGTGGTTCAGTGTTGTTTTGGAAGATTAAGAGCGGGACTGGGTGTTTTTTGGGTCATGAAGAGAGGCCATGTGATGTAGATGTAGTATTGGAAAAAGGCTTTGGGGGGGCAATTGGAGGTAGAAGAAAATGGAGAAATATTGCATAACTGGAAAGAAAAGTCCTCTGGCTGGCGTGACATGAACATTCCTCCACCCACCCAGTGTCCTCATCCTCAACTTCATCTCTCTTTTCTCTGATTCTCTGTAGACTGGTACCACTTTTACCTGACAATAACCGACTGAAACATGCAGTTCTCGTTTAAAAATCTCCAGATACATTAGTCCTTAGCCAGCCCTGCCACTCCTTTCCTGTTATCCTTCTCTTGCTACCATACTTGATTTTTTTTCCATTATCCTATTAGTCTCGCTTTGCCAGACCTTCCTCCACAGCGCTGCGGAGGAGGGTCTGGCTAGTCCCCACAGCATTCCGGGATGGGAGAAAAACGTGCTCTGGTTTATTGGCATTTCTTTAAACCAATCGCAATCGTCATGGGCGGTGCTAAGCGCGACACCGGTTGCCGCTGCAAAACGGCTTCGGGAAGGAACTTGTTTTGGTGGAACGTTTACATTCAGAAGTAGTTTTAGTCGGGCAACAGAAAACTCAGATTGGACAGATAGTCTAGCTAGCTGTCTGGATTTACCCTGCAGAGATCTGAGGAGCAGTTCCTCAGAAATCCACTGGAGTTTAAAATTCCAACACAAAGAAAGCGCAAGGTAATGGATGGACATCCGGCCGAAAAGGAGCGACATAAGGCGGAATTTCCGGCAGCAACGGAGCAATCCCGGAAGTGGAAGATCGTGGATATAGACGATTATCCTATTAACCCCTTAAATATTATGTAAGGGCCATAAAGTAATCCTATATCCATTTCCAAATGAAATTTTTGAAGAAAAAAACAAAGCTCCTCAGACACCTAAATCCTCATTTTTATTGCTGACGTATATCCTGCTCTCATATAACTCCCCTCCATATAAGACCTTACATTGAGAGGCCTAGGGAGTAGATGGAGTGAGCAAGAAGGCGCATAGAGATCAGTTGCCCGGGCTCGGCTCCCATCTGGTTCAAATCCAGGGGTGTCATTCTCAGTGATTTCCCCACCAGCCCCCAGTATCAGCTCCTCCAAACAGCAGCAGCTTGGACAGCAGGGCTTTGACCCGGCGACCAGGCAACGTGCCAGAGACGAGCTTGGCTTCTCGGGCCTCAGTTTCTAAGCCTGGGGATGAGGAGAGAGGATCGTGGTCCAACCCAAAGCCCGAAATCTGTAAAGATGGAAGGACGGAGGGTCAGGGGTTAGATGTTGAGCTGCCACAAGATGGCTAGTTTTAGGTCTCGGTTTCTGCTTGACGCTCATGAGAGTACAGGGCCACGGATAACCGCAGCAGGTAATGTAGACCCTGGATGATGAGCTTACAATGAATCATTGAATTCATGCTGCGGAGATAAAAAAAAGAAAAAAAAGAAGCTTTGATCAAAAGATTCTAAAGCTTCTTTGTGGGTTCTATCTGTATTAGACCCCCTTGAAGTTCACACCCTTCAGATTTTTCCCTTTTTTGGCCAAAGCCCCAATAATGCTGCTGCTGCTTGTCCCATTGAAAGGACTGGGTGAGAGATGATGTCATTCTTCGTAGTGTTGGATGCTTGGAATGTGGGCCACCTCAGACCGCCCCGTCCAGCCGAATGGACGAAAACAAACCCTGTGAATCTACTGGCCGGCTTTAAGGGGGCCCCACCTCCGGCACTGGTAGCCATCTTCACTTTGGGGGGCCCAGGAGGCCCCCGGCACTTCTGGCTGACGTCATGGTAGCAAAACCATTATGATGAGATTAGTGTGAGCTTGAGCACAAAGCCCTTGCGCTAAAGCATCTCATCCTCTCCTCCTATTTTCTTTTTTCTTTTTTTTTTTTTTTGTGCTATCCATTTCCAGAACCACACAGCCCCTTTTCTCTTTCTTCTTTCTGTCTCCTTCCTCCTTCTCTCTCCTTCTCTCTTCAACCCAAATCTATCCATCTCTCTTTTCCAAGACTTTACTTTTTTCCCTCCCTGGCACACAGAGACTAATTTCCTGGCCTCATATGCATTTCAAAAGGTGCAGGAGGCTGCTTGTACCAAGCTGAAGAATTGAGCGGAGCAGCAGGGTGAATATTAAAAACACTCCTCTGTAGTCTGCGGAGAGCGGTCGGAACGGAGATGTGAAGTTCGGACAATCAAATGTCACCGTGTAAAGTGACTGTGTAAACCTTTGTATTGTCATAGGGATAACCAAAACAATATGGATTGTGTCCTGAGGGATGGGGTGATTATATTCACGTCATTAATTAGTATGTTAATATGAAAGGGTTTATATTAATCACGTTTTTTTTGCAATGTATTGTTGACTATACTATGAAAAAAAAATCGTACCTAATCCAATGCGTATTCATTTAAAGGTGCTGTAGGTAGGATTGTGGAGATCCAGGACTTGGCCAAAGAATTTGAACATCGACAACTTCTCAGTCCCCCCCCCCCTTTCTGCTAAAGCCCAAAACTGTCTCCTAAGCCCCTCCTCCCACAAGGGAGAATTAATGTGTGCATGAGCAGTGATTGACACGCAGTTAGACACCCCCCTGGCCGGGGGGCTCCGAACAGGGAGCGATGGATTTTTGCAAATCGCACTACAGGCTGTAGGTGGTGAATTACCTGCTTCATGTAGTTCTACTGGAACATAGGCTTAGTTTCAGCAAATATGACCGAAAGTTAGTTTTATAAGTCTTACCTACTGCACCTTTTTAAATGGTTGGCGCAATGGTTTGAAAATGAATAAAAAAACGATCATTGTTGTTGTTGCAGGATGAACTGGACCTGACGGATAAGAACAGGGAGGCCATGTTTGCTCTGCCCGATGAGAAGAAATGGCAGATCTACTGCAGCAAGAAGAAGGTGAGTTGGCCTCTGCTGTGCTTCGCTGTACATCGGCTCTAATCTCTGGCTGGCCCTCAGTTGACTGGCCGCCTGATCCCACAGCTTAAAGCTAAACTGTCAGCAATGAATGCTATTGAAAGGCAGAACCCATTTTGAATCCGTTCGGCCACACAGTCATCCCCCCTTTCCGGGCTTCTCATTTCTACATTGATGTAAACATTACGCCAGCTACGTATTTCACAATATTTTCTGTACATGCAGTACTGTACGTGCCCATAGAGTACACACATAAGCAACACAGAGTACACAAATACACTCCAAGCCCCTGTTTCAAGACTCGATCTCCAAATCTCCCTCCCCACGTTTTAAGAATTGTCAACATACCATGGGAGCACTAGAACATTCTGGTTAGCCCTCTCTTTCACCCCTTTCCCCCTCGCCAAAACATCTCTTGTTCCCTTCAAAGCCTTCAGCTGTCTCTCCACAACAGTTCTGGTGGAGAAAAAGGGGAAATTTAGCCCCCCCTCCTCCCCCCTCTCACTCAATAGCAAATTGAATAAATAGTCATAAACCCTCCCCTGTGTCTCTTTGCTAATTTGTTTTTTGGCTGAGGGGTTTGTGTTGGAAGCAGGACATGGATCAGACCCCTCCTTTCTCTTTCCATGGCATGCAGGCTCAGCTTAGCTGATATGATAGGCTCTGACAACCTTTTTAAAAAATGAGTAAACACACACCGGTGTGTGTGTGTGCGTGCGCTTGTGCACCTGCATGTGTAAAAGTTTGTACTTGTACTCGGGCCAGTATTGAGTTACTAGGAAAAAGAAGAGCAGTGGAATTGTGGTGTGTTTAGAGGGATGTCAAGGCGAGGATGGAAGCTGGAGCGCCTCACCGGTTTACAATGAAATGCAATATGGTTTAAAAAATGATACAAGACCAGGAAGTAATCTTTCTTCTGATACATTATGATAACCATAGGACTTGCAGTGTGCTGTTCCCCTTTTGAATAAATTGCATAGTATCAAAGGGGATTGAATGGTTGGCAGAATGTGCATTTGCACATGTGAACCCACATAAAAGGCGCAAGTTCAATAATTCTCCAAAATCAGTTATTCAATATCTCACTGAACCAACCACAGACGTTTTATGAAGACTCTTTGTACTCTATTAGAACCTAGTGGAAGCCAAGTTTTTTTGCACCAGCCTGGGCATATTGTAACCGAAATAGTTTGCAGTGCGCTCCTAAGCCGGGTTCAGAGGTAGGATATATTGGTTTGTCGTTCCTGCCCCATCTCTCCCAGTCAGAAATCATTTCCTCTGTGAGGCTAAGGGGGGGGGAACCCAGCCGTGTGTCCAGGCCAGGAAAAGGGAGAGCAAAACCGGGGTAACAGTGCACAGCGGAAAGCTGGAGGAAAAACCAAACAAACCCCTCATTCATGGATAGAGGCAGCGTAATGGCGAATGAGGGGAAAAAAACAACTGGCGTGCAATATCGGAAAATAACCTGATGGTCTGTGTGTGTGAACATACAGTACAGTACAGGCAGGGAGGAATGAGCGCTGTCTGACGTGACACACACATACACAGACATGAACAACCATACACGTAGGAAAAGACTTTGGTTATCCAGACATACACCACAACCATACACCACACAGTAGTGTCCTGTGTTCCTGAGAATTACAGCATGACAGTGATTTTTGAATGGAGAGCAGAGGACAGCAGAATTTCCCCTCAGCCGTTCCTGTCAGCGACAAACACTGGTTCCCCTTGTTTCGGCCAGCCAGGCGACGGCTCCAGTTGTTGTTGTGGTTAGATAACACTTGGAGGGAGCCACCGAGGGCATGACAAAGGGACAGACTAACTTTGTTCACCTGCAACACACACACTGGCCAACACGTTTAATGCAAACCACTTAAAGGTGCCCTGCCACACAACACCGTTTTTCCTTGTATTTTTTTGAAATATGTTAGATCCATATGTGTTTGTGTTGTGTCGTGAATGTGAAAATGAACTGCTACCTCCTCTGTCAGCTCTAGCCACTGAAGAGAAATAAGCGGAGAAATCAGGCCAATTACAAAAGCTGGTCAGTCTGACATCGTGTTGCCTGAGCTCATTACTATTCATGAGCTCGTCCAGTTGCGCTGGGTAAAGGATGCCGACAGCCAGGCTCTCATTGGCTGGCTGTTAGCCAATCAGATTCAAACTGCTTAGCTTGTTGAATATTAATGAGAACTGGCAGAAATCGAGCAGAGTCTTCCTGCAGGCTTTCTACACCAAACTAGAATGGCTTGAAACAAGGTAACCAAGGCATTTATTTCCTCAAAAAAATGTTAGAGAGTCCATGGTAGAACTTCAGACATCACCACAAAGTAATAAAATACGTGTGGCAGGGCACCTTTAAGCTTTGCCAGTTCCACTTCTTCACTGTCCAGTGAAAACCACATATTCCTAATCTAATGATTTTACGTGCTTGCATAACCTGAACAACTACATGCTTTGGCTAATAAAACCCCTTACATCCCCTAATTCACAAACGCTCGACGTATCAGTTACAGAGTTTTCACTAGAACTTTGTATTGATGTGTTTTGTTAGGCTTTCCTGCATCTTGGTACAAGGTTAGAATATGTCAAAGCAACATAAACCAATATTTGACCATTAGGGGGCAGAAGAACCCGTGTTGACGGACCCACAACCCAGTATCCTTTTAGAGTTTGTAATGGCTAACGTGTTGGCTAACAATTAGCTACTTACACAGACCCAGAATAACAGTGTTGTCTAATTGGAGATCCGGTTTTGGCAACTGATGAATAGAAGTCCAATATCCACTCTCTTAGCAAATATCTGGTTATTCTGCATGCTAGTTGTAGACTTTTTGTTTTTGCTAATTGTGTCTGTTTATTAAGGGTTTGGTTGCTGAAAGTGGCTACCTGCTGCTGCTGGAAACAGGGTTGAATAGCAGTAAGACAGAATCCTACATTAAATGTGACTCCTGTGCCAAAACGATGAGCCAAAAGAGGCTAAAAAGCTCCACAGAGGTGCTACGGTGACTGCGGAGTCAGCTGAAAATTCTCTGTTGGTTAGTCACTGCGAGAGCTCCTTTTTACATCACACAGAATCATTA